>NW_020538040.1:22168007-22212081 GCF_003426905.1 Ctenocephalides felis | reverse complement strand
TTCAATTCGGTGGGTTTTTCGATCGGACAATAGTGTGATCTATGGGAATGTTAAATTATCGGGAACTTTCGCACTATAGGTGAAGCTTGTAAAGCACAGAGCTTTTGTTCTCCGAGCTTCGCGGATAACCGAACGAGGCACGTGAACACGAACCTATGCGGAAACTGATGGGTCAGACAACTACTGGCAAAAGCTCGTGTTGGGTACTTTCATAAATTCATAATTAAAAATATTTTGTGGTGTTTATTAATTTACAGAATATTAATTCAATAAGTAGCGTATGAAACCTTTAGACAAATTTCTGATACCTAAATAATTATTATGTGTATAAAATTAATAATAAAAAAATCTGTCAACATACACACACACCTACGCACACACACACATACTTCTTCCAAATTTGGTCTCATTCGATTTAGAATGGCTTGAAACAAGAAAACAAACTCAAAAAGTAAATCGAATTTTTTTATAAAAACAAACTTCTCCTTCGGGAGGTTAATAAAATTTGTAATAAATATGCATGAAAAAAGATTACAACATCAGGTATATATGTTTGAAATCTTGAAATTTTGAGTTTTGCTAATTATGACTTTTTCGCTACGAGAGTGTTTTCCGCAGCTGTACGAGCCAACAAGCCGCCCAAGTATTTCTTACACATATTTTTTAATATTTTGCAATCATTATCAATAAATGTATATAAAAAATAAAAATTACACTTTAAAACCTTCAATTTTTAACTTCTCCTAGGCTAAGTTATAGTAATGGCAAAAAAATGAAAATGCTAATTTTTATATATTTTTACGTTTCAAAGGTTTCTGAACATTCCGGCATTGCTTAGAAAAAATAGATATATGTGTGTGCGCGTGTGTGTATTTGTGTGTGTGTGCGGATACAAATTTTTGTCGACGATTTCGAGAACACGGATCAACTGAGTTGAATAATTCAAATTCGTATTGATTCCTATTGATAAGGAGACGTGCTGATTAGTTTTTGGTAAAGACAGGTCTAGCCGTTCCGAAGATACGGGGCCAAAAGTGCGAAAAAGAGTAACTCAGTTTTTAAGAGAACATCTGATTTTAATAATTCAAAAAACATGTTACTTGTATTGACAAGATGAAGAACTGATTAAATCTATGGAAAGGCAGTTTTATCGGTTTTGGAGATCCAATTAAAAATAATAAAAAAAGCCATATGGCGGTCAAAAATGATCATTAGACATATGCACATCAAATTATCAGATATTTTATAGAGATTTTAACAATAAGTATAAATTTTTTTTGCATTTATATGGGTTCCATACCAATGCTTATCCGTTAGACGGCGGCGCGGCGCTTACCCGCTTCGATATTTCGTCTCTATGCAGTTAAAGCAGTACGATTGCTTTGAAAAAAAGTTCAGTATTTCCAAAATATTTCAAAAAAAAGTAAATTTTTGTCAAAAAATTATAGTTTCTCAAAAATCTAATTTTTCAGAAAAATTTTTTTTCAAAAATGTTAATCTTTTAAAAAAACAATAATTTTTGGTACGGGAAGTTCCAGCAATTTGCCTTAAGGCACGATGCCATGCGCCCCACTAGTTTTTCCAAAATTCTCAAAAATCTCATTTGTTTCAAAGTTTAAAAAACATATTTTTGGTACAGGAAGTTCTAGCAAATTGCCTTAAGGCACGATTCCATGCAATACTAGTTATTTCTTAGATGAGAGTAAAATTATTAATAATAAATGATGAAATGTAAGGTAATCTTAATTATATAATTGGCTAATTCGTAAACAGGAGGCCAAAAAACTTCTATAAAAAATAAAACGCCAATTTTTAAAACTCTAAAAAATTTGGCTAATCATTAGGAGTGAAAGTGATACAATTACAAGGAAATACCTTAATAATATACAATCATAAAGGACTTTTCAGAAAATTTCTCCTAATCCAAATATTATTTGAACCAACCTAAGGCCATATAAGAAAACTCAATTACGTTTTCGAAACTGAAAATACACTTCCATAAATATCAGAAGAAAATTGTTTCCGACATTTAACCAAATTAGAGTAGATGATCGCTCGAGATGTCAAATTTATATTATTTGCTTCAACGCGTGCGCCTGCTTTATGTTTACTTCCTCGTTTTTATAAAAATAGCAAGATATTAATTGCATTTCATGTCACAACATGAGAGACACTTAATATTTTTCTTCATTTTTATCGCAATAAATGTCATCCCGGTTGCATTTTCTCTGAGATGAGAAAGAATTACACTTCATTACTTGTATAAATACGCATGATGTACTTTTGTAAGAATCAAGAGCTGCTGAGAGATAATTAAAAATTATAAAAGTTAAAAAAACTTATTCTTAATTAAGCAAAATATGAAAATATTTAATATTAATCGTATTTGAAATATTAGTTCACAATATGCATTAAAAATGTTGTCCGATCAAAAATATAAAACTTCGTATTGCGCCGCCGCTGCGGCGGTAAGACGAGTGCAAAAGTTAATCTTTTTTTAAATGCGTGAATCATTTATTTATTTATTAAAATGCTCTTGAAACAGACTATATTCAGTAATAAACATATTTTAGATGTGTAATTCGAAATAGTTGTCATATCTGTTGCAAAAAATCAGTTTTGAACTTATGGTGTCTTTTCGAGCCTCTTATTAAAAAATTTTATGAGTGAGTGAATGTTGAGACGTTGACATTTTACAAAAAAATGTCAAAAGTTGAATGAAATCATAAACTATCCAAAACTGGCAATAAAGCAATGTTTTTTTATTATGATGATTTCAAATCTATGTCGAACATTAATTATTTTCTCAGAAATTTCAACACAAAATAATTCAAAAGACGATAAACACACCTAATTCGATTCATCTTTAAATGTTATTTATTTTAATACACTTGATTGTTTCGAAATAAGACGCCTTGCCTTCATATTATTAAAAGGACTTATGGTGAATGCTAATATTTTAGCACCTCCAGCTATGGGAAACTTGTTAAATATTATAAATTAACAATAAGAAGGATAGGTTCAAACATATTTTAAAAAGATATATAAATGTCACAAAGGTATGTCTGTTGGGATTTATAATTATGCTTAGAGGTCTGTCTAATTCACAACAAATGATTTCGTTCAAATGGTAATATGTAGTTTCCTTATAAAATTTAATCTGGTCGTACTGTATGCGTCATTTACTATGACTACAACTGTTTATGAGTCAATTTAATTACGACCAGTACGACCTTGTCGGAAAAATATTTGTTGTATATACACGTAATCTATTCGAAAATCATTATACCACAAATAAAGTTTTATATACAGAGGTACCTCGACATACGAGTTAAATTTGTTCCGTAACCACGCTCGTATCTCGAAGCACCTTTTCCATATAAATACATTGAAATGCCGTTAATTCGTTCCATCACTGTGGTTTTTGATAAGTTTTTTGAATATTAAAAATAAATTTACTATATATGAATTTAATTGTTTTTCCCTGTCCAGACATGATATTGTGGAAATGAGTTAGATATGTTTTGTTGAGAACTCTCATGTTCGAACTGTTCAGAAAGCTTGCTTATAACTTATTGTAAGACCCTAAGCTGGAGTTATACCCTTTATCAACTCCTTCTGTTTAAATACAGTACATATTAGAGATGGGTAGCTCACTTTGGAGTTATCACTCCGATACAACTCCACCCTCGGAGTGAATCCGAGCAAAGTTGTGTCAGAGATTTCGTCATATCCGACTTTCCTAAACTGGTATTAAATTTGTTAACTCGTGCAGACATTTACTGTTTTTGTCGTTTTTGCTTTGGGAATGAAGCGGTCGCTTTCTCGTCTCACAGGCAGTTTTATGACCTTTTAGGTATACGAGTCAAAATAATGCAGAAACAAGTATTCCAGAAAATACAAAAATATTACTTCAAAGATACATAATAATGAAATTGTTTTCAAGTGTGAATAGTTCAAATGTATAATTTATTGAATAGTAAGGGATCATATTTCTAGCTACGACAATCTTTGGCCTGGAATTACGGCAATCAAGAATATACATACCGAAAAATACACGAAATGAAATACATTTAATCTGGTTTTTCCAGAGCCTGAAATAACAATACTTTAGAGTGCAACATTTATCAGTGATATCAATAGCAAACAATATTTAGTATTATATTATTACTTTTACACAATTATATAATTGTGTAAAAGTAAAAATATGTTAATCGAATTACCCGTACAATCACTATTAACGTAAAGTTAAAATGTCAAATGGTAAAATAATCCTTGATATATATGTTCGTGTAGTTACCACACAATTATTATGAACTAGCCGACCCGACAGACTTCGTCCTGTCAAAAAAATTTGTAATGTGGCGGTGTTTTGTACCTACCTTTTTTCTATTCACAATAAAACACTATATGCAATTAAAAATAAGTAATTTTAATCATGTAAATCATAATTCAAAAATCAGTTCAATTTTTATTGTAGTGCTTTGTGATAAAGGATGTTTTTTGTTTGATTATCTGGCGCATAGACAAACAAATCTGATGGTTTTCCAATACGGGAAAAGACAACATACAATTTTCCATGTGAGAAACATGGGTTTTCCAAATTAATACCACAAACACTTAATGATACCATAAACGCACTGGAAACTGTAGTCGTTTAATCTCAAATGGCACATCAGTCGGAATCATTGGGATGCACGGTGCGAGAACATCTTCTGCTTTATACTATCCTTTCAATATAGTTGCGTCCATCACGTTGTTTGGTAGTTTTTTTTTATCGCTAACCTTGCGCCGTTGTAAAGGCGCGATTGGTCGATATTTCGCAACATTATAATTGCCGATCCAACCTTTAATTGAAGATTGTGAGGTGACAATCCTAGCAAATCCAGTGAGTTTAGAAACTCCGGTGGATCGTCTTGGTTAGTTGCCGAATCAACTGATTCGCCTGTAATTTGTTCTTGAACTTTGAAATTTAATTCTTTTACATCAATGTTTTTGGCTGCCAATATAGCTCGAAAGATATTTCTATGTTTGTATAAATATATTAAAAATTAGATTATCAAAAACTACACAAAATGTCATGACATAGATCATTGTTTTTTTTACAAATTGCGTTGCCTACTCGATTAAAGAAGAAAAGGGCTGTTTTTAAGGTTTTCTTGGCAATTATTCGTTTTTTTCTCGCCGTAACAACCATCTTTGGACTTCAACAAACATTTTAAAAAAAGAATTGGCCAAATTGGTCCAGACGTTGTTGAGTTATGCGCTTACCAACACATTTTGCGATCCATTTTTATATATAAGAAATAAAATTAAAATATCTAAATATAAAATAATTCACTATCATAAAATATTTTTCATTTTTAGTTAACATTTTTCCAAAAAAACTCTTACCCGCTCAAAGCTCGTATCTCGAATTTTACTCGCATGTCGAAGCAACAAATCTCTTTTTTGGCAGCTCGTATCTCAAAACACTCAACAAGTCGGGTCGCTCGTAAGTCGAGGCACCACTGTATTTTGAACACCTTACTCTCTATATCTATCCTATAAATCCTTTATATTCACACCGTTACTCTCCTCTATCTCAATCGCTCCGATCATAATCTTTATTAAATATCGCCCTGGTGATTTCCAATTTGGCAGCCGTTCTAAAATTAATCTACGCCCTCACGAGCATCGATCCGGGCAACATTGCGCTATTAATTCAGGAATAGATTGGAAGAAGCCGTCTGTCACCAGAATTGATGAACAGAACAGAGACGCTTGGTGTTGAATGCGGTCACAAAAAGGACCTATAAAACGGGTTTTATTTAAAAGATTGATGGGCCTCGCTACGTATATAAGATGAACAGATTTTCTACAAGATGAGAGGATAAATCATCAAAAACTTTTGCCTTTGTGAACACGGAGAGCTATCACAATGACAGTCGATATACAAGCTCCACTAAACATCGAATGGGATGCTATTTTGATTCATTAATGAATGACGTAAAGCAAATTGGGCTGATTTGAATACTTAATGAAGAGTATGATACACCATGAATGTATTTTGGATCTGAATCAAAATAGGGGAGAAAGGGAAACCATCATGTTCATGAATTTTCTCACGCAATAATATTTTGATCAATAACGATGTTTTCTGCTGTTTTCCTTATTGGAATTTTGAATTGGCTGCTTGATTTTTTTTTATTTTTTTTAACAGCAATAACAATACTCATATAAGGTAATTTAGTTCAATACATTGACTCACACTTATAAACACACACATAAAATTATTGTGCCAAAATTTGGTATGTCAATAGTTGTCACTCTTATGAGTTTCACTTTTCTAAAGATGTAGTAAAGTCAGTATTGTCTTCTTGAATCTTCTTCTTCAGCTTCCTGAAACTGATGTCTCAGGAAGTTGAACGAGTATAGAATTAGTATTAAGGTTTATACAAAAACCGACATTTTAGAAAACCGGTTTTCGAATTTTAATTTTACCAGAAAACCGGTTTTAGCCGGTTTTCGAATTTTATATAGAAAATCATTTTTTTCTCGGAAATTCTGTATAACAAAAATTTTTTATCCGCAAATTTAAAGCAGTATTAGAGTGAATTTATTTATTGTTCTATTTTATGAATAATAAACAAATTTAGTTTAATTTTAATTAGTGGAACAAAAAAATAATAGCTTATCTGTATTAAATAACTTTGAAAATAATTATCATATATATTTATATTTTATGACAGTAGATATATTTTTTATGATAGTTAAAGGAAAGTTTTCGAATAAAATAAAATTTTTAAATAAAAAACAAATAATAAATTTAAAAAAATAATAAAAAATATTAGATTCTTGTTGATACATACTTGTCAATATCAATTTTAATTTTAAAAGCAATTAAGCTAAACCCCGAGTATTTTCTATTCCGAGCAATTTTAATTAATTAATTTTAAAAATTCTAATTAATTTTTTGTTGAATAAAATATGAATAAAAAAAAACTGAGGACGTCTATCGATTTGTTACTTATAAGTGTCCTTTGTTTAGTCACAAAATTTCCTGAAATAGATAATACTCTCTCACTTGCGACCGAACTAGGCTTAACTGTTTGATCCTTCTTCGTTCTTTTATTTGTGGCTCCTAAGGCTAAAAACTCTTTTTTTGAAGTTTATGTAGGAGAAGTTATTTCTTCCAGAAGTCACACTGATATAAATTAATGTATACACTGGTATACAAATCTAAATTAATATATACATTAGACAAAAAGATAACACATAGCAGACTGATGAGATTCCAAATCCTATTGAATCGATATGGTTCCAAGAATCAAAACACTTGCATCTATCTTGTATATTTGGCCATATTTGTCATTTTGCATTTATACAGTAAACCCCGACTTTTTCTACTAAAAAACCGGTTTTCGAATTCCATAATTTTCGCCAAAAAACCGGTTTTCAAAACCGGTTTTTAAAAACCGACAAAAACCCTAATTAGTATGATCTTCAACTTTTAGGCTGATTGATATCAGAACAAAATCCGTAATTTTAGGAAACTGGTTAGTATAAAAAAGTCAAATGTGTCGAATTCTCTCTTTGATAACTTTGATTTTAAGACTTACAATTAGATTTATAGTGAAAATGGAATTAGCAGTGGTTAGGTCATAAAATTCTATTACCCAGTTCTCCAAACTATTTAATGTCATTATCCAATAATCTGAAATTATTTATAGTGTTTATGACTCTATGTCAACAGGATTTACCAAAATATAGCTACCATTGCTATGTTGTGTTTTTAATATATTTTAATCCAGAGCTTTATTTACACTTCCTACATAAATAAAGTGAAAATGAGTAAAACAACACAACAATGAATACACAATCATTTTGAAAACAATTAACAAAATAAACAGTTAATTCCGGTACAAAATATTATAATAATTAAATTATCATAGACAAATAAAAATTTTCATACAAAATTAGATTTAAACTTTTATATAAGAGAATGAGTAATGCAGTAAACACCGTTCGACTCAAATTGGATCAACTTAATTCGAGACGAGTTTTACAATACAATGTTTTCCATAATGAATTTTAATGAACTTCTCAAAAGTTTACAATGGATTTGCTAGTCAGAGTTCTCTTGGTGGTGTAAAATATATAACCATCATATAAAACTTTGAGCAGCAAACCAATTTGCGTCGCTCTTGTGGAATAGGAAAAGCAAATTCATTCAAAAAGCACCTTAGTTCATCACATCATGCATTCGTGACAAACTTTCTTTCTAACTGTGTCGAAGGACAGAGGAACACAAAATCACAATTCTGATTTTTTGTTGACCAGAAATTAGAGAGAAGACCGATTCTTCCGTGAAATAGACCAATGTTATGGCGAGGCTATGTGACGCAGTGCTTTTCATATAAAATGGTACTAAAAACTGGTCAGGCGTTTTACACATGAAATCTAACTTCAGGTATGTTTTATCATGCAACATCATGAAGATAGACTTATGATAAGATGGTGCGTTTTCTAAGTAAGGTTTTCGATTTAAAATGCCATGCACAGCAACCACAGAGCATTTTCGCAGTTTTTAGTACCATTTTATGTTTTTTTTTAAGAAGTTATGAATAAATATTTAAGAAGTAAGTAGATATTTTTTTAAAAAAATACGCCTGATATAGACGCCTGTATAAATTATTATATTATCCTGATTAAACTCAAAATATGTTAAAATCTCTGAAAATTGAAAATTGGTCAAGACACCAGAAGAATTTGCTAATATATTGGAGATAAAGACAACCCAAGTTTCAATTGAATTGAGATTCAAAAATTCATATAAATTAATTCAGTTATGTAAATTAGTTTCCGAAACTAAATGAATATTGAATAAAAACAGATTGGCAGAATTTATTAAAATATAAATCGAAATATTCAAAATCCCAGTTGAATAAAATGTTACCATAAAATAGATAGTAAACAACCGATATAATTAAAAGTACATATTGATCACATCAATATTTCTGCAAAGTAAACACTGCAAATCTATTTGATATTATAAATGAAAACACTATCGAAAAATGTTATTTTTTATAATTATTCATATATATCATTGAAAAAATATACAACAAAGATACAAATAGTTGAATACCTATTATATACATTAAATTTTTCTACATATTTAATCGAAAAAAAATTATAAATATATCAGTGTTCCAGTACCCAAAAAATATTTTACAGCATATTCTAAAAATGATTAAACATATACAAATCATTAATTATGACCATTTCCATATTTTATAATTTTTATTTCTGTACACTATATTTTCTCAAGTAGTAAATTATTATTCATATTATAATATAATTCCTCTAACTTTTCTTTTTTTGCTTCAAAATAACAATGCAGCAATAAAGTATGAAAATATATGTATAACTCCACATTTTCAAATTTTAATTATAAAGTGGATGAAAAATGCAAAAATACCGACAAATACATTTTTGCGCTAATATTTAAATAAATAGCCTATGAATATAATATCGAATTCTCTGGATTCCGATTCTATTTGGATTGAACGTAATATTTTTCATAAAATTTCCCGTTATTGACTGAAATAATCGCATGATGGTTTCATAATTTAATTCAGATTAAATTATAAATTTCACATAGAAACCCATGCGTAAAAACAATTCCATCGGATTTATAGTGTGGATGAATTATTAAAATAATTCGAGCATTCGTGATATACAATATCAGCTTAACTGTAGTCATTCGAATTGATTTAAATTCAGCTTATGTAGTAATTAACAATATGTTTTAATTAAATAACAACAATGGTACAAAGATTTTATTGGATTAATATTTATGGATAGGTAATTAAAATATAGAAGATATTACTTTTACATAGAAATTCATAGTTGCTAATTATTTAATAAAAAAATTACTGTGAATAATTCTCAAAATGTAATTTATATGACAAAATAAATATCATTAAGACTAAAAAGATAAAAAAACGCATAAAAAATGTTACTATCCTAATAACTTAACCCATCTCGTAAATTGCGCAATAAATAGTCTCCATAAACCACTTTGAGCAAATGAAAAATTATTCTGAAATAATCGAGTGCTTCAAGTAAAATGAATAATGTATGACAATACCCTTAATGCATTATTCCAAGAGCTCCAAACTAAAAGATACCCAAGGCACATAAATGCACCCTCTGGTGCATTTATGTGTCTTCTGTCGCAAGAATAAGCAGTTTAGCTTAAGGGTAGTTTTGTAGTTCGATCTCAGAGGTAATGCTAAGGGTCCATAGTAAATGTTGGTAAAAAAGAAGTTTGTGGAAATTGATTGTAAATAAAATTTATACAATTTTTTCTGTGTCAATGTGGAGTTGACAAAAAAAATTCGAATTAAAAAATAAAAACCTAAGAATAACACAATAACGGTTTTTTTCACCTGCAAAAATCATGTCATACTTAGCATCTTATTTTTTATCCGAAATTTTTTATTATGAAGCTATCAAGTATTTTAGTATTTGCAATCCTGATTAAAAGCGCCAACTTTTGGTGACACGTGGCACCAAACACTTTATTACATTTTTTTAAGGAGGATCTCTCATAGTCGACCGATTTTAAAAAAAATTAATTCACAGTTCAACAAAAAGTCTTAATTCTTGAAAACTTGTCTAAATTGTGTAATTAGCTTCTGTCGTTCTAAAATTGCTGTTTACGGTTACAGTTTTTTCTACAGTAATACATATTAACTAAAATAAGCAAAAAATGGTCACAATTTTACCAAAGCTCTAGGTTGCCCTTAAAAGCTGGTAATTTCCAACCAACGTGAGATATTTTTTTTCTCATTTTTTCACCCCGATTCGGGTTGACGTTGAGTTCTGGGACACCCTGTATATTAATTCAGATAGAAAGTAATACAAATTATACACAATAACCAAAGTATGATCAGAATTTCACCAAACCTCTAGGTTGCACTTAAAAGTTCATTACTGACAAACATGAGATAATTTTTTTCTTAATTTGTTTAAGGATACTTGCGGTAAATACTATAATCCCAATTCGGCTTCAGGTTGAGTTCTGGGACACCCTATATATAGTTACTTAGATATAAATAATACAAATTAACCACAATAACCGAAAAATGGTCATAATTTTACCAAAGCTCTAGGATGCACTTAAAAGCTCATAACTCCCAAACAACATGAGATAATTTTTGCTATTTTTTTCAGGGCGCTAACGATCAATATATCACCCCGTTGACGTTGAGTTCTGGGACACCCTGTATATTAATTCAGATAGATGTAATACAAATTAACCGTGACCGAAATAATTAACAGTGACCGAAAATGGTCACAATTTCACCAAAGCTCTAGGTTGCCCTAAAAGCTTATAATTTCTAAACAACGTAAGATATTTTTTTTTCTTTATTAACTTACTATTACACAATGACTAATGAGCCACGACTAATGTCGGCTTGACACACTGATTTCTGGGACAACCTGTATATTAATTAAAATAGAAGTAATACAAATTAACCACAATAACCAATAAATTGTCACAATTTCGCCAAAGTTCTATGTTGCCCTTGAAAGCTCATAATTTCCAAATACATAATATATTTTTTTTCTATTTTTTTTCAGAACGCTAACGGTCAATACTATTACGCCGTTTTGGCTTGACGTTGAGTTCTGGGACACCCTCTATATAACTTCAGATAACAGAAACAAAAAAATTGTGCATAATCCCGTAAATAAAATAAGTCAAAGATGACTAATAAGCCACAGATGAAAACTAATAAACCGAGATGATAACAATATAAATCTTCAATATTCTTTCAAAAAATTTCTTCCTAAATAAAATGATACGTGATGTGAATAATCTGAAGATAACAGAACTCATAAAAAATATATTATTAACTATTCTAGTATGCACTGATATCGAATATTAATAAAATTTTCATATCGCCATGTCTTCTAATATTATCTCATACCTTTGGAAATAACTCAAACGTCTGAAATAAATGGAAAAGTGTACTCTTAAAGGTATGGATCACGAGTTATGCCGAAATACTCCGAGGAAGAGACTAAAGCAGAAGATATTCGAACTATTTCGTACGTTTCCGCAGGCGGGACGGAAATATAGATCTTGGAAGCCAGCCAGACGCTACGACTATATTATATACACATAAATAAATAATATATATATATATATATATATATATATCGTATATATATATATATATATATATATATATATATATATATATCACCACTATCCCCCATATAGTTGGACGTGCAGCTTTTGTTTGCGTGAACTTGAAAAAGTTGAAAGCTCATGGCGACGCGTCGTTGTAAAGTTTTATCTCGATTTAACAAGTGATGGAGAACTTTGAAGAAGAAAAGATGTAAATGTTTAAATAAATAAATATATAGAAAATTATATCAAGAATTCATTTACTTAGTCAATAATAATATTTGAGAGATTTGATTCAAGTGATCTAACAAGTCAAATTACAAAACTAAATAATTGCTGATAATTGAATGCCAAATTGCTTCTTCTGTTTTAGTTGAATGAAGTATGCTTCGGCAAAACTTGATTTTTTCTTTCAAAATGATGATTGTAGTTGGGTAGATAAAGACTATATTGTGTTTACATGTTTCAGTGTGTTCAGTGAGCATAGTTTTGAATTGTCTTGGATTTTTGGAACAAGGAGCGCATCAAGTTTACAGGTCAGGTATTTTAATGGTGATAGTGTTAAAGGTCAAACAAATCCACTAGAATGTAAAAATATGGAAAATGTACCTTGTAGTAAAAACTTAATATCGATTAATATATTACTTTAGTAATACTTGTTAACCATAATAGTTTTCATAGGTCTATATACACATTAAGAATCATTTTATCTAAAATAAATATGTCAGATAGAAGATAATTGAATACACACTAAATATTTTCATATAGCGGTTCGTGGTTTATTCAAATACAATAATAGCAAAGACGTTAGTGCAAGACTTAAACAGTTCTCCAAATATAGTAATGTTAGTGATCAAATCTCACTAATTACAAAAGGAAAATCGACGTCCATCCTAACCATTTAGGCAACAAGAGAAGCCATCCAACCAAACTGAAGCGCAATTTACACACTTTAGATACTTTGTATGTTTTTTTTATTGTTGTATTATTTTTCTTTTTGCTAGTAGATAATCTAAATAATCTGAATACAAATTAACATTTGTTTTTTTAAAACTAAATATTTCACATTGTTGATAATGATATACACTATAAAATATTTTCTTATCGATGTTTGGTGTCCATCCAAATATTTGCACAACTAGCAAAGACGTTAGTACAGGAGATAAAAAAATTCTCGAAATTTATTAATTTTGAATATACATATTTTATTTTGCGAATATAAAAACTAAAACCAAAACCTGATGGGGCCCATTTATACTATTTTTATTTATTTACTTCTTTTCAAGGTACATATACTATAGCTATAGTGATAGTTAAAACTATAAAAGCTCATTTCAATATGTTATATTAGCAATTATTTCATACATAAGAATTTTTAAAATATATATTAAAAACTATTACAAATAACACATTGTTTAGTTTAAGTATATCAGGCAATAAATTAAAGTAAGTTAGTAATAAGTTTAGCACCAAATGTCACATTAACATAAAACTTTTTATAAATTGATCCTTATTTTTAAAACAAGTATAAAAAAACCAAGAAAAACCAAAAAGCTTAGATTAAAATATTAGCACTAAATTCTGTAAGTAATAATTTAAAATAAAATCTACAATTCTCAAAGAATGTTTGTTTTACGTATCAGAAAAGATCAATAATCAATCTTTTTAATACATATTTTGTAAAAAAAAATTAGAAGTATTTTATATAATACACTAGAATATAATATATAGTCTGCTGATATGACGTTTAGTGGCTTTATTAAATGCTATTTACCTTTTATTAATATTTTTTCAATATACGCCACATTATATACCTATTCGATGTTTAAATTCATCTAGTTTTTCGAATCGTATAAAAGCCTCGAGAATTAAATTGCTTTTGCTCCTTCTAAGATTTAAGCCTGCAATAAATCGTGCTCGGCGCACCTTACTTCAGAGAAGAAAACTAATGAAATTTACTGAATTTTAAATAACTACATAAACATTTCAAAGAAAAAACAACATTTATGGTTTTTAAAAGCTTAGATGAAGTTACTTTAATTCACCTCTTTGATAAAATATTGAAAAATCTTGGAAAAAATATGGGAATGCAAGTCAAGTAAAACTGTAAAACTCTTAAGTGATTTCTGTAAGAAATATAAAATACAAAGTTAACTTATGATTAGTTTAATAAAGGTGGTTCAGAGCTTTTAAAATGATTTCCATTATAAAATATATTTATAATAAGAATATGCAATGTCATCAAAGTAGCGTTTATAAATTAGTTTGCTGATTCGACTAATTCGATTAATATTGCTGATCTTATACGAACCTTAAATCTTGAATAAAATTAGATAAAACATTCAAAATTTAGGCAATGGAAATTTTACCCCAATTTTACTACGTATTTTATTACAAATTTTTAATATTATGTTTTAGTTAACTTAATGTTCTACTATTTATTTCATTTTCAGGAGAGACGAAATAACATCTCTATTTGTAGTACATTTTCGTGGAAGACTGGTATAAATTCGAACTCGTAGTTTTAAAATTCCAGTCGAATTTGTAGTTTTGTTCTACCATACGATATCAGGATTGTCCACGGATTTAAAACAAAAGTTGAAAACGAACAACATCGGTCGGTGATTCAATTCCTGTTATTGGAAGTGAAATCGTGCAGCAAAATCAAACATCAAAAATTGGCTTAACAAGCTTCAAAGAGCAGAAGAACAAAACTGTGAAAAATGTATCACCATAAAAAAAACTGTCTTGTTGACCATCCTCCTATATATAGCATTTCCTTGGCTATATAAAAAAACGTCCTCCTAAGATAATATACCATTATTACCATTGGTACTACAAATACCAATTAGCAAAAAGGTATTTACCTTCCATAGTTCATTTATGCAGTTCATCTTTTATCATTTTAATACTCTTAAATTATTCATTTCATTCCAGGTGAATTAGGTAAGTGCTCAACAAAGATTCCATAGGTAGACGTCTCGTCGCCTTTAGTGTATTTATTGAATAGGCAAAAGCTTCTATTTCAAGGCCCAGTCAGGTTTGTGTAATTCGATATATATATCCTTTGGTACTTTTCCCATCGGATTAGAGTTAACGTAATGTTGAAACGCGGAGCAAACTATTATATACGTGAGATGAATCGAGTGGAAAATAGATAACGTCTTATTTCAAATACATGCTGTTACATTTAAGCATTTTGTAAAAAGAACTAAAAAACACTTCATTTAATTGTTAAAACATTTATTTTATTGCTCCTGCAAAATATTTTATATAAACAATAATACTACGTGTGCCCTAATATTTTAGGTATTTGCATGAAATATACAAACCAATGAATGGTCTTAGAATATTTTTTACTTTACTTCAAATAACTTTTAATTTTTATTTCAGACATTATAATTTATTTACATTACAAAAAATAGATACAATTTTACAATTGAAATTTTGAATAATTCGTACTTGAAAATGGACTTTATTGCATCGTACACTTGCAATGAATTTTCTTGGAACATTTTTTAACAAATAATAAACGTTGTATTCAGATAGATAATAAAATAAAAACAGGTATTTCAAAAAACCTGTCCATTTACTAGTAGAACTATTAACACCACCAATAAATATCTGCTCCTATTCTACATGGAACATCAGCAAATTTTTGGTAGATCCAGTAATTGGACGTCCGGGTAAGAATAAAAGTTTAGATGAACAAAATTTACTAATTATAAGTAGTTAATAGTTAAGTCTATAGGTTTTACTGTAAACTTACATGTTTCATGAAAAGTCACCCGTCTCCTCGATGTCGAATACCTGTCGATCGAGCTTAAATTCTCTCTCGACAAAGACGACACCAAAATTCCTCTCAAAGCTGCCAAAGTACTACTAGGAATACCCCTGTCTGGTGATTGATGGGCTACCATTTTTGCTTATAGAAGTCTAATCCAATTTCTTATTACCACACAAATTATTTTCCAACACTGCACTTATTCTTAACACCGAGACTCGCATGAATAACAAAATTTGTCACATTGTTTCCACCACATCACTTAGCAAACATTTTGAAATGAGTATCTTGCAATTGCGAAAAAAACAAGAGTCACTTCTTCATTTAATCACTGTTTAAGAATTATGAATAATTTTTGTTTCGCTGATAGTGCTTCTATCTGGAAAATTATCGGACACGTCAATTATTCTTATCTGTCAGATGAATTCCGAAGTTGTGAGTCAAAACAGATACATTAATTCAGAAATGAGATATAAATATAAGTTGCATTTGTATATAGGAAACGAAAATATGGATTTCGAAGAAAATTTTAATTACCGCAACTAAATAAGTGATTTGTCATGAAAAATATCAACACTGCCATTGTCTTAAAATAAATTGTTTTTTGCAATCAATGACTCGCATTACAGTGCAAAAACACAGTCATTGCAAAACTAATAGAATATACAATGTCATATATTATATAAATAATATACAATGTATATAACAATGTAGCTTTAAAGAAAAATAGTATAAATATGGAATGATGCTTATAGATTGATTGTATGCATACATTTTGAATTTTTGGGAGTAACCAGCACGATAGAAGCCTTTCAAGTTTTCTCCCTACAAACTTGACAATTATGCGAATATGTAGTATATTTCGGAATTATACACTAATTGAAAATATATCTATATATCATGTAGAGTAAGTTATAGTAATCGCAAAAAATCGAAAATGATTTTGTTTATATACCTTCAAAGTTTCAAAGGTTTCTGAACATTTTGGCATACCTTAGAAAAAATTGATGTATATTTGTGTGAGTATTCGTGTGTGTGCGTATGCATGTGTGTGTATGTATATGCGGATACAATTTTTCGTCGACGATTTCGAGAACACGGATCAACCGATTTGAATGATTCAAATAACATTCGATCCCTATTTATAAGGAGACGTGATGGTTAGTTTTTGGACAAGGCAGGGCCAGCCGTTCCAAAGATACGGAGCAAAAAGTGCCAAAAATGGTAATTCAATTTTTGTGAGAACGGAGCGTCCGATTTGTGCGATTCAAAAAACATTTTCGTTGTAGGTACACAGGTCTAGCGGTTTCGGAGACCCAATAAAAAAAAGTAAACAAAAATGCAATTTGGCGGACAAATATGATCATTAGACACATGTATATCAAAATATCAGATATTTTATAGATATTTTAATAACTAGTATACATTTTGTTTACATTTCTATGGGTTCCGTAGGAATGATCATCCGTTAGACTGCGATGCGACTTCGTTATTTCGTCTCTAAAAAAAATTGAATGCTTTTTCCCAAGTTCCAGCAATTTGGCTCAAGGAACAATGCCAATGCACCACTAGTTTTTTACTCAATTAGTTCTTGCGAAGCATGCAGATTGGAACAATAATTTGATCTTCCAATCTGATTAAAACAATCGTAATCGATATAAAATGCACACATACAAATATTAAATTATTATTTACCTTATGTAAAAATTTATTGATAACTAGTTTTAGAAGACAAATTCCCATCTGATGTCGTCAAGTATCATATAACGCACTCCGAGTTTATTATTATGCAAATAATACACCGTGTTTTACAAAAATGTTGCATGAAATGATCTCCTTGAATATTTATAGGATGTTCAAAGACGTATGAAATTCGCATCGTATCGAATCGATAAACTACATACTCATATCAATAACGAGAAGAAAGAACTTGTAACGATAAAAGAGTATAAAAATATTTTTTGTAATAGAAATATTCAAAAATCTTACAAGAATTGATGCAACAATGGGTAGGATAGCTTTATGGGTGCATTCGATATATTTTTTGTAATATTCACTATTTTGTTCCCACCCATATTTATTAGTCCAAAAATATAAATTTCTTCTATTTTTAAATTATTTTGTTATAACCATGTCTTCAGATTTGCGGGTTAAACAAATCGGTCAAATGTCAGAATGTTAATGTTTCTCAATCACTTGTTTACCATAGATAATACATAAATCCAATTCATTTTCTCGATCAAATATTCTATGCATATAAAATACACGAAGCAGCAATTAGCATCGACCTTGCTGCTTTAAAAGAACGCGGTGACACCTTACGGCAGCCAAACAGACCTTGGAAATTAATCAAATACTTATGACAATCACGATTTCGAAATAATAAAATGCGAATAATATGAATTACGATATCATAATTGATTTATTTACGACGAAACTAGTGGAAGTTACAGGAAAATTTATGTGTACGACAACACGGAGGAACAAGATCCACAGTACAGACGTGTGTGTAATGTACAAAATTTGACCTAAACTCATTAAAAAAAAGTAATTTTTTTTATTATTAGTTTAGGGCCCAATAAGCTTTGTAATGATTTTACTTAACTAACTACGTCGGTTTTATAAATGGCAAAACCCAAACGGTTGTACTATCTCTATATGAAAAATTTTCATCATTACAATTTCTGTGATAGTGATGATTTTTAATTGATGCAGCAATACTAGACCAAGGCTATTTTCATTTGGAAGCATATTGCAATATATTTTTCCAAATGAAAACCAATGACAATACTGCTTGACACAAGGTTGCCCAAGGTGGTAACGAACCTAAGACTTCTTATTTAAGGACCATACATCTAATTTCCCATAGATCTATTTTTCAAGTGAAAATCGATTTCACTACTGCTCGACACAAGGTTGCCTGAGGCGATAATAAACCTGCGACCTCTGATTGAAGTACCATAGCTCTAACCACTAATCCACGGGAGAACCATAAAAAATGTACTAAATGAAGTTCTAATTTCCCAAAGGATAACTCAGTTTTTATTGTAGTAAAATGTATTCTCCTAAATGAAAAAAATATTCCAAACGTGAATATAGGTATTTTTGAGAACCTAATTAAAAGCACCACACATATGTAAGGGATGTTGGTATGCCATGGTATATTTTAGATATGATTAAATATTCCAATTGGCAATTTATGTAGCACAACAATTAAACTTCACTTGGCAAATTATTTGACTATGGATAATGCATATTTGCAAAATATAATATGTAAAATTATAAAGACTACTTTACTATTTCAAGTCTAAATAATATTTCACAACTGCCAAGGCAAAATAAACGCTCAACTTGTATTCAAATATTTGAAACATCATGATATTTGAGATTTTTTTATTTTCAAAAACTGCAAAATAAATAGCCAATGATCAAAGTTTTAAACGTAAGGCAAGTGTACTTCTCAAAGCACAAAATTCTGCCATTCTCCATGATGAGCAAATTCGTCAATCACAGTTATCTGGTTAAACCAAAGGCATAATATATTACATTTATTAGCTAAATCCTATGTTCCAATAAAAATAACTTAGTTTACGTACCCTTATTCATAATACATAAATTAACATTATAAAAAAAATCAAAAAAATGGAAAGGTTATAGCAACGCTATGATACGGTACCATCTTCGTATGAATTGGTAGTAAAAACTGTAAAAATGCTATGTATTTGCTGTGCATTCAGGCGGTTTAGATATAAAATCCAACCTAACTGCATCTTCGTGATGTGTCATGAGAACACGTACGTGAACTTAGGTTTTATGTGTAAACCGCCTGATTGCACTGCAAATGAATAGCATTTTGACGGTGCTTACTACAAAGTTATTATATGAAGAAGGGAGCGTAACATGGCGTTGCCTTGGTGTAAAATTTGCGAACATGTTAAATAGACATGGGCACCAAAAATATTTTATTGGCATATATTTCAGCATATTTAATTGACACTTCTTAAAGACATTCCTAATTCTCCTCAAGATTTGTAGTATTTGTGCATGCAGCACGAATATCTTTTAAATCATTTCATCTGATGCATACTAAAGAATACTATTCCCAGATAACTCTTTGTTACATAGTTACAAGCACCCAGATTGTATTATTTGTTCCATTTTGCCAAGACACTATCTTATGTGTAAGAGATAATAACTACGTTAGACAAATCTGCATATCAAACCATGCAATTCTTCGCGGCGGCAGTCTTTGCCTCTTAATTAGTTCTATATCTTGTTAACGAACGCGGGAAAGTTTGATATTCTCTCGTATTGTGTGTATTTTCTGAAGAAAATTATATGAATTGTATGTATATACTGCTTTAACACGGCCTAGAATTTTTGACCCAGTCAGGGAATAGATCTAGATGGACTGATGGTGTATGTGTTATTAATTGACTCGTTCAATGCATTTAGAGATTAGTTTTAACATAATTTCTCATGAGAAAACAGAAAATATGATGTTGAAGTTACCGCCATATCGCGACTTTAAAGGTTAATTAGTTTTCTAAGAAATTATTGTAAAGTTACAATATTTGAAATTTATGTGTTCTTAACACCTAATTGATGGTATCGGTTCTGGATATTACTTTGCATCAGTTTCACCACCACGAATTATAGTAATAAATTTACAATTAATTGTGCGCATAAGAATTACGTATAAAGTGAAACGATTTTATAGAATTTAATTATATTTTATAGCTGAGTGACTTGGGCATTGTTGATAATGATAGATTATTTGGACAGCAAGTCTTCAAACTGAAGTAAATTTTATGTTGGTTAAGGGCATTGAGAAACTAGTGGTGTATGGGAACACGCCTTAAGGCCCTCGTCTAATGATAATTTTTGACCGTCAAGTGGCATTTTTTTACTTTTTTTTCTAGATCTTCGAAACTGCGAGAAGCCTTCCCAAAAATTTAATCAGTTCTTCATCTTACAAGTTACCTTCCCAAAAATTTAATCAGTTAGTCAATACAAGTAAAATGTTTTTTGAATTATTAAAGTCGGATGTTCCGTTCTCTTAAAAACTGAGTTACCATTTTTGGTACTTTTTTCCCCATATCTTCAAAACGGCTAGACCTGCCTTTGCCAAAAACTAATCAGCACGTCTCCTTATCAATACAAATCAAATGTCTTTTGAACTATTCAAATTGCTTCATCCGTGTTCCCGAAATCGTCGATGAAAACTTGTATCCAAACACACACACACACACACACACGTACATCAATTTTTTCAAGATATATAGAAACGTAAAGATATATAGAAATTTTCATTTTCGATCTTTATGCGATTACTATAACTTACTCTATGCGAAGTTAATAAAACTTAATAAATTTAAAATTCATTTTTCCTACATCTATTGATGTTCGACACATGAGATAGAAGATACCATACAAATGTAGAAAAACATTGATCAAAATTAATCATTAGTCCTAAACCTTTCTCAGAGCGGATACAAATACTTTATTACCATATTCTCCACAGCCGAAATAACCTACTACCATCGATAAATTAATTAAAATCAAACATTGAGCCGGGAAGAATGAAAATCGTCTTTTCCTCCAATTCATCGCCCAAACCCAGATATCTTTCCACCTCTTGGAGTAAGGAAGCGAAATAATTGGCATCTTATCAGCTGTTTTCATTCGTCTCCGCAAGTGAATGCTATTGAATTCGATTCCTGCTCCCTTGCTGCTTCCTTCCTGCACAATGGACAGGTCTATAGTTGTACTTCCACAAACCAGTCAGCTTTACTTGAATTTACTGACGTGTGTAATTAAACGAGACGTCAACATTTATAATAGATAAGCTTGAATTGGGCTCGGAAATAACATACTTTACCTTGGACGAATAAGGAGTATTATACTACATATGCAGAATTAAAATTTCTTGGAAAAAAATTCACTCTGGTAAAAAGTTATAAGTTCACCTAAACTTAGAAAATATAGGGCTATATGTTTTTAATTACGCTTTAAAAAAATGGGTCCATAATTTAACAAAAAAAATCAACTATAGACCGTGGTCTACTCGTTAGAGCTGTGAACTTTGAATCAGAAATTCCAGGTTTGATACCCGCCTTGGACAGTCTGATGTCAAGAAGTAGTTACATTGGTTTTCACTTTCGAATGGCAAATAATTCTCTACGGCATTGTAACTTTATGAGAAATTGTAAAACGAAAATTTATCATTATAGAAATAGGACAACCGTTTGAGTTGCCGTCTATAAGAAGCCACCTCGTTTAAGAAATAACCAAGAGCTCATAGAATTCGTTAAGTTTTGATTTTTGTCAAAAATATATATGAATATAAAAAATAGTATTAATGAATTACTACTTTTTGATATGAGCATAAATTTACTGTTTGTAACCACAATTCCCCATTTGTTTCTTTTCCAATTTTTAGTAATAATCAAAAGAACATATTAAAATTTCAGTACTCCTTCAAATTGTCATATTATAAAGCTGTAATTATCTTTTACATTTACTTTCGACTGATTGTTCTTTAAACGGTTTTGGAATTTATGAAAGTTTTATGAAATCATCTCCTTGTACAATCATACCATTCAGTTTTATTGATGTACTTCTTTCTTGTATTTTTTTAAAACGCTTTCTTTTAACTACAGTTATATTTTCTGAGACATTTATTGCTTTATTTTTAATTAAGATCATGTTTTTCACCATCTGTTCATGTAATTAATAGAAGTAATTCATTGCATTGTAAAGTTTCAGTTTGTGTTTGTTATACACTAATTATTTACTAATAGAAATCAATATTTTAGCAATGAATTTTCTTGTCTCTCATATTTTTACTCTAAATTTTATAATTGCACTTTAACATTCTAGAAAATAGCTGCATCAAATATTGTAGTTTATTTTACACACATAGCTCTCACTAATTATTAACTTATACATTTTGGAATTCATTTTTATATTATGCTAAACATTGCTATTAATCATTACATTAGTTACACATTTTCCTAATAATTAGCTTGAAAATGCTCCCATATTTTTTTCACAATGCGCAATTAAAAACACATTGCCCTGCTTTTTCACATTTTTATCCCAAACCCTGAAAAATATTTTTTAACTCTTTTTGGTCAGGTCACATGTGACGTGACAACAATATGATCAAACCAATCAAAATTAAAAATAAAAAAAAAATCGATATGAATTATAGCAATGAAAATTTCAAAAATATTTAAAAAATAAGTATAATATATGTAAAAAAGTATCTAATACATTTTTTCTATTAAAAGCGATTTCGCATATTTACCGAGAGACCAGCTACGTCCTAGTACAAATCACGTATAAAAATTAAAGTCTAGATTGGATTTTTAAACTAATGAAAAAATCTGGTTATGTACAATATTAAAATTTTCAGTTTTCAATAAATCTAAATGTTGACATAGTTTTATATGAGTTTTAATTAATCGCAATTACATTTTATATGATGTCACTCCATCACAATAATTTCGTTTAATAATAAAAATAAACTAAAATTTGTATAATCATTACATATTTATCAGGATGTACCATGAGGAAAAAAAAGTTACAGAAAAATTTTGAATTGAAACTAGTGTTCAAAGATCGTCAACTTCAAAGTACCTTATAGAAATTTTAATAAAAAAAAAATTTCATATCATTACTAATTTGAGTAAGATAAACATAATCCATAACCATGCCTAATCTATACATATAATCTATATATATATATATATATATATATATATATATATATATATATAATACTACCGAATCGATCTATATATGTAATACTAATCTATATATATAATACTACCGAATCGATTTTAAAAAATCAAAAACTGTTCGAAAAATGTTGGTTGGGAATGATACTGATTAGCTTTAGGTGAAAATCTACCGAGCCGTTTCTTTGTAATTGACTGTTGAAAAGAAAATTTAAGCTGATTTTCATAAAACTTTTTTGACGATATATACCATGGTCTTTTGGAACTTACTGAAATATTACAGCACTTACGGAAATATTATTATTAAATAGTTTAATTTTGAAAATTCATCGAAGATTGAGAAAATGAGTAGTTTTACTTGGTATAACGATAGAGTAGTTGGTCTTAATGAACATAGCAAACAACTAAGATTTGATACTACTCTTGGAATTCTCGCAAGAGATATCTGTAGTATAACTATAAAGTAACCAAAACCCTAACTTAGGCAAATTGATAATTCGTCTCTTGCCAGTTTCCATCTAAACTGTATAGTTGAACAGCTCCGTCGCATCACCGACTTTCTAATTAAATCAAAATGACTGCCATTTAATTGGCTGATGGAATTGGCGACATCTCAACAGGAAGCGCAGCATGTCTTCCGGGCGCAGAAACACATGTGCGAGTGGCATACGCAAATTGCTATGTGATGCCAAAGATATACGATAGGATATCGAGTCATTAAGACAAAGAGGAAAAGTGACACGTACGGAAAGTCATTTCCATTTTCACGACGGGAGATTGAGGAGTACTTTTGCTAACGATTTCACCACACATCAGACGTCTTATCATTGTGAACCAGAGAGAGCTAATTTAGGAAGGCAAGAGTCCACCTGATTAGGCTGATCTTTTAAATAGAAGTAGCAAGTAAATAAACAAATAAGAAACCAGAAAAAATCGATGTATGTTGACAGTGCACCAGTGCTAGAACTAATTTGCAAAATTTGCTCGAGTAAATTTAATAAATATATACCTAATTAACTCATATTATCTTATATTTTTTATAAGGTATGCTAACTTTTTAAATGGCGAACTAGTAGCTAATCACTGTTCTCTCTATTTCATAATTGACCAACTTAGCAATTTATGTTTTTCTCAATTTAAAGCTTTGTATAAATTTTACTTGTACAAAGCTATTATTAAGTCAATTTGGACATACGGTATACAACATTGGGAATCAGCTTCCAAATCAAACGTGATAAAAACCCAAAGATGCCAAACTATATTTTTTAAAGATATTTCGAATACCCCAAAGTATGTACCAAATTGGTTAATACATAAATCTGATATAAACGTAATAAACGATGAAATACGAACACATTAAGAAAACTATACCACGACACTACCAGGCCAAGAGTCAAGAACAAATTCATGTTACTTTAACATATGTCAATTTTCTAAATCTCGTCAAAAGATTTTGTAAATTTGAAGTGATTTTTATTCATCCTCCAGTTAGTTTTATTTGTCCATTTCAAGACAAGTGTAAAATTTCTGTAGAGCTTTTTCGGTGCTGCTACGTTGAGGAAGAGCTATTATCACTTAGAGGCATGCTTCCATCTATATATTTAACGAAAACCGATTTCACCACCGCTTGACATCACGCTGTCCCTGGTGGATATGAAACCAAATAGAATTTGAAGAAGAATGTGCATATACTACATGACCTTGTGTCTTGTAATCCACCTCCTTATTTCTGAATCATTCAAATAAATCCTAGCACAACAAAACTATTTAACTGCTATCTCGTATTCTAATAAATACTATGAATTGAATTATTTATGAAAATCTTCATCGTGTTTTCCATCTAAGGCGATGGATGTTACACAACCGATGCATATATGTGACCTTACGCATACCGAATGAATAAATTCGTATGTATATCTAAGCGAACTGCTTCAGTGGGATGTTAATTGACAATTCAACACTGGCGAACGCATATTTGAATTAAATATGACGTAGCAGAGGGTTTATTAATGTGTGAACGGACCTTGGCATCAATATGCCAAAATATTAACATTTCAATCACTAGTTTGGAGACAGGAGCCAATTCTCCGGTAAAATAGGCCGTAACATGGCGTTGTTATGGCAACGCTACGTTACGCTCCTTTCTTCATATAAAATTGTAGTAAAAACTTCAAAACTAACTTCACTTATATGTTATAAATGAACGTCAAAAAGATGCAGTTATGATAACATTGTTCTTCGACGTTTGTGCATTTTCTAGGTTAAGTTTTACATCTAAAACGCCTAACTGCACAGCAAATACATTCGCAGTTTGTTACACACATGCTAGAATTTTGGTAAAAATATTTTTTAACTCTCTCCTTACAATAAATAGACGTCAATAATATTATCTCGACTATACATTCAATTATGACGTAAATATACAAAAAATATTTCTCTTATTATATTTATAAAACTATGTCACGTTGATTATGGTACGTAATAACTCCAATTGTATTTGCTTGGTGCAAATAAACTCTAAAATTCTATTGACTCAAGTATTATGATACACTCGCGACAATGTCACATGAGCAACGAAAATTGTTCTTGACATTAATTACGATGATTATGAAGTTTTATGACACATCAATAATAATATAATAATTAGTTTTCCAAATTTGCTTCCAAAGAAGAAAAAAATCTCGGTCCAATCTGGGCCAATGTGGTACTTTTGGAAGTTTCAGAACAAATGTCCAGAATTAACAAAAATATTCATAGCACAACGATGAAAAATATTGATACCTTAAATTAATCTACTATCCGCAAGTACTAAACACTAAATTATTAATTCAATTCGTCATTAAGAACATGTATTTCTCCATATCATATCACAATCTTTAGAACAAATAAAAAACAATCCATTGAAATCGTTCCAATAATTTTTTCTGATGACATTGTCAACTTCTTTTCATACTGAACCCTTACAAAAATTTACTTCAATCAAAAATGAATAAAATATTATATGAATCAAGAGACATTATTGCATTGTACTTTATTGTATCTTATGGTATATTGTATCATTTAATATTTCTACATCATCACTATATCATTTCATAACTATTATTATTATTTATAGTCATCATAAAATTTTGCATCAAAGCATTTAAAAATCTAATTTTCAAATTGCATATATCAATCATTTGTTTGTTTAATCTGAACCAAGAATAAATATACATATGCAAGTTTCTCATTGTTCTAAATTTGTAAAATAATCAGAATCTGTATTCTTTAAAATGATGTATATAAGACTCTATTTTCTGCGCAGATGTGTTATAATTAGCATAAAAATAAGATTTAAAAGTATGACTAATATATTTTCGCTATCTATATATGTTATAACTGTAGATTGCTACGATTTGTAGAAAAAATTGAGACGGAAGAACTCTTAATAAAACGGTTTACATAGGATTACATTACATAGGATTATTATCTTAACATATATAGATAATATATTAAACTAATATCTTTATATGATTATTTACATTTAAACTGCTATAACAATGTAATAGGACTCATGATTGCTACCTAAACTGAAGTTTTTTAGAAAAAATCTAAAACATGCAAAAATAGAATTGCTAGATGTAAGTAGCATTTTTCCCAAAGGCAAATTGCATGAACTTCTCGATATGTGTAAATAATCGATTTAATTAATGAATATTTGATTTGTTTACGATCTACCTGTCTAAGTGACTACTTGCCTAAGTGTCAACATGTCTAAGTGTCAACATGTCCAAGTGTTAACATGTCTAAGTGACTACTTGTCTAAGTGACTACTTGTCTAAGTAACTACTTGTCTAAGTGTCAACATGCCTAAGTGTTAACATGTCTAAGTGTCTACATGTCTTTGTAAGTGTCTACTTGACTTTGTACGTGTCTGCATGTCTAAGTTGTCCAAATGTGTGCTTTTGTATCTGCCTACCTATCCACCTGTTTTTTTTGTCTACTTGCTTTTCTAGTCACTTATCTACTTTCCTACCAGTCGACCTGCCTAATTGTCTACTTGTCTACTTTTCTACTTGTCTATCTGTCTACATGTCAACCTGTCAACCTATCAACCTGTCTTTCTATTTATCTACTTGTCTACCGGTCTACCTGTCTAACTGTTCACATGTCTACCTGTCCACCTATCCACTATCATCTGTATATCAATATTTCACCATATATTTGGATCAATAATAATGATTTGTATTCGTCATTTTAGACCATAAACTTTTTTCCTGCAACTCCGAAACGGCTAGAAATGCCTTCGCAAAAACGTACATAATCAGTTTTTCACTCTGTCAATTCAAGTAAAATGTTGTTTGAATCATTCGAATCGGATGCTCCATTCTCACAAAAACTGCAATTTTTGGCACTCTTTACTTTGTATCTCCTAAACGGCTAGACCTGACTTTGCCAACAACTAATCAGCACGTCTCCCCATCAATAGGGATCAAATGCATTAGGAATCATTCAAATCGGTTGATCCGTACTTTCGAAATCGTGGACGAAAAATTGTATCCGCACATACATACAGACACACATACAACCATTTTTTTTCTAAGCTATGCCAAAATGTTCAGAAACTTTTGAAACGTCAAGATAAGCAAATATTTTCATTTTTGTTTTTTTTGCGATTTCTACAACTTACCCTATAGGAAGTTAATTAATTATATATGTGCTTTATATAAATATAATTTATTATATAAAATAGAAAATACAATCCACAAAACCAATGCTAATATAAAATGGTAAAACAGGGAGCCAAAAAATCAAGTTGCTTATAGACTCAATGTAGTATCCATATGCAACTGCAAGTTGATGGTTCCAATTAATCTGTTGAAATTTTCTAGTCATTAAATTTACCGCAATTGGCCACAATATAACTGATCTAAATCAAAATCATGATTTTATTGAAAAATATTTTAATCGCTAATAATTACAATTTAGTAATAAAAAATTTTATTAAGACTTATATTCCACCAAACCAATTTTAGTAAACTAAATTGCAAAACAAAATAATAGACCGTGACACGAATGCTAAAAAGCACCCAACAATAGAATAATATAATTAATTACTTATACGCGTTAGTTAAATTCTCCAAAGTCCTTGAAAATATGAAAACGATAGGCAAGGTCGATTGCAGTCTTGATTCGAAGATGTGCAGTCTTCAACAACAAACAAAAATTAGCAACCAATTACTAATCGGCATTTAATTTAAACTAAAAAAAAACTTACATAATTAACCAGCGTTATGAAACACTGAATCATCTTCATACGTGTTTTTTACACAATATCAATTTTTTCCATATTTTAAATTTGAATTCCAAAAACACCCACGATTTTTCATCTCATAAGGTTAGACTTGTATTAGGAAACTGAGTAACGCCTTATGGCACAATATGGTCATAGATATATTTAGATTACAGTGTCGAAATGAACCGCTAATAAAAACAAAAGTCATGCGGATTTTTTGAATATCTTATACAATGATTATGTAAATAAACGCATATTTTGTAGGTTATGACCGACTCATGGCAGACAAGAATAAAAAACGTATGTGAACGGCTGGGAAATAGATATAGATATCACAAGGTAAATGAGCAATTAGGCTTAATTAGTGGCGCTAATTAATAAAATTTAAGGGCTTATTGGGAAAAAATTACATAACTATTGCAATGTAATAGTTCTAGATACAATTTATGAGTTATTTTGTAATAATTTATATACCAAAAAAAATAAATTAGTGAATGGTTCGATAAAATTAGACCTCCAAATACATAAATACGGATATAAAAGTAAGAATAAACTGAAAACAAGACTTTTCTACTTCATCTGACTTCTGATACAGAAATACAGAATATAATAAAAACATATAGATTATTCTTGAAATTTTTATTTGCAGCCAAATAGTCGAAATAAAGAGCAATAAATAATTAACTATTATGTACGTTTCGGTACTGGATATATGTCATCATTCAGCACGTTAACCAGTTCAAACCAAAATAAAAAACACAATACATAAATTTAGAGAGATTGTTTTATGGAAAAAAACAATAAAATAAAATATTAAACTGAAAGTTAAAAAATAAAATGCAATTTGTTAATCATGTGACTACTAACTTTATTATTTAACTTTTAGTTTATTATTTTATTTTATTAGTATGGTTTTTCATAAAACTATCTTGAAATTTGTGCGTGTGTTTTTTTCTGATTTGAATTTATTAGTGTGCTGTATGATGGCACACATACAGTGTCAAAACGTACATAATAAATAGTTAATTATTTATTAATTTCTCGCAGGGTAAGTTAAAGTAATCGTAAAAAAATCGAAGATGAAATTTTTTGCATATCTTTACGTTTCAGGGGCTTCTGAGCATTTATCATATTTTAGAAAAAATGGATTTGTGTGTGTATATGTGTGTGTGCGTGCGTGTATATGTGTGTGTGTGCGTGCGTGTATATGTGTGTGTGTGCAAGCGTGTGTATGTGTGTGTGCATGTGTATGTGCGGATATAATATTTTGTATACGATTTTGGGAGCACGGATCAACCGATTTGAATGGTTCAAAAAGATTTTGATTTGTATTAATGGGGAGACGTGTTGATTACTTTTTGGCAAAGTTAGGTCAAGCCATTTCCAAGATACGGGGCAAAAAATTCTATTTCAGTTTTTGAGAGAATGGAGCGTCCGATTTGAATGATTCAAAAAAACATTTTATTTGTATTGACGGAATAAAGTATTAGTAAAATTACTGGTAAGGCAGGTCCAGCGGTTTGGGAGATCCAATAAAAAGCATTAAAAAAATGACATTTGGCGGTCAAAAATGATTATTAGACATATGCACATCAAATTATCAGATATTTTACAGAGATTTTAATAATAAGCACGAATTTTACATTTATATATGGGTTATATTTATATATATTATATGGGTCCCGTACGAATGCTTATCCGTTAGACGGCGGCGTGGCGCTTACGCGCTTCGTTATTTCGTCTCTATGCAGTTAAAGCAGTACGATTGCTTTGAAATAAAGTTTAATTATACCACGGATAAATAAATTTTAATTATACACCAAGGTTTATAATGTTTAACCGTTAGTCTGCAACGCAGCGCTTACGCGCTTTTACATTTTGTCAAAAAAATTCTCAAAAGAATCTATTTTTCTCTAAAATTTCAAAAATCTCTAAAAAAATAAATTACTGTACGGGAAGTTCCAGTTGCATTTTAATTCTACTATTAGGCTGCAAATAAACATTTCAAGAATATGTTTCAACGTCGAACAAAAAAATCTATAGTATATAGGATAATATATAAAATATACATGTAGTTTGTAACATCTCTCAATTAAATTATACTATAATTTTTTTAAGCACTAAATTTATTTTGGACGTTTAAATATTTCACCTCACTGAAACTTGAAAAACACTGAAAAACATTAAAAATTCATAATTACACTATTTCCATGACACTTGAAGCACTACTATTATTTAACCACTATTGACAAATTAGTACACATTACTTACAGATTTTCGAAAAATGTATCAAAACACTTGTACGACGCACAAACTTTAGCAATCACTACACCTGACTCAAAAATATCCAAATTTAGCGGCACGTTACAGTAATGTATTTTAAATTAAAAATTGTCTGTATCACCACTTATCGATGACAGAAGTATTTATTATCGACTCTAATTAAGCCATAAGTTATGATGAAGGCATAAGACACGATACTAAACCGTAAGTCGTAAGCCGTAAGCGTGCGATCTAAGCGATCGTCCGTACTGCGATATGGCGGCAATAATATATGTCAGTCAGAAGTGGGAACGTCAAACTATGCTCGGCTCAAAGCACGGACGGACGATCGTCATGCAAAAAGCACGCGAATCAAACCGCACTCTGATGATCGGCTCATGGAGAATCGACAGGGATGGACAACTATTAAAAACATTCGGAATAGAAAACTAACGCAATAAGAAGAAAACACAATGAAATAATGATAACGGGTGGTCCATCTAGTGGTCCTAGTAATCTAGTAGTCCTAGTAATCTAGTGATCTTACAGTTTAGATATTTCTGTAAAAAAAACATATAAAGTATTATACATCGTTAGAAAGGTCTCAAAATTCTTAGTTTTTTTCCCATATATCGCAACTTCGAATTCCGAACGGTGTGGCCTACAGGCGAGTTGCCGTCGTAAAATTTCAGGAAAATCGGAAAATCTCGAGAAAATTATATGAACACACTTAACCATTCATACACCATTTTATTCATAATTTTATTCTGCATCTTTCGTACGAACAAAGTTTTTACGTATCTTTTACGGTTTTCATGTTATAGAGCAATATGTGTACATGTTAACTTGTCAAAATGCAAAGTGCGGCTAGGTTGGAGCAATACTCCTCACGATTCGATATTTCTGTAAAGAAAACATATAAAGTATTATACATCGTTAGAAAGGTCTCAAAATTCTTAGTTTTTTTCCCATATATCGCAACTTCGAATTCCGAACGGTGTGGCCTACAGGCGAGTTGCCGTCGTAAAATTTCAGGAAAATCGGAAAATCTCGAGAAAATTATATGAACACACTTAACCATTTATACACCATTTTATTCGTAATTTTATTCTGCATCTTTCGTACAAACAAAGTTTTTTCGTATCTTTTACGGTTTAGATGTTATAGAGCAATATGTGTAGTTGTTAACTGTCAAAATGCAAAGTGCGGTTAGGTTGGAGCAACACTCCTCACGATTCGATATTTCTGTAAAGAAAACATATAAAGTATTATACATCGTTAGAAAGGTCTCAAAATTCTTAGTTTTTTTCCCATAGATCGCAACTTCGAATTCCGAACGGTGTGGCCTACAGGCAAGTTGCTATGGATAAATTCCAATTTTTAAATGGGCCACCCATTACAAATATTGTAACAGTGTTTTGGTTATAACATATGTATCAGACAAAAATACCCGCGTGTAGAATTCTATATATAAAATGTAATGTAATTTGCATATGTATTGAAAAATATATTTTGAACTTTGACTTTGAAACTTGAACTAAAACTTAACTGTGTTTAACATTCTATTTCTTTTTCTATTATAAAAATATATATAAACACGTTATTCTTATATTTAAAATACATTATTGGTGTACAAATATGAATTTGTAAACTAGTGGTGTATGGCATCGTGCCTTAAGGCAAATTGCTAGAACCTCCAGTACCGTACCGGAATGTTCGAGTAATATTCAATGTTTTAAAATAGATTATTATAAATACTGTAAAATTGTCTAATATTTATAAGTATTATATAAACTGAATTACAAAATTAAAATTATTTATTTAAAGTATATAAGTTATTATTTTGTTAAAACAAGCTGAAAGTTCTTTGAATCAGTCAAATCGGATACTTATTTCTCTCAAAAACTGCCATTTTTTGTACATTTAGCTCTCTATCTTTGAAATGGCTGGACCTGTCTTTACCAAAAACTAATCACCTCTTCTCCCCATCATTACAAATTAAATGCTTATTAGATCATTCAAATCGGATACTCCATCCTCGATTTGTATTTTCCGCACTCTTTGCTCCGTATCTCCGTAACGGCTGGACCTGTCTTTGCCAAAAACTAATTAGCACATCTTCCTCTCAAGAGGATACAAATGTTTCAATTCTGTTGATTCGTGCGCCCAAAATATCCTACGGGAAGTTAAAAATATGTTTCCAATAAAAAATGCCCATTTCGGACACTGCGGTGTGAAATGGTAATGGAAAATCTCCCCTGAATCGAGTTGGAATTTACCTCATTATCAGCTCACGAAACTGCCCTATTATATTAGGTAAAAGAAAAACTTCGTGGCTTTTCTAAGTAAAATTCAACTGTTTTTCTTATTATGAGAAAGTAAATCTAATTTCAACTACATATGCTCCATTATTATCATTATATTAGACAATAGTTTGCCATTTTTCTTCTAGTCACATAACCATCGGTCAAGAACTTCTGTGGCTTTTGGTTAAAAAACTTATTTTGTAAATAACAACTTTTTTGTGTCTACTTTTTGCTTTTAAGCTAGAAAATGATGTTTCGCCTTTATTATACAAAATAAATATATATGAATATTCATTGTTGTTCAAAAGAATTATTTTTTTATGAGCAATGATAATGATGAATTATTATTTAAAAAATAGATAAAATAATTATATAAAAAAAAATTGCATTTTATAACTGAAATAATATGAAATTTAAAACGTCAATCATATTTAAATACCTAAGTTTGCTTCTCAAATTTCATACTACGTAATAAATTACTCAAATAAAAATAATCAAATCAGTCAATCAGTAGTAATTACAACAAATCATTTTCCAGACGTAAATATTAATAAAAAATTTCATGAGTCACAAACATAAAATATTTCATGATTGATTACAAACAAATATGTAATTCTATTTTATGATTCGCGAATGAACTTAATATAAATGTATAACTTTAAATACTTTGCAAAAAATTACATACTTTGGAAAGATATTATATACGTATTTTAGTCATAGATTTTAGTGCCTCGAATATAAAAACAATATATCAATATTAAAATAAACAACTTTAGCTTTTTTCAATCCCACACAAATCTCTACATTCTTATGACCTTATTTCAATCATTAGACTATTTTAAAATTTTATTGGATATGTTAAAAACAGAATAATTAGATAAATTTAGGCATTGATAAAATAAATATACGTTATTTCAAGTTATATGTGCAAAATATGCAACGTATAAACTAATGCCTTGTTATTTATTGAATTCATTGCTATTTATACCTAGAAATTTTGTGACATACATTTAATAGCTAACTTGATAAGTGTTGTCTTATCAACGGATGAACTTGCATAAATACAAATATTTCTATTAACTAATTGTAATTCTATTAAAACAACAAACTCACACTAATTGTAATTGTAAGATAAACTGTAGTACTTATCTATCAAAAGTGTATTACAGAAAACGAAATTTGTCAACGTTTCGCAATAACAAAATAAAATACTAATCTTGAGATAAACGTTTAATTATTCGGTGATAATTAATACCCAATTAACACTGATTATCAGTAAAAGTGCTCCAAATAGTTCGCTCCTCCTGTGGCGATTTGTTTATAAGTCGAGAGACAAGTATGAACTGCGAACGCGTATCTGCACGTGTTTACATAAGTCAAAGAATTCGCTGTGCAATATCTATAACGCATGTATAGAATGTGTTTTTTTCAAACTGGATCTTAATTATATATTTATATCACGTATTCGAAATCTCGAGTGTTTTTACGAACCGTGTACCGTTCATATTTCGGGAAACAGACATACTGTGAATTTTAAAATCTCTCGAAAACTCATGACGGTACTTATTTTTTGTCGGAGTAATGAAGATGTTGCTAACAATGCTAACTATATGACAAAATAACTTATAACAATTTTATTTGTATAAGACCCTTATTTCATCTCCATTTCACGAAAGAGGTAGTTTGCTATGGCAAACATGTGGATTTTTATCATATCTGTTATATAACCTCTTCCATTCAATAAGAACAATTTATACTTCATCCTATGTTATGAATTTACTGATATCCATATAACGCGGTACAAACGCTGTTATTTGTACAAATTCTAAGTTTCTTATAGCACCGTTCTAATACAACGCGATATCTAGTTTACATAGAATAAAATATAAGTTAGTCCAGAGTTCCATAGTATAACTGAAGCACTTTTCATATATCACTTTATCATTTTATTTTTTATCATTTTTGTGTTTCCTTAGAACAATTCTTCAAGAGTTTTCTCATGTTGGTCAGAGTATGTGAAAAACTTTTCTTTTTAGAAATCAAAGCCCAGGAGCGCTTGTAATTGAACATTATGCAACCAGTAGTTCACATACGATGACATAATAGATGAGGAATGTTGAAAAAGTCCAAGTAAGTCCGACAATGATATATAATTGTAAGAAAATAACAAATGTTCTGTAACAATGCAGTTCTTTGAATATGTTGCAAGAACTTGGAACAATCGCTATATTACTTCGCCTGAGACAACTGACATTAACATTAATTGAATTATTATCAATTCAACTTCCAATAGATTAAAATTCATTAATTAAAATTTTTGTAGAAAATTTCTACAATATACTTTCATAATAAATTAAATTAAAAAAAAATATACAGACTGTTCTTAGAAAATGTATGAGTATAATGTAAATATTGATGTATCATTTTTCACGGTGACTTATTTATTTGCTATACGGAACCGAAATTAATTTTAGAAAGTTTATTCATTAAAATTTTGTATGCTTAAAGTATTTTGAACAATTAGAGAAATTTCATATACATGAAAGAGAGTAAATAGATCGCATTAAAGCATTTCGTAATAATAACAAAAATAATTATAAATTCTGAAGACTACGCAAAGGTATTAAAGCTCGTATCTCTATTATCTCTACTTAAAATTTACTTAATAAATTTCTCATATTTTTTCTATTTCGCAAACGATTAAATGTCTGTATTATTCGTTCTCTTATATCATTCAGATACTTCATGCACATATCTAAGATTCATTCAGTATACCAAGCTCCTTAGTTGTTTCACATGCATACCCATTTACTCATTTGAAGTATCTAATCATACAAACGGCGTCCATCTAAACAATGTTCATCCAAAAAACGTCCATCCAAACGACGTCCATCCAAACGACTTCCATCTAAACGACTACCATCCAAACGACTACCACCCAAACGACTACCATCCAAACGATTTGCATCCAAACGATTCCCATCCAAACGACTTCCATCCAAACGACTTTCATCCAAAGGACTTAGCCAATCCACCAAACTGAAGCACTAATTTCACTGATCTCATTTAGATACTTTTTTATATTATTATTTCTTCACTATTGTACTCTTAGCTTTTTGAATGAATGGCAACAATCTTTATAACCTCAAATAGAAATTTGACATTAAAGCTCGAATTAAAGATCGAACCAGCGAACCGGCGACTAGTTGGTGCTAGCCTACATTAACAGATAAAAATAATTGTCTTTAAAAGGAATGATAGAATAAATTCATTAAGATACAAAAGATGAATTTGCAATATAAGAAAACCAGAAAACTAGTTTTATATGAAAAGGCAGCCTTGCACCTACATTCCTGTACCATAAAAATGTTGCAAATCTGCATTTTCTATTTTATCTCACAAAAATATTATGCATCATTTATTTTTGCCAGTGTTAACTAAAGCTGAACTGATAATTTTTCTCTTTTATTACATTATTATATCATTCATCCTTCAGCTGCGACAATTTACCATTCTGTACAAAATGTATATTAATTTATTATGCTTGTAAATGTATCAATCTTGTACATCGTTATACATGAAGTTAAAATATAAATATAGAATTAATATGACAAAATTTACGTGTGACATTTAATAATCGGTCAGGAAAGCGCTATCAGCAAAATCATGTTAAAACCATGACAAAACTTGTACAATTTGCATATTTTAAAATTTTATTTAATCGCGGCAACGTCCGCACCGCAATAAATAATTCGCAACACCTCCGGGCGGATAAACACTGCACTGAGCAAAGCACCGAGATGAATAATGACACGCTTGATAACAAGTAAACAGGCCATAGACGGATGGCTGATGGAGGAAAGGGAGACACTAAATAGTAATAATAATAATTTATGCACCTGAACCACTTCTCACCTTTACAAAGTTTGTTCCAGCTACTACTAGCTCGCTAGACCACAATACAAAGTTTCACCAAAATTGCACCCCAGGAAATGTAGAGTGAATCACTTCTCACTTTTACAGGGTTTGTTCCAGCTACTACTTAAACGCAGACTTACTTCTTTTACTCTGAGAAACCAGAAATGAAACGAAACTGCTTCTATTTTCATAAATAACGATGAATTTAATCAAATTAGTTGCAGAACAACTATAGAATTTGTATGATCTTCCAGTTTTAGGAACAGTTGAACACTGTTTAGTTAACTTTAGCACGCTATCTATAAAATCTATATTAATCTATATTTATCTGTCTCCAAATTTTAGACTAAGCACGCTGCAGTAACACAATGTTTGATTTGGAGCCCCACAGTTGGATGCCATAGGTCCATACAGATTTTAGCACAACTTTGTAAGTTAATAGTTTATGATCGAGAGTTGACTTGCGCGCAGAATTCAGTATAGTTTAGCTGTTTGAATTCTTAGAGTTTTTAATTTTGCGTCAATATGTTCTTTCCAGTCAGCCTGGAAATATAGATAGCGATGTTGAAATCACAATTCTTACCCTACATTACACAACAAAAAAAATATTGAAAAAAAAATTAGATAAATAAATTAGAATTGCACATTTGAATGTGCTATAAAACGGGAAAATAAATAAATTCAAGTGGTAATCGTCACACATGTCAATAAAAATGAAATGTATGCATAAATATTTTCTCTATCTTGTTCATATTCCTGTCAAACTGAGACATATAAAATATATATTATGCAAATAATATCCAAGTGATATGTGGTGCTCAGCCACCATGGAATTGCCCTCGGGTACAACACAGATACTACTATTAAAGCAAATAATAAAAATATATTTGCAATTGTAAGCATGATTCCGTGTTTAATATTTAATTCCTCTAAAAATCCTCGGCTGCCCCACTAATGCCGTGGCACACGTAAAAGTGATATGCAACGAGTAAAAAAACCACGCTACACCTCCGGCATTTCACGAAAACAATCACTCACTCGTATTATCAGCTTTAAAGCATGCTTTCTGGTGCAGGGTCGATATTTTCATTCATTCTATATGCAAGAACCTAGCAAAACCATAAATAGCATCCCATCTACGATGTATTTATGTTAACAAATAAATCATCATGCAATATATTTCATAAGATTCATAGGTAGGCGATGAAACCACGTTGTCCGAGTGGTAATAAATTGATATCATTTTGTTAAATATTTTTATAGATCTCAGAGATAATATCAAGAAAAAATCACCTTTCGTTGGCATATAAAATAGTTAAATACAGTCATAATATGTCACAACCAGGATAAGACGTTCACAACTACTGGACGTTCCAATCAAGCCACGTGTCAAAAAATAAACTAAATGTTTCAAAATAATAAAATAAAAATAATAAAAAAAGTTTATATATATTGAGGCCCAATATGGGCTATATTGGTTTGGAATGTGAGGTAAATATTGTTTGTCAATATCGAGCCTATATTGGGCTCATGTTGGTTTTTAATATGGGTACTATATGGGAAAAAGTTAACACAATGATATTGGCGCAATATTGATAAACTATATTGGGCCCACATAAAAACGAATATCGCACTACGATTCATTTCTACTGGAGAATTTTTATAACTATAATTTTTTTAGAATTTACACCATTATAAAATAGTATTTCGAAATGCATATAAATATTAATATAAATTTAATAAACCCCATGATAATAGAATAATATTTCATATTAAAGTAGTGTTTGAATATTTTGATTTCCGTGTTAACTGGAAGTGTTATTTGTACTGTCAGACAAAAAATGTTTCCAAAACAGTATTTTACAACTTGTCTATACTTTGTATATGATCATACGATTAATTTTTTTTTTGTTATACTTTTAATTACAATCTATCATACTAGGACATTCAGTAATTGTTTTGACGTGATTATATATGGCTATTGAATGGATGGCAGTCCAGTAGCTGTCCTTTTCGATTGTGACTAATTCACTATTCTCTAAGTACTTGTTAATATTCTTATGATTTATATGCATCTATACCTGCGAGAGGTGATTTTCTCTGAGATCATTTTGGGATCTATGACTTCAAATGGAAATTTGACAGCGAACCCAAAACTAGTTGGTCCAAAACTGATTACGCCACCGCTGGACTTATACGATATGATCAAGCACGATCTTCTCCCATCCATCTCTGAATCTCCAATTCCAAAATAGGAATGCATCTCGAAAGTTGCGTGAACCAATAACAATGATGAAATCGTACTGACGTAACGGATACAAGAGAGAATGATGAAGAACCGATTTAAATTGTTCACCTTGCAACGACATTTTGTGGTTACCAAGGTGTTGGTCCGTTTATGTATTACGCGGCTCACACTACGGCGCGATCGAGCGACCTTGCCAAGGCCAGCTGGAAGCTTAGAGAGCGACTTCGCCAGAGGTAGAGCGAGTTATGAATTTTATAGCAACTGAGAATACAGAGCAGAGATATTCAACCTGGGTTCAGTGGAAACCTGAGAGACTGAAAGGCTTATTTATATATTTATTTAGTTAATTATTCGTAAGCAATGATGAGAAAAATTACATAATTCATACACTAAACTCGTTACGTAATGCTTGTCTACGCGGTAATATGATAAAGTGACAAAGGAATTATTTTATAAAATTACTTTTGATAATTATGTAGGGTGCGGTGGACAGCCGTGAGCCACAGGTTGAAGTGGGCCACTCGAATAACCTTTTGACTAGTGACATGTATGTCGAACAGCGCACATATTTCTATTTTTACAAATTTCGAAAAAACTTTCACGCTATTTCCATACAAAACTTTGATTGAATGCGCTGTATCTAAAAGACAATATTAATAGCTAAAATTTTCAGATAATTGTTTTTTATCAATTTGGAACCATTTGAGACCTTGGGAGCAAGGAAATTCGAAAATATCCATATTAAGAACTACCCTAATATATATACATGGGCATGTTTGTGTACATTTTATTCGTAAATATTAGTCCATTCGCAAAAATAAAACAAATTAATATAACGAACTTTGTATGATTGCAATACTGTGCGTAATCCGTTCAGCAATTTACTCCAAAGTAAATACAATCAACTATATAAAATTTAAATAAACAAATCGAAAAATTAAAAGAGACAAAACACAAAAATGAAGCAAAATTAAATGCAATAAAAATGAAATATTTATTAGCACATTAATGAAATGTAAGCTTACGTAGAGTTGAAAATTATATAAAAAATGTAAAATAGGTCATGTACTATATTGACACTTACTTCTATTACAGGTTCACTAAATTATGCTTCAATAAAAACGTAAGCTTAAGTAAAGATGTGTTACAAAATTTAATTACAAAAAAAAATTTAAAGTCAATTTTTAGTATTTTATAAAAGCGCAACTGTAAGTTATAGCACATAAAAAATGTTTATTGATGAATTGAACTTTGCAAATAATTTCTGAATAATTACAAATTGTAATTATTCAGATACTATATTTACTATAGTAAATATAATAGTCATTGTAATTTACAATGACTATATTTGTAAAATTGCTGTTCAATTTACTATAGTAATTTAGCTCATTTCGGCGTAATAAAAGATAACTTGTTCAAAATGTTCACATTAGTACACAGAAATATTTTGTTAATATTTATATAAATGTGGTAAAATTATGAATGAATATATTCATCAGACAGATTTACGAATAAACAACTTCGTATCTTCAGAAGTTAAGAATGTTTGATTTGTGTTTATAATTAAAATATTTTTGTATGAATGTTATTATTCGCATTTAAAAATACATAAGATGTCACAAATAATTTATAGCCTATAACATCACTACATATTTATATTATAATTTATCATAGAAAAAACTTGTAAGTTAATCTTGTTAATATTGACACTAAAACCTGTTCTGAGTCAGACACGCGTTACCCACGCGAGGAAGATATTTTTTTCTCTATATATATTGAAAATATATTTTTTAATAATATATCATAAAATATAGAGATCTATATTGAAAAAAATATAAATTTTCATTTCATTTTGTTGATGAATAAAAATAAATAGCAGTTTCTCATAGGCTTTGTACACTTGCATACAACCGTTTTAATTATTTTAATCTGGAAAAGAATTTGGCTGCTTCGCCTAATATGTTAAGGAATGTGTTGTGAATTTTTATATCCTATCAACGCTGAAAACAAGGGATTTTCAATAAAATTATCTGATTAGGAAATTAAAGTGATTCGAGGTAAATGAAAATATATAAATATTATTCAATTCTATCTCCTTAGAATGTTATACGCCAAGTAAATAGACATCATTATTCATTAGCAAAAAATACAACGGTTGCTGACATATATTATGCCGATGTTAATGTAGATTGCTGCTGGATATAATAATCAAACGTAAATCATACATAACAATATATATATATATATATATATATATATATATATATATCTTTATTTTTCAAGAAAACCTTTTCCGCAATGGCGTTTTTATTTCCACAGATTTTAATTTTCCCATAGGAATAGCAGCTTTTGCGCACAACAAAGAATATACCGAAAAAAAGTTCATAGGCCAAAAGCGAAGAGTCTGAAAGTAATGACTTTGTGTCTCGGAAAACATTGACGAAAAAATATTACCTAATCGAGATGGTTTTTCTTTGAGGTTCACCATAAAACAGTGAGCTAGGAAAAAATTTAATATATAAAACGCAGGGATAAGAAGTTCGCTTGAATGAGTCGATAGACATGACGACATACTAAAAATTTATAAAAAATGGATTGTATCTGAAACATTGTCGTTTAGGCGTAAAAGAATATTTTTATTTGAAGGAAAAAAGGTGAATCTAAAAGCAATCATAATTCTGAGATGATGGTACCCTTACATAGTATTAAATAGAAAGAAAAGTGGATAAATTAGATAGAATTAGACAAAGGTCCAATTCACTTTGAGTAATTATTGTGAAAACCAAACGAATTATATCCCAACAAATAATACATATCAAACAAACAACTATTTGACTATGTTCAGTAAAACTCCCAGCTAATTCATAATTGTAGAAATATGTTTTCTTGCTGTTATCCAAAAATTTGTCACCCGGTCTTTTTTGCCCCATAGGTGGGGCGAACAGATCCATTTAAAAAAATTAAAACAGATTCAAATTATACAAGTCATAATGATATTAAATATTTCTATTATATTCATAAGTTTGATATACATATAAATAAACTCAGAAAAGTGATGAAGGCAGAATTTTTTATTGGGGTTAAAAGTGCTGTTATGTGCTCGACGGTCATAAATATAATTCACGCTATTCTACCTTTAAAAAGGATTTGAAACAATTTTTTCCCTTGCGAAAAAAAATTACGTAATCCACGAGAATGGAGAGGGCCAAGGGTTAAAATAGTGCTCCATTTTGTGAATACGAAATGGGCAAGGAATATATACATAATATTTTATTCAACTTGATATCATTAAATTTCAAATATTTTTCACAACATGGACCAAGGAATTATTCGATTTACATTCTGTAATAAAAATATTTCTTATATATTTTTTGCAAATTTTTTTTTAATAAAAACTCAAGTTTGGTCTTACATACTCAAAAGAAGAGTTTTGAAATAAAAATATTTATTTTATAATGAAAATTATATAATTTTAAAAATTAAAAAAATGCACATAATTAGATTAATTTGACAAAATATATTAAATTATAAAATAATATATGATTGCTGGACTATGCATATATAGGAACAATAAGTAACGCTTGAAAATTTAATATATAACATGTCCACTTTAATAATATTATCACAACAATAATTGTAGATATTACACGAAAATCATAAATTTCCAAATAAATAGTTCCTTTTATTCGTCCATCAAACTAATTACATGACCAGCATAAATAGCAATATAGGTTTATGGAGTCAAGTCCATAAATTCACGTGTTTTATGTTCCTCATTAAAACAATAATAAAAACACGGTTAGGTCTTTAATATCTGTGCTAAAAGCTTTATTGTAACTAGAGTATTAATTTTACTGCAAGTCAAGAACTGCAGTCATAACACTAGAGGAGTTCAAATAAAATGGTAAACGACTGTGAAAGATTTGATTTAAAAGTAATACAGACAAAAATGAATTAGTCCAGTCATTTGGTGCAAAAAAAGGCTGTTGCCGGTACAGTACTCCCGGAATTCTGAAAATTGGTAATTTAATAGATTTCGAGGTGCTCTTTACGAAAATCAACTTTGCCACCTCAAATTTGAACGGCAAGTTGCCGCCATATTGAAAAAAATAGCGTCAAAAAACAGCTTCTTTAAAATATCTCCTTTCTGGCTGATTCTGCGATAAAAGTATCTATGTACGAATTAAACTAGAGAAAATTTCCTACAATTCTTTAGAAAACCGTTTTTTGTAAAATTGATAGTTTGAGAGTACGGCCGCCTCAAAGTCTTTGCTGCTCTCGTCGTAGTATCAAATCTGTCCATATATGACAGCACTTCGAACTTGACCACATTCTCTCTAATAAATAATATT
>NW_020538040.1:22148585-22167907 GCF_003426905.1 Ctenocephalides felis | reverse complement strand
ACCTATCAAAAATGGCGCACCTGCATAATTCTATTTACTAAATCGATCTGCATGACAATAGCCTATCACAGTATTATGCAGGACGGTTCACGTGCCTAATCAAGACAAAAAATATCTTAATATCGTTTAAAATCCTAAGACATCATTTTGTTTCTTTTAGAATAATCTAATTTATATTTAAATTTATTTTTCAAGTACTAACTCATGTTTTTTTATTTTCAGGTAAACTGTTTCATAAAACTTCAGAACTTCACATTTTTGAGAGAATGCAAGCGCCGAACTAAGATGAGTTCTTAGACAATAAGATATTATAGATTTAAATAAAATATTAATATAATTCTGACTATCTCATCAAAAAGATATTAGGGGTTTTATAAAATTAGATATTTGTGAATTTTTTTGGAATTAGAGTTTTTAATTTTTAGAATTTAGAGTCTTTTATATTTTTAGTTTCAATTCTTCATTTTTGATCCAAGAAATTGGAATGGTGATAAATCTGCTAAAAATATTGGTAAAATTTTTTTTCAAAAATTGGTCATATCTAGTTCGAAAAATTAATTTTCTTTAGATGGAAATAATTTAGCCTCACATGTTATTTAGGGAGGAAAACTCTTGGTTTCGTAAATACGAGATCCGGGCACTATGATATCAAGCGGTAGTGATATCCGTTTTCAATTGAAAATATATATAGTTCCGTATATGTTTGCAACATTGCTTTATGGGACATTGCTGCAATATCACATGTAGTAAGGGCGGCTTCAAAGTTCAGAAGTAAAATAAATATATTAGTAAGGACAATCATTGCGTTGCCTTCTGATAAAGTAAAACAGTAAATCCAAAAATAAGCATTATACTTAGCAGCTTATTGAGTTCCTTGATAAATACGAGTTTTATTGCCCTTCTTTCTAATTCATTTTTTTATATGGCGAGCTTATAAGTAAATTTTTTTTAACGTTTTTATTTTTTATCATTTAAATAAGTAAAAAAATAATGTTTTATTGATAGATTCTAAATTTATTTTAAAACTCATATGGATAAAATGCCTACAACATATCAGAACTTTTTTTTTGAATTTTCAAAACAGATGTTTTAAGGAATATTTTATATATTTATTTTTGTTATTAGTATTTTATTATTTGGCATCAGGAGGTATCTTTTACTTAAGTATAAAATTTCCATATTGTCTCTGCACCCATATATTATATCTTCAATTCTTCATCATCGGTAATAACGCGGAAATACCTTTGAATTGTCGTTGCTCAATTCTCGATTGTAATTAGTTATATAATTGCATATGTCGTAAAAGCAAGTTTTCTCGAATGATTTTAGATGTCTGAAATTATTACGCTTTGTGATGTGTGATTGTAATTTTATGACTTAATAACATTCATAAATATTCGAAGATGTAATGACTAATTTGTAATATTGACATATGGGTTTTACTAACTAAGGGCAGTACTACCCTTTATTATTTTTATTTCCATTACCACCTATTTTTTGTAAATTGTCTGACTTTTCATTTTCCTTCCATTCCTTGAGTAATGATTCATTTTTGATGAGTGTATATAGGAACAATGACCGAGGATCGAGAACCTATCATTTGATGTCTTCCTCTTTTTGCTCTGGAGTATATTTATTGCTTTGAGTTGGACATTTTGCATTATACCAGAAATAATGATAAATTGCACGGATAGAAATACAAACACCATCGTTTTTTACCATCGGATCTTTTCGAATTTATTATGCACACGTCTCGTTTTGTCATCTTAGAGATTTATGCTGTAGGTGAAGTATTGTTATTTTGTCATCATTTTATGATTTGCAATATATGTATAATTATTTAAATACCTAATTCATTATTTATAGAATATATTAGTAGCACATAATTCTATACAAAGTCGCCTATAATTTGAAGAACAAATATTTACTCAATATTCACCTTATTTAAAGTTTGGCTTTAAAAAGACAATACTAAGTTTTAGTTTGAGACTAAAATTTTGCTGTAAAGGTGTCTGAGAAGTCATAACTTACATTTTGCTCAATAGTGTAAAAAACAAGTTCCTTAAAAATGTCAGTAATTAATTTTTAAATTTCTTATCTCCTAATACTGTGATGTTTAATGGCAATTTGATGAATACCCGGTCCATCTCTAAAGTGTTGAATAAGGAAGCGAGTTTTAATCTGGGACTTTTAACAAGCATATGTCTTGTGTTGTAATAATTAGATTTGGGATTGTTTTTCAACAATATTTAATAGTATCCAGAAAAAAATAACTTCTATAAGCTTATATTGTGATGATTGTTAGGACACCTATGAGAGTTTTGGAGTTCTCTTTATATGACGTGATGGAGATCACCGAGATGGAGTAGTTTCCTTCATAACTATTCAATCGTTTTACCAAATATATTGAATAAAATGTCAATTAAAATGCAAAAAAAATTAACACGTGAATTATCTCTTTATTACATCTCTTCAACAATATAACCCTGTGTTGGATTTTGAACAAATTGTAACTAGTTCATAAAGAAAATGGAGAAAAAATGAAAATGAATGTGCACTAATCATATCGAACTTCAAATAATGATAAATTAAATTTTCAATCCAAAAACCAAACAAGCATGAATGACAACACACAATAATTCAGCTAGTAGCATGATTTTACTGTCAAATAAAAGAAACATTTTTCTTTTTTATTACTGCACAGGTAAAAAGGCATCTTAAGCTCACAAAAAGTTATGAGATGTTTTATGGCAATAAAGCCTAAAAAAGGGCAGTGTCAAAATTGGGTTGCCAAATTTTGTGGTTAGATTTTGAACAAATTGTAACTAGTTCATAAAGAAAATGGAGAAAAAATGAAAATGAATGTGCACTAAACATATCGAACTTCAAGTAATGATAAATTAAATTTTCAATCCAAAAACCAAACAAGCATAAATGACAACACACAATAATTCAGCTAGTGGAATGATTTTACTGTCAAATAAAAGAAACATTTTCATTTTTATTACTGCACAGGTAAAAGGCATCTTAAGCTCACAAAAAGTTATGAGCTGTTTATGGTGATAAAGCCTAAAAAAATGGCAGTGTCAAAATTGGTTTGCCAAATTCTGTAGTGATCTGGTGATTTTGCACTCAAAGATAAAAATCGCTTTATCAAACAAAAAACTAGATTTTTCCAGATTGATTCTGATGCCTCTGCCAGTGTCACATCGATCTGAAGGAGAGAAAAAATCATGAGTCTCTAAATATCAAGTATCGTTTTACCAACAACACTTTGAGTGGAGCAAAGAAGCAAAAAGAGATGATACATGGGCATAAAAGTTGGCTAACTGTAAACTGCAATTGTAAAGAACGACACGCTAACCGAATGCAAGCAAAACTTTAAAACGAGCGCTCCAGTCAAAGGAACACACTCGGAACAGTTTAAATATACTTTGTGCAAGTGACCCAGTTACAAATGAAGAATCGAAGTCATGTATAGTGTCACGAAATGAAAATATATCATGTTAATTTAAGTAAGATTAATTTCGATTTAGTACTCGTCATGAGAAAATATAGTACGTTAAAAAAGACAATAATAATTAGGTTGCGATGGTGCGAACTGGTGCACTACAGGAGGAGTCAGCGGTGGTGGACGAATTTTGGAGAAGTAAACTGAATTTGGTAAAGCTAATTTATTTATAAGAGATGAGCTGACGTCTACATCAATCTTATCTTACTGCAATACAAAAAATATTTTTGATACAGTTAATTGCTCAAATAATTTTACAATTTTAAATTTTTGTGGAAAGTAAAATCTGTGGAAAACAAAATAGAGTGTAATTAAATCAAAGTAAAATTTTATTCTAAAATTATTATGATTTATATTTAATAACTTTCAATTAATTTATTCATAGATTTTCATATCCATGTGTGCCTATAGGCGACATCTACTTGACGATCTATGCCTGTGTCATATTTTGCTTTTTTACATCTGCAAAAGTAAAAAGGCATCGTAAGCTGACAAAAAGTTATGAGCTGTTCATGATGACGGAGCCTTAAAAAACGGCAGTGCTAAAACTAAAGCTTCCTGCAGACCCATATTTAAAAAACACAATATTCTAACTGTCCCATGCATTTTTCTGCTGGTAACATTATCTTTTATCAAAAACAATTCGAAACTTTTTGATATGGCTTCGTCCTCCTCAAATTATACAACACTAGACACAAACTTATTAAGGCGCGTACATATAAATTAGCCAGCTCTTTCAATACGATCGACGGTCTAGGTATTCAGCTTATGAATAAACTTCCACTCAACATCCGAAACTTAGACAGCAAAAAATTTCATGCTTCCCTAGTTAAACTTTTTAAAGAATTAGCACTTTATGACATTACTGAATTTTCTCAATTTGATTTCAATAACTATTTTCTTGCATAATCCTTATCCTTTATCTATGTAGTCTGACCATTTGATCTCCTGTACAACCATATTTTTTTTTTAAATTTTTTTTTTATTGCTATTTTATTCATTTAACATTTTTACGGTTTTAAATGAGTATAACTTTCAACCTTGTGCAAGAGTTTTGAGCTTGACTGGTGGTCAAATAGACTTTAATATGATGAGCTTGATGATGAACATTGTATTTAATGTTCGAACGCTTTTTTCAGCTCTTTTTTTTCAGAAGCGAAATTCGTGCAGCTACTATGATTATTATAAAATTACTATCCTTTTAATATTAACTATGAATAAGCTTGACAAGAGCCTGATCTGGTGATTTCTCACTCAAGGATGAAAAACGTCTTAGTCGTCCAGTTGAAGTTGATTACTAAGGAATTGTCTAATTTTTATGCTTACCACTAACCAAAGATCAATTCTGCCTACATTAAACAACTCGCCTAAATTGACAAATCGAAACGGTGATTTACTCCATTATTGACATCATCTATCTTTTGCCACTTGGCAAAAATTATTGAAGCTTAATTGGGATGTTTCATCACATTCACAATATACTCTTTAGGATGATTTCTCCTGACCTTGCACGTTCTGATTACTTTATGTTTCGATCTTTACAAAACTCCTTGAATGGTAGACAATTCATTGATCATGATGGTGTCAAATTGTTCCTGATTCAGTTTTTTTTTTAGTAAATCTAGAAGTTTTATGAAAATTTTACAATGATGCTGGTTTAAAGATGACAAGAAATCATTTATCAAAATGGGCAGTACATTACAGAATAAAGTTATTTAGTTCCATGAAAAAAATGTCTTTGATTTTATAACAAAAATCCGCACTTACTTAGTTGCCAACCTAATAATAATAGATTTATATTTATATATTTTATGTATAATATAATATACTAAAATATAGTATATAATTGTACATATATATTATGTTAAGACCATAAGTGAATCACAAAGTCAGGACATTAAATAGGATATTATAAAGTATAGGTTGGGATATTAAAAATTGTTGGAGTTTTTGAATTGTAGACGTGGGTACAGGACAACATCTATCGGGTCATCTAGTACATATATATGAATATGAATTTATGGAAATTGGAACCTTGGTCGGTTGTGAACCTTGGCTAGTTGGATGATTTGCATGCGTCCAATTATTGTCTTTTACAGACCTTAGTTAAAATTAAACTTTGTTTGTTTCATTTTAGCTACAATAAGGCAAATAAACATAAAATTAAAACCGTCCTGGCATACTACGCACGAAGCAAAAACAAGCGCGGTGGCGCCTTCGTGATGTCTGCCAAGTGGGTCAATAATGTTTAATATTTGATACAAATTGCATTACTACAATATCTCGTGCACATTACCTACGTACATTGATCAAACTCTAAGAATGCGTTTAAATTCTTCTTTCTTCTTGATATGTAATTATCCGCAATAAATCATGGTCAGCGAAAACATTTCTATTAATAATTTTAAAATAATTAGGCTTGACCGCATGAGAGAGGGGCTGAACCAAAAAATAATAAAGAAAGAACTTTCGAAATCTAAAAAATTCAACATACACGCCAGACTTAGTTTGTCGGTCATCGCTTGCAGATAAAATAGTTACAGTTATAGTTATTTGTTTAAATATAATTAAATCAGTTTAATTGTTGTAAAACATGTGACTTGGATAAGAAAAATCAAGATGTGCATAAACATTCGCTTTCACTGACTTTGCAACATAAATCTGTGTGTGGACTGAGTTTTAAGTAATGTTTATTTTAAAATTTTTGTTTTTCCAAATCAAAAGGTTGTTGGCATTTTTGAAATTTGGCTCAGGTATGTGAGATCTAGTTTAGATTTATTCGTGTTCTGGGGTATAATTTTATGTACTTGCGTAAATATAGTTTGTGATTTAGGTATTGATTAACCCAGTTCCTGAAGTTTCGTGCCGAACGGATTGTTATCAGAGAAGAATGAATTAAATTTGTTTTGTTTGAGAAGTTTTTTTGATTGTGGTTGCCGAAAGGGGCCAATGAACGCAAATTATGTTTCCTTAATAATGTGGAATGTTTTTTTGGTGTCACACGAGCTATTAAAATAATATATACATATAAGGATTATTTGTATACTTTATTGCTTTTCCGAGAAGTAATTACAATTTATCCAATTACAATCGTATTTTGATATTGAATAAATTATATAATTTATAATATATACTCGTATTCTGATATTGAGTTGATTTATAGAATTATGTGTAACTTAAAAAGTGTTAAAATTTAGGAGGGTATACTGGAGTAGAATTTAAAAATAGTCAATCATTTTAAAAATTTAAATTATTTTCGGAGATATAGCTGTTTGACCGCGATAATTTTCATCTGCTTCCTTACTCTGCGAAACTTTAAATTGTCTTTTTCGAAACGATACCCACGATTTCATACAATAATGTAATTAAAGTCATACTTGAAATATGAAATGATCGGTTTGTCATTGTAATTACCATTTAGGACTTGGACCTTTATTGGAGAAATGAAGTAATTGCTGATTAATAAATCCTATAATATTCATTCACGCAGTGGATTATGTAAAAGAACGTCTAAGGAAATATTGTTTTCACAATTTCACTCATCATGTAATAGTTGTGTTTGAAGAACTTCATGTAATTAAAATTAACATACATTCATTGATTGGTTGTATTTTTTTTTACTTTTTTGCTGGCGATATAATCTCATTCTTTGAACAGCTGTAATATCTGTCTTGCCATTTTAATAATTTCAAAGATTTATAGAAACTACGAATAAAATATAAATAATTTCGAATCAATAAACTTACGTTTAGTACACGGCACAAATGTTTAATTTGTTTTATTATTTTTAAGAAACAGGGTAAAATATTCTTCTGATTCAGGCATTTTTCATTAAATCAAAATTTGTACTACGATATAACTTTAAAATATTTATTTATCTATGCCGATTTCCTTATTGATATCGGTACGCATACAACGTTGATGCTCTCTATTCACATACACGACGTCTAATCACAATCGACCTGTATTGGAATGATTTTATTGAGAGCGAATGACGTACAGTTATGGCGTAACGTATTACGGATTTACACCCCAGTCGCTCCTGAAGAAGTTTTACTTCAAAAATATTTTAAAGATATTATTTGCCCTTTTTACGGCCTTTCAAAAATTGCAAAAAATTCAAGTCTCTACCTTAAAACTTCTTTAAACGTCAAACTTCTTCCTAAAGATTTTTAAGAGAAACTAAAATACAAAATGAAACGTGGTAAAACATTTTCAAGATATATTAAAGAAAACTTTCAATTTTCGTTCATATACATTTCTATTATAAAGCAAACAGTGAATTATATTTACGGTTCATTAGACTGGTTTCACTTTGTTTTAAAATTATTTGTGAACAACAGATACATGAAATTACAAAATATTTAATTTTTTAAACAAATAAAAATTCCCTTTGCCTACGTATTTACACGTCTGTTACAAAGTTTCTGGAATAATTTTAAAATAAATATTTGACATTCAAACAGAAATACTTTGTTTTTAAGTTGGAACAGTTTGTCTTTCTCATTTCTTTTTTTTAATTAGTCGGGAAGGATTTTTGGTATGTACCGAAATATATCATACATTTTTATGTTAAAATTATTTGGATTAAAAATTGTAACTAGTGGTTTATGGCATCGTGCTTTAAGGCAAATTGCTGGTACTTCGTTCTGCAATGAAATATTCGAGGAGTCAGTGGATCATTCAAATCGAATGCTACATCCTCTCAAAACCAGCAATTTTTGCTTATTTAGCTTTATATCTCCGAAACGGCTGTGCCTGCCATTACCAAAAACTAATCGGCACATCTCCCTATCAATAGGAATCGAATGTTTATTATTCAAATTAGTTGATACGTGCGCCCGAAAACGTGGATGAAAAATTTTATCCATACATACACTCACACACGCACATCCATTTTTTCTGAGGTATGCCAAAATGTTCAGAAACCTTCAAAACGTAAAGATATGCAAAAATTTTCAATTTTGATTTTTGAACTAGTGGTGCATGGCTTAACGCGGATTGCTAGAACTTCCCGTTCGGTAATTTAACATTTTCAAAATATTTAGAATTTTTAAATCCGTGCTCTCGAAATCGTCGATGAAAAATTGTATCCGCACACACACAGACATACATTTTTTCTAACATTTTGGTCTCATGTTCAGAAGGTATTGAAACGTAAAGATATGCAAACATTGTCATTTTTTATGTTTTTGTGATTACTATAACTTACCTCACTGGGAGTATATTATCCCATTTATTTGAACAAGATAATAACTTTTTATATACCGATGTAGATATCATAGCAAATTTTTAACTGGTCTGTTGTTCACATCTCAGAAAATAGATAACTTTAAATACAATGCTTAATATTTAATTATAGAGATTACCAGCACGAATGTGCAAGTATCAAAATAAATTTATTATTTTCTAAAGGCGAATCAAATCCTATCCTATGCATATTCATGAACATTTTCATGCATATGCGTGTACATTTATTACAAAGTTTCATGAAAAATTTGCAAAAAAAATGCATGTGCGTGTTGTACGCTCTAATGCTCTCCATTAAGCATTATCATTAGCGAAATATGCGTTATGGAAGAGTTTTTACTATGCGTTCTAAGGAAAATGTATGTAATTTATCTAATACTCGTAGAATTTATTTTCTTCGACCATCGATGTTAATTCTTGGCTATATTATCTCTATTATCGCATGACTATAACTATTAGATCTTATGAATATAATAATGAGCGTTTAAGAATTACTTTGCTTACTTAGCGTGTTATTTTCTTTCATTTACTTGAATAAATTGTTTCGCGAAATGCTTTTTCAAAACGTTAGAGCCGAGAGAAATTTTTGTTTTTTTATGCAGCTTGAAAGCTACCTTGGGAAAGGAAAATTAGTGAAATTCGTCGAAACTGATGCAAATATATAAAGAGCTGTGGGTAAAATGATCCACCACCGATATCTCAGAAACATGTCCAGCTAAGAATTCTTTAACAAGAATATTTGAAAGCAGAGGGCAAAAGATGTATAACCAGCCATCACCTTGATTCTTACGACATCGTTATCAGGAAATAAACGGCAATGTTTGAAAATCCATAACGAAAGTATTTTCTTTCGTTGTTAGTTTTCTTGGTTGTGAGCACTGTTGTTTAGTTTACGAGACCTTAATATAATTTTTAAGTATACGTTATTTAATTGTTTTATAACAGGTATTGTTCATTTTAAGTCAGATTTAACAATTTTTATAAAACCTCCATAAAATCTTACATGCTGGTGGGGTAAAAAGGACCAGTTGAACCATTACCCAGGAAAGTAAATTGAGACAACAAAACACTATTTTACAAGAGATAAATTAAATTAGTTATTCCATCTCTGCTAATACATATTTCTGACGGAATACCAGATCAAGGTTATATACAGTGTTATCTTCGTAAAAATGTACCCATGAAATCTATATTTTGCATTGGTTGAATAATGTAACTATTATTTGGTAAAATCTTTTTAAATTAAAACTTAGGACATTGCATCTGTTTGCTCCTTGGCTATCCCAGTTTACCTCCCCCGTGGGGTAAAAGGGACAGATGACAAATTTTTAGAAAAATAGTAAAAAAAACTCATTCTCATAATTAGAAATTAACTGAGAATTTTACTGAAAATTTCGTTAAGACACAATAATTACTTATTGTCAAATTGGACTTTCGTGCTCCGCTCTACCCTATATTCACTCAAACTTATTTTATAAACAGCATAAAAATCAGAAAAAAAGTTTTTACTTAAATTATTTTAATTTTCTCAATTTCTCAATATTTTTTTAATATCTTAGTTTTACACATTACAAAAGTCTGGAAAAGTCTCATGATATCATACACAATACAATGTTAAGTATTTATTCCGACTTGACATTGCCCAGTGGTAAGAGCTTTGGCCTTGCAACGACAAGTATCTAAATTTTATACCCACCTCTGCCAGCGTAATATCAAGCAGTAGTAAAATCCGTTTTTACTTGAACATGTTTATTTTTATTTGTTTATGTTTTATTAAAAATTATTTTGGAGTGAAGATAGTTTTTCTCAGGCATTGCTGCATCTTAGGCAAATTACAGAAGATATCGTTAGTATTATAGAAATTTACTTTCTCAATTATTTGCTACTTGGTTAGCATCATCTCTTTCTTCAATCAACGTTCAAAATTTATTAATTGAAGAACATGAACAATTAAATTATTTTTAATAATTCCATTCGAAGAATTGCGATATACCTACATAAAAAATCAATTAATGTAAATAATAATTATTTTCGAAGTGCAGTGTAATTATCTTCTATTTTGATAGAAGAAAGCAAACAAACATTATTTGTGTGTTTATTACAAAAATATGCCAAATCATCTCATTACTCTCGAGCGTGAAATATGAAATCAATTCTTCAATTTTTATCATTTTCACAAAATGTGTGTTAATATATTTCACACACACAAGATTGTATGCACTATTAATTACTAATATAACGAATACGATCTAATTTCGAGCACACTGATTGCAATTTTATTGTTCTACATGTTTATCATAATGAAAGAAATTTGATTAAAATTATTGGTACAGTTTATAAATAAACATCCGTTAGTTTTTCTTGATATTCATCATACAGTTCTATATCACACGTTAATGTTTTGGAATATGTGAGATTCCACTGATTCCAGATGGAATTATATTTTGTTTTACCAACGCGAGAAAGAGGATGCGAGATTTTTAAATAAGGATTTTGTTATTGAAATTGAAATATTTGAGAGAGTTTTATTTTTTCGCACACAACATGGTATTTATTGTGATCAAAATTAATAATTACATTGATAATAGCTGTTGTGCTCGTATTATAATACATATTATTTTCCACTTTTATAATGAATATTATTTTCCAATCTTTAATCGCCACGATAATGTCAGAAATATTTTTACGTGGGCCATGGTAACTTTATATGGTAATTTAGTAAAAAATGTATGAAGATAGATACGTGGGGACCGATACAGCCGCATAACAGACAAATGTTATGGCAAGGCCATGTTACGGCCTAACTTGCACACATTATGCTACTGAATCATACTGAATACTATCAAAATGTCATGTATTTGCTGTGTTTTCAAGTGTTTTACACATAAACTGCAACGTCACTCGTATGTTATGAAGCTGGGTCAGAAAGACCCTGTTATCTAACATAGTTTTTTGACATTTGTGCCCTTTCTAGGTTAGGTTTTCTATCTGACAACCGGAAAGATCGCCTTACTGTAACCAACCACATGGCTTTTTTCAATATTTAGAACGAATTTGTATGGAAAGTTCTTCATAACATGGCCTTGCCATAACATTGGTGCGTTATGCGGCAGAATCGGTCCCTTAATGTATGAAAGAATTTTTTTGCTAAAATTCCTGGAATAAGATAATTGTAGTCATATAAAACGCAGAATATATCATATGTGTTCAATTACTTTTTTTTCTGAAAAAAAATAAATAATTTGAAATAAACCTGTAAATATTTTATTTAGTACTGTTACAGAAACTGTGACTGTATCATATTTATTAGATCATAATTATTAATAACTCTTTCCACTCGGACGCCGCCGCTCCGGCGGCAAAATACATATAAATCTCGTAGGGCAAGTTATAGTAATCGCAAAAATTAAAAATGAAAATTGTTATATATCTTTACCTTCCAAAGGTTTCTAAATAAATGTGTGTGTGGGTGTGCGTTTGTGCGTATGTGTGTGTGCGGATATAAATTTTCGTCGACGAATTTCGAAACACCGATCTATCGATATGAATAATTCAAAAAACATTCGATTCGTATTGATGAAGAGACGTGCTGAATAGTTTTTGGCAAAGGGTGGTCTAGCCGTTTCGAAGATACGGGGCAAAAAGTGTCAAAAACGGTAATTCAGTTTTTAAGAGAAAGGAGCGTCCGATTTAGAGGATTCAAAAAACAATTTACTTGTATTGGAGACGAAAGAACATTTTGGGAAAGCAGGTCCAGCGGTTTCGGAGGTAAAATAAAAAAAGTAAAAAAATAATAATTTGGCGGACAAAAATGATCATTAAACATATGCATATATTTTATAGAGATTTTAATAATAGGTACAAATTTTGTTTGCATTATTATGGGTTTTGCGCCAAGATTTATAATGTTTAACTGTTATAGAAAAAAGCAATACAGAAAATTAAAGCATCGAAAATTTGTAAAATTTATCGACCGGTTAGAAATCTGAAGTCAGCAATTATATTTATAAAATACTGTGTGCACATGTGCTTGAAATTCCATCATGACATTCATAAGTCAAAACATTTTCGGTTGAATATTTAAGTTATTTAATGAGAGAATATGTGAAGTGTAAACTGGAATAAAAAATATCAGGAGCATTAAGCGCTATTCATAAAACTGGATTTCCACCATTTATTCCAAAGTAGTTCCATTACGAGACATCCTTTTTATGGTAATCTTATGAAATTCGCTGCATCCTATGATTCATTTGATGAAATCATGATTTTCTTTCCGCACTGTGAGAATCAGTATTTTCCATTTAGCCGGAATGGAAAGTTTTCCTCTTCATCATTTGTTACATAACTCCATTAGTAGTCTCATTTACCTACTAAATGCTTTAGTAACATGTAGGTCGAAATTACTCATTAGTTACTATTTTTCTTAACTTCTTATTTATGTTGAGTAATGAGAAACTTGATAAATAACACTTGAGCCTTTTTAATGTGTAATTACTATTAAATTATGTCAGAAGATAGTAACCTGAATTTGTTGGTTGAAATCCTACAATGTAGTAGGTTGAGAATATATTAACTGATACGTTATTAAAAGGTTGTAAAGGTTATTATAATCAGATAATTAAGGAGTAATTATAATACCTGAGTGATCTACTCTTCACAAGGTGAAATAACCCAAATTACGTTTTCTAACTAGTTAATATTTTAAAAAAATACAAAATAAGCCGAATAATGTAGTTTAATGTAATATAATGCCTAGTCATTTTTGCGCATAATCTTATAAATTTATTTATGAACATATATAGAATGTTATATTAGAATAAAATTTCAACACTAAACATATAGGCAAAATCAACAGTAAACTTATAGGTGGTTATGCATATTTCTGTGTAAATATAAATAATATGCCTGAAAGAATTTAGTAAACAAATCTTTGGATTTATAAATTATATATTTTGTACCAATATAGTACTATTTCTTTCTCTACATTCTCACTTAATTGTCTTAACAAGTAAAAAGGTTCAACTTAACCTTTACCCAGACAAATATGTAAGCAGTAAAAAATAGTAAATAAAAAAGCAACTTTTCAACAGCTAAATTAAATAAATAGTTAATCAAACTCTGCTGATAAATATTCCTAACAAAATTCCAGATCAAGGTTATATACAGTGTTACATCTATAAAAAATGTACCCACGAAATTTTGCATTGGTACAATATTTTAGTTATTATTTCATAAAATTCCTACAAAATGTAAAGTAAGTGTTTGCCCTCTAGTTGTCCCTTTTTTCCATGCCTATGGGGTAAAATTTTTAGAAAAATGGTTAAAAAATACGTGACTAATTTTATAAAAATAGTAAAAAAACACGTTTTTATAATAAGGACTTAACTGAGAATTTTACTGATAATAGTATAATAGTAATTGTTTGTTCATTACTTATTCTTTAGTCAAATTGTTCTTTGTGCCCCGCTCTACCCTGACACACTTTTGGCACTAATTGAATATTTTATAGCTGTCTTTTTTTCCTACCTATGGGGTAAAAAGCAACAAGTGACAAATTTTAGAAAAATGGTAATAAAACTCATTTCTATAATTAGGAATTAACTGGGAATTTTACTGATCATAGTTACATTGTAGTTCATTACATATTCCTCAAAGTCAAGTTGGATCTTTGTGCCCTGCCCTACCATAACACACTTTTGGCACAAAGTGATGTTTTTATATTTCTATGTAAATCTATTTATATCGATCATTTTTATAACGTTTTTATTCTTAATGATTTCTCTGAATGTATATTAATAATTTATTACGTGAAATATTGGGTCACCAGATATGTTACACGCAATACCCCAAATTGTTCGGCATAAAATCGATATATAGAGTTGTTAGTGTTACTAGATATTTTTCTTTAGTTTTAAATTAAATACGTTATTAAAATATAAAGTATTTAATGATTTTTATTTTGTTTCAGGTAAGCAAGTTCAATTTCTCTGTAAATCTTTTCTTGCATTGGGTATGGTGAGTAAAATGATCTTTAAAACTTATAAATACATAACGTTTTTTAAGAATAATAATGAAGAGAGAAAAATGACAAATGCCATATCACAAATCTTATCAACTTTTTATTTAACTTGTAGGGTTAATTATAGTATATAGAGGGTAAGTTATAGTAGTCGCAAAAATACAGAAAATGAAAATATTTATATATTTTCAAAAATCTCTTTATTTCAAAGTTTTCAAACAAATTTAAAGGGAAGTTCCAGTGGTACAGGAAGTACCAGAAATTTGCCTTAAGGCACGATGTCATGCATCACTAGTTGAAATATTCAAATCGGTTGATCCGTATTCTCGAAATCGTCGATGCAAATTTGTATCCGCACCCACATACACATACACAGATACATAATTTTTTTTAAGGTATGACTAAAGTTTCCAATTGTTTTGCGATTACTATACTACTATAACTTGCCCTACGGGAAGTTAAAAACATTCGATTTCTATCGATGAGGAGCCGTGCTGATTAATCTGATGTCTTTAAATAGCTACGCAGCACGATTGCTTTAAAAAAATGTTAAAAATGATTAAAAAATTTCACAATATAAAAACATTCAAATTTTTCAAAATAGTCATTTATTTCAAAAATTTCAAATTGCTAGAGATTCTAATTTTTTCAATTTTGAAAAAAGTTTACTGCTTTTTTAATAATTTTAATTTTTGGTACGGGAAGTTTCAGCAATGTGCCTTAAGGCACGATGCCATGCACCACTGTTTTTTTATATCATTTTTAAAACTGGCGTTGAAACTAATTAATATATCCTTACACAAATTTAACTTCATTTATAATTCTCCTTCAACTTGGTCAGTTTACGTGTTGATTGCAGAAAAAAATAATTATAATATAATTAGTTACTTGATATTTAATTCTGTCGGATGTTGTACAATAAAATCTACATGATCTCGTATCTTCTTTTATGGCGAATGACTTTATAGGTGCATCGTACTTTGTAGTTAATTGTTAACTGTATTATTACTATACAACATATTTTGAATCATTAGATTCAGTTTTATTTTAATAAGGGAAAAACATCGCCTTGTGATTTATACATGTGTGAATTTTAATGATACAATGTTGTATGGTAATGTTTTCATTATATTCTCTTCGTATATCATCATATTTTACTTGACATATTTATTAATATGAAAAATCATTAAAATCTTAGATTGGAAATGACGAGAATATTAAGCAGTTCAATTGAGGAATAATAAATTCTTTATATATCAAATTAAAAAAATACATGTTTAATTATAGCACAATTCTAATAATAAATATGATAAAAACAAAATGCAAATGAGATAAAATACCTAGAAATATAATATTATTATATACAAATATTTAGCATACGTCAAATCATTTCATAATAATACATATATTGTAAGCATAAACATATTCCAATTACTGTAATACGTATATTGCTAGTATAAACATATTTCGATAACAACCATACAGATATTGCTAGTATACACATAATAAGACTTAATTACTAAATGACTAATTACTAAATGTAATAAAAACTAAATTTTTATATGACTTGAATTTACATAAAACATGAGGATCTGAAAATCATGTAAATATCCTTATGTATATTGCAAAATATTTTATAAGTTTACTGTAGAATTATATTTATTTATTTTCAAATGAATTTCAAAAATAGTTAAGGACGTGGGATAACATAAAACTAGTCGCGGGTTCGATCCGAACCTCGGCCAAGCTCGATATCAGGTAGCATGATATTAAATTTTCATTTGAGGCTATAGATCCAAAATTATGATTTAAAAAGAAAATGACCTTCAATATGTTTTAAAGGTTTCTGAACATTTTGGCATACATTAGTAAAAAATTAAGTATGTGTGTGTATGTGCGTGTGTGTGTGTGCGGATACAAATTTGCATCGACGATTTCGAGAATGCGTGTGTGTGCCTCGATATTTTATCTCTAAAACCGTCACGCAGCGCGATTGTTTTGAAAGAAAAGTTAAAAATAAAAAAATCTACTTTTTAAAGAAGTAAAACTTTTTCCAAAATTTCAAAATTCTCATAAATCTAATTTTTTCAGTTTTCAAAAACTTGTCAAGTTTTTTTAAAAATTTTAATTTGCGGTATGGGAAGTTTCAGCAATTTGCCTTAAGGCACGATGCCATGCACCACTAGGATTTTACCTGAATTTAAAAAACAAAACAAAATATAAGAATAAATCCTGGAATTTTACGGCTCTTTCTAGGTACTAAAAATACACGTTATGCTAGGTGAGGGAGGGGGGGATTTAATTATCACCACGTATTATCACCAAGGGGTAGGAAGGAATTCAAAAATCTTAAAAAATCGATCACGTGATTAATGGACGGTCCCTTATGAATATTCGGAAACTCGTTATATTCAAATACCCTTTTATATTCCTGCATTTGTCCAGCATTAATATAGTATAGATTTTATTACTTTAATTCCCCACCAATTAATTAGTTTTTTCAGTGGTATTCATATGACGATTACATGATTAATCCATCGTATTTTAGGACAATATTTCGAAATGTAGACAAATGTTTACCATTACCGTATAATTTACCTTTCTTCCAGCTAACTAGTAAGTTAACAAAATTATTGCTGATAAAAAAGCAGCACAACTGCACCCAGCCTCTCCTATCAGGGGACTTCTATTAATTACGCGGGCTTTTAAGAGAAGGGTAGGTTTGATAAAAAATCACAAAAAAGTACGTAGGGGGAGGGAGGAAGGATTAGCCTAAATTTTCAAAAGAAAAAAAAACTATTTTTTCATAAATTTGAAAAATTCGTTCATAAAATTTTACGTAACTAAACATACTCGTGATGTTTGGTGAAGGAGAAGGGGTTATTTTGAATATCATGACGTATCAAAAAGGAGGAGGGGGGACGTATCAAAAAGGGGGAGGGGGGACGTATCAAAAATCCTTAAAAATCGATCACGTGATTAATGGACGCCCCCTTATATGCATATTAAGTTATTTATTGAACTACGATTATTGTTCATTACGGTTGAAAAATATTCTCTACTCCTCATACATGTCTTCATTATCAATATTCAGGAACTCGTTATTTTTTATACCCTTTTTCCCTACACACTGGTCAACTATCATTAATGCAGTACATATAGATTTTCATTACTTTAATTCCCCACCAATTGATTGTGATAAGTTTTTTCAGTGGTATTCATATAATGTCCATGTGCATACATACTCGTCATATACTCATATAACATGTACTCATACAGAGAAATCAGAAAGCCCGCTAACGTAGTACAACTGATCGACTTCAACACCGCGATGTCAGTATACGACGGGACGCGCTACAGGCGAGTGCTCCGCGACTTTTTGCCTTTCGATGGTCACCACGTGGTAGATCGAAGATATTAAATATAAATGTAAATGATAAAGAAATTTTGTTTAATTAAAAATAATATACAAACTTCTATTGATACCTAGTGATCTAAATACTTACTGTTAAAAATATATAATATCAAGTTATATTTATTAATTCTGTTACCTAAAGTAGTGTTATTACTCATAAAGTCTATTTCTGTTACCCAAGGTGGATTTTATTTTTATCAGTGTTTTCATATATCAACCTCCTCTGGATAATTTTTCTTAATTTGTTTCATCTTTTAACATGGAAATGCCTCTGAGCTGCCAAATGATGATTCACATGCGTTGGATGATATCATCATAGTTTGGATTCTGTCATAACATGAAATATTCTGCATACATACAGTATTAGTTTTGGGATGTGTGATCTATGCTATGCCAAAATATACAGTTACAAAAAATATTGTGGATAAAGACAAATGCTTAAGTCGAAATATATATAGTCCTAAAGGATTGATGATGACTTGGTTCCAGAAGTAAAGAATTTCTTTTACTACGATCATATGATTTGCATATGCGGTCAACTTGTCTTTTCAAACATAACAGTCACAACAAATTGTTCGTTGTTTTAACCGTTGCAAACGGACAGTCTGTTTGCGAAACCAATTGATATTTCAATCGATATGCTGAATAATAAATCTTGATAAAAGTCTAATACATATATCTAAATAACGTGATTCAAACAAGTGTTCTTTTTTACTTCTGTGGCAACAATCGTGATACCATATTTTTTGACTTGTGTTTTCATACAGCTTCTGGAGTTATGTAATATTTCGTGCCAGTGTTGTATCAAGGAAATACCTTAGAAGATTCAAATTATTAGAGGATGTCTTGATTAGATACTTTTTTTTTCCTCTGACCTTGAAAAGGACCCTGACCAAGTGTTGATCGTGCTGTATTTAGATGTCAGTGTTATAATACATTTGTACCAAGGGAATACCTTAGAAGATTGAAATTATTAGAGGATGTCTTGATTAGATACTTTTTTTTTCCTCTGACCTTGAAAAGGAACCCTGACCAAGTGTTGATCGTGCTGTATTTAGATGTCAGTGTTATAATACATTTGTACCAAGGGAATACCTTAGAAGATTCAAATTATTAGAGGATCTTTT
>NW_020538040.1:22134242-22147585 GCF_003426905.1 Ctenocephalides felis | reverse complement strand
TTTTGCGCATAATCTTATAAATTTATTTATGAACATATATAGAATGTTATATTAGAATAAATTTCAACACTAAACATATAGGCAAAATCAACAGTAAACTTATAGGTGTTTATGCATATTTCTGCGTAAATATAATAATAATGCCTGAAAGAATTTAGTAAACAAATATTTGGATTTATAAATTATATATTTTGTACCAATGTAGTACTATTTCTTCTCTACATTCTCACTTAATTATCTTAACAAGTAAAAAGGTCCAACTAAACCTTTACCCAGACAAATATGTAAGCAGTACAAAATAGTAAATAAAAAACAACTTTTCAACAGCTAATTAAATAAATAGTTAATCAAACTCTGCTGATAAATATTCCTAACAAAATTCCAGATCAAGGTTATATACAGTGTTATATCTATAAAAAATATACCCACGAAATTTTGTTGTTATTTGTATTTCCCTATGTAAGTTGTCTATTTTTTCCTTGCCTATGGGGTAAAATTTTTAGAAAAATGGTTAAAAAAATGTGACAAATTTTATAAAAATAGTAAAAAAACACATTTTTATAATAATGAATTAGTGAGAATTTTACTGATCATAGTATATAGTAATTGTTTGTTAGTACTTATTCTTTAGTCAAATTGGATCTTTGTGCCCCGCTTTACCCTGACACACTTTTGGCATTAATTGAATATTTTTAACTGTTTTTTTTCCTACCTATGGGGTAAAAAGCAACATGTGACAAATTTAGAAAAATAGTAAAAACACATTTCTATATTTAGGAATTAACTGATAATTTTACTGATCATAGTTACATTGTAGTTTATTACATATTCCTCAAAGTCAAGTTGGATCTTTGTGTCCCGCCTTACCATAACACACTTTTGGCACAAAGTGATGTTTTTTTATTTCTATGTAAATCTATTTATATCGATCATTTTTACAACGTTTTTATTCTTAATGATTTCTCTGAATGTATATTAATAATTTATTACGTGAAATATTGGGTCACCAGATATGTTACACGCAATACCCCAAATTGTTCGGCATAAAATCGATATATAGAGTTGTTAGTCTTACTAGATATTTTTCTTTAGTTTTAAATTAAATACGTTATAAAATATAAAGTATTTAATGATTTTTATTTTGTTTCAGGTAAGCAAGTTCAATTTCTCTGTAAATCTTTTCTTGCATTGGGTATGGTGAGTAAAATGATCTTTAAACTTATAAACATAACGTTTTTTAAGAATAATAATGAAGAGAGAAAAATGACAAATGCCATATCACAAATCTTATCAACTTTTTATTTAACTTGTAGGGTTAATTATAGTATATAGAGGGTAAGTTATAGTAGTCGCAAAAATACAGAAAATGAAAATATTTATATATTTTCAAAAATCTCTTTATTTCAAAGTTTTCAAACAAATTTAAAGGGAAGTTCCAGTGGTACGGGAAGTTCCAGAAATTTGCCTTAAGGCACGATGACATGCACCACTAGTTGAAATATTCAAATCGGTTGATCCGTATTCTCGAAATCGTCGATGAAAATTTGTATCCGCACCCACATACACATACACATACACATATTTTTTTTAAGGTATGACTAAATTTTCCAATTGTTTTGGATTACTGTACTACTATAACTTGCCCTACGGGAAGTTAAAAACATTCGATTTCTATCGATGAGGAGCCGTGCTAATTAATCTGATGTCTTTAATAGCTACGCAGCACGATTGCTTTAAAAAAGGTTAAAATGATTAAAAATTTCACAATATAAAAACATTCAAATTTTTCAAAATAGTCATTTATTTCAAAAATTTCAAATTCTAATTCTAATTTTTTCAATTTTGAAAAAAGTTTGCAGCTTTTTTAATAATTTTAATTTTTGGCACGGGAAGTTTCAGCAATGTGCCTTAAGGCACGATGCCATGCACCACTATTTTTTTATCATTTTTAAAACTTGCGTTGAAACTAATTAATATATCCTTACACAAATTTAACTTCATTTATAATTCTCCTTCAAACTTGGTGTTGATTGCAGAAAAAATAATTATAATATAATTAGTTACTTGATATTTAATTCTGTCGGATGTTGTACAACAATAAAATCTACATGATCTCGTATCTTCTTTTATGGCGAATGACTTATAGGTGCATCGTACTTTGTAGTTAATTGTTAACTGTATTATTACTATACAACATATTTTGAATCATTAGATTCAGTTTTATTTTAATAAGGGAAAACATCGCCTTGTGATTTATACATGTGTGAATTTTAATGATACAATGTTGTATGGTAATGTTTTCATATATATTCTCTTCGTATATCATCATATTTTACTTGACATATTTATTAATATGAAAAATCATTAAAATCTTAGATTGGAAATGACGAGAATATTAAGCAGTTCAATTGAGGAATAATAAATTCTTTATATACAAATTAAAAAAATACATGTTTAATTATAGCACAATTCTAATAAATAAATATGATAAAAACAAAATGCAAATGAGATAAAATACCTAGAAATATAATATTATTATATACAAATATTTAGCATACGTCAAATCATTTCATAATAATACATATATTGTAAGCATAAACATATTCCAATTACTGTAATACGTATATTGCTAGTATAAACATATTTCGATAACAACCATACAGATATTGCTAGTATACACATAATAAGACTTAATTACTAAATGACTAATTACTAAATGTAATAAAAAATAAATTTTTATATGACTTGAATTTACATAAAACATGAGGATCTGAAAATCATGTAAATATCCTTATGTATATTGCAAAATATTTTATAAGTTTACTGTAGAATTATATTTATTTATTTTCAAATGAATTTCAAAAATAGTTTAGGACGTGGGATAACATAAAAACTAGTCGCGGGTTCGATCCGAACCTCGGCCAAGCTCGATATCAGGTAGCATGATATTAAATTTTCATTTGAGGCTATAGATCCAAAATTATGATTTAAAAAGAAAATGACCTTCAATATGTTTTTAAAGGTTTCTGAACATTTTGGCATACATTAGTAAAAAATTAAGTATGTGTGTGTATGTGCGTGTGTGTGTGTGCGGATACAAATTGCATCGACGATTTTCGAGAATGCGTGTGTGTGCCGCGATATTTTATCTCTAAAACCGTCACGCAGCGCGATTGTTTTGAAAGAAAAGTTAAAAATAAAAAAATCTACTTTTTAAAGAAGTAAAACTTTTTCCAAATTTCAAAATTCTCATAAATCTAATTTTTTCAGTTTTCAAAAACTTGTCAAGTTTTTTAAAAATTTTAATTTGCGGTATGGGAAGTTTCAGCAATTTGCCTTAAGGCACGATGCCATGCACCACTAGGATTTTACCTGAATTTAAAAAACAAAACAAATATAAGAATAAAATCCTGGAATTTTACGGCTCTTCTAGGTACTAAAAATACACGTTATGCTAGGTGAGGGAGGGGGGGATTTAATTATCACCACGTATTATCACCAAGGGGTAGGAAGGAATTCAAAAATCTTAAAAAATCGATCACGTGATTAATGGACGGTCCCTTATGAATATTCGGAAACTCGTTATATTCAAATACCCTTTATATTCCTGCATTTGTCCAGCATTATATAGTATAGATTTTTATTACTTTAATTCCCCACCAATTATTAGTTTTTTCAGTGGTATTCATATGACGATTACATGATTAATCCATCGTATTTTAGGACAATATTTCGAAATGTAGACAAATGTTTACCATTACCGTATAATTTACCTTTCTTCCAGCTAACTAGTAAGTTAACAAAATTATTGCTGATAAAAAAGCAGCACAACTGCACCCAGCCTCTCCTATCAGGGGACTTCTATTAATTACGCGGGGCTTTTAAGAGAAGGGTAGGTTTGATAAAAAATCACAAAAAAGTACGTAGGGGGAGGGAGGAAGGATTAGCCTAAATTTTCAAAAGAAAAAAAAATACTATTTTTCATAAATTTGAAAAATTCGTTCATAAAATTTTACGTAACTAAACATACTCGTGATGTTGGTGAAGGAGAAGGGGTTATTTTGAATATCATGACGTATCAAAAAGGAGGAGGGGGGACGTATCAAAAAGGGGGAGGGGGGACGTATCAAAATCCTTAAAAATCGATCACGTGATTAATGAACGCCCCCTTATATGCATATTAAGTTATTTATTGAACTACGATTATGTTCATTACGGTTGAAAAATATTCTCTACTCCTCATACATGTCTTCATTATCAATATTCAGGAACTCGTTATTTTTTATACCCTTTTTCCCTACACACTGGTCAACTATCATTAATGCAGTATAGATTTTCATTACTTTAATTCCCCACCAATTGATTGTGATAAGTTTTTTCAGTGGTATTCATATAATGTCCATGTGCATACATACTCGTCATATACTCATATAACATGTACTCATACAGAGAAATCAGAAAGCCCGCTAACGTAGTACAACTGATCGACTTCAACACCGCGATGTCAGTATACGACGGGACGCGCTACAGGCGAGTGCTCCGCGACTTTTTGCCTTTCAATGGTCACCACGTGGTAGATCGAAGATATTAAATATAAATGATAAATGATAAAAGAAATTTTGTTTAATTAAAAATAATATACAAACTTATATTGATACCTAGTGATCTAAATACTTACTGTTAAAAATATATAATATCAAGTTATATTTATTAATTCTGTTACCTAAAGTAGTGTTATTACTCAAATAATCTATTTCTGTTACCCAAGGTGGATTTTATTTTATCAGTGTTTTCATATGTCAACCTCCATGGATAATTTTTCTTAATTTGTTTCATCTTTAACATGGAAATGCCTCTGAGCTGCCAAATGATGATTCACATGCGTTGGATGATATCATCATAGTTTGGATTCTGTCATAACATGAAATATTCTGCATACATACAGTATTAGTTTTGGGATGTGTGATCTATGCTATGCCAAAATATACAGTTACAAAAAATATTGTGGATAAAGACAAATGCTTAAGTCGAAATATATATAGTCCTAAAGGATTGATGATGACTTGGTTCCAGAAGTAAAGAATTTCTTTTACTACGATCATATGATTTGCATATGCGGTCAACTTGTCTTTTCAAACATAACAGTCACAACAAATTGTTCGTTGTTTTAACCGTTGCAAACGGACAGTCTGTTTGCGAAACCAATTGATATTTCAATCGATATGCTGAATAAATAAATCTTGATAAAAGTCTAATACATATATCTAAATAACGTGATTCAAACAAGTGTTCTTTTTTACATCAGTGGCAACAATCGTGATACCATATTTTTTGACTTGTGTTTTTATACAGCTTCTGGAGTTATGTAATATTTCGTGCCAGTGTTGTATCAAGGAAATACCTTAGAAGATTCAAATTATTAGAGGATGTCTTGATTAGATACTTTTTTTTTTCCTCTGACCTTGAAAAGGACCCTGACCAAGTGTTGATCGTGCTGTATTTAGATGTCAGTGTTATAATACATTTGTACCAAGGGAATATTAGAAGATTCAAATTATTAGAGGATGTCTTGATTAGATATTTTTTTTTTCCTCTGACCTGAAAAAGGACCCTGACAAGTGTTGATCGTGCTGTATTTAGATGTCAGTTTATAATACATTTGTACCAAGGGAATACCTTAGAAGATTCAAATTATTAGAGGATCTTTTAATTAGATACTTTTTTTTCCTCTGACCTTGAAAAGGACCGTGACCAAGTGCGTTGGTCGTGTCGTGTTTAGATGTCAGTGTTATAAAACAATTGTACCAAGGGAATACCTTACAAGATTCAAATTATTAAAGGATCTTTTAATTAGATACTTTTTTCCTCTGACCTTCAAAAGGACCCTGACCAAGTGTATTGGTCGTGCCGTGTTTAGATGTCAGTGTTATAATACAATTGTACCAAGGAAGTACCTTAGAAGATTCAAAATATTAGAGGATCTTTTAATTAGATACTTTTCTCTTCTGACCTTGAAAAGGACCGTGACCAAGTGTGTTGGCCGTGTCGTGTTTGGATGTCAGTGTTGTAATGCAATTGTACCAAGGATATGCCTTAAAAGATTCAAATTATTAGAGGATCTTTTAATTAGATACTTTTTTTCCCTCTGACCTTGAAAAGGACCGTGACCAAGTGTGTTGGTCGTGTCGTGTTTAGATATCAGTGTTATAAAACAATTGTACCAAGGAAGTACCTTAGAAGATTGAAATTATTAAAGGATCTTTTAATTAGATACATTTTTTCCCTCTGACCTTGAAAAGGACCGTGACCAAGTGTGTTGGTCGTGTTGTTTGGATGTCGTAATGCGTGCATCGCCCATAAAGATGTTTTAGCATGATAACTCTTTCACGTTGGGAATTCTGCTTGTTTTCGCCTGAAGGCCTGCCTTTCGCAAAACCACCAATACCAAGTCGACCGATTAAGAACAGTGAGAAGATAACAACAAAACAACAAAAACTGAATGTAATATAATCTAGAGCCACGTTCATTAAGTTTTGCATACGACACATAAACTTGGCATTTAATGTTTGGACAAAAAATCTTGCTTGATAATTGCAACTGCAACTCGCGGAGAAAAATAAAAATGCCAGAGTAGAACATCCTGATTTTTACCTGCACCAGAATGCGTCTAAAACACAAGCAAATATAATGATATCCTGTTTGTTATTTCTTTTATTATCGTAACTGTAGCGTATTATTTGCCGTCGTTTTAACCGAGCTATGTTGACCGCCGCGCGTTTGTCTTCGCGCCCACGGCTTTTGGCGGCCGAGGAAGACCCCGATCAGCTGTTCTTGTTACCTGAGTGCGTTTTAGACATGGATCGTACACAATTGCGCAGAGATCTGGCGGGTTTGGATTTCGCCATCGGACGAGGTCACGTCTGGCTAAGTAAGTGATTAGATAAAAAAATCTCATGTTGCATCCATGAATTGTTGAAGAATTGTTTTTGTTTTGTTCACGTTCATTTTTCAATAAATTCTTATGGTAAATAAATAGGTATTTTGTCAGTCAGTTATGTTACCGGTCGAACATTTCACGAATAATAGACACAAGATGATAGACAAGACAAGTGTAGAATATATAAAGATAGTATAGAAAATATATGAAGATAGTATATAATATATATGAAGATAGTATAGATATATTTGAATATATCTAAGTAAGCGAGGTCTATCAAAAAATTGTATGCAACTTTTTTTACAAGCACAATATGGATTCAATTTTAGTTTAAATTATTTTAATATGTTAGAGGTGAATTTTTTTCTCTCTTCTAGACTCAGAATTCGTTATACTGGATAAAAAAACGAGTAAAAATATAAAAATCTAAAAATCTAAAAATAATATAATTTTTGCACTTTTTTAGAGCATTTTACTCACAACCAGTTCAAATGTTTTTGTCTTGCACATTGGAGCTTGCGCATACAATAAACATTTGAACTAATTGTGAGTAAAATGCACTAGAAAAATCAGGTTATTTTTAGGCTTTTATTTTTTTACTCGATTTTCATTATTATGAAATTTATCAAGTATTTTACCATTTCACAATCCGGATTAAATTCGCAAACTTTTGATGGAACTTACCAACACACTTTAGTAAAAAAAAATTTAAGAAGAGCATCTCAATGTAGAACAATTTTGAAAATTTATTTTCATGGCTAAATAAAAAGTCTTAAATCTTGGTACCTTGGTACCATAGTGTCATTATTTTGGATTGTGGTCTTAGAAATGTTATTTATGGTTACGAATTCCGAAATTTAAATTAAAAAAAAAAAATTAATAAAAATTAACCAACGTAACGAAAACAAGATTGGTTCCACCAAAGCTCTAGGTTGCACAAAAGTTTATAATTTTATAACTACATGGAATAAATTTTTTGTCTGTTTTTTTTCGTGATATTTACGATCAACACTATCATCATGTTTTAGCTTGACGTTGAATTCTGGAACATCTTGTAAAATCTTTTTAAAAAATGAAATGTTTAAAAACACCTAAATTAATATTTTGATTATATAATATTAAAAACTATTATTATTAGATATAACTAATTTTCATAAAAACATTTAAGCTGTTGTAGCAAGTAAATCCTAGTTATAAATCATCATATTCTAGAACTATTACAGAAAAATTATATGTGATTTTTTTTATATTTAACACGTTATTGGCCACGAAAATATCATAACATTTTTTATATAGGCCAAGGTAACTTCATTAGATAATTTAAATAAAAATGTATCGAGAAAACTTGATGTATCAGAGAAAAAAAGCTAAAATTTATAGAAAACATTATTTTTAATGTAACACTTGTATGACTGACATTTTCTATCAAACTATTTTTCTCGACAAGCTAGGAAATTTTCAGGCCAATTTGTCAGACAGATACTTTTTGCGGTATTAAAATATCTCATGTAGAATTTCTTAATGTCAGACACATATGACTGACGTAGCAATTAACGCTTCAAATTATTTTTATTTTTACTTAAATATCGTGTAACTTCATTTTTTCTTACTTTAGTAAATCATATTTTTTATCTACATCAACTTAGAATTAACGATATCCCTGAACGATTATGGTAAAATTTATATACATACAATATAATTAATTATTTTCTCTCAAACATCGCGAAACTTAAATTTTTCTCAAGATCATAAACTCCTTTTATATCATTTAAAGATCGTAAAGCTTAGATTATATTACAGCGAAAGATTGATAATAATTTAATAAATATTCCAACTATTTATGTACGTTTAAATGCAAATAAAATCATAATGTTTTAAGTACACGAGATATAAAAAAATAAGAATGCCAATAAAATTAATGTTGAAATTTATTTGTGACCTAATTCACACGCGATTATATAGAAATCAATAATCATGGTATTTTAAAAATTTCTTTCGAGTAATTTGATTTATAAAATAAATTTTTATACAATCGTAAGATGGAGATATTAAATTGGTGGGCAAATATATTTTACAGCTTCTATAAATAAACCTGTTTGCTTATGAAGTAGTCTATTGTTGTATTCTTGAATTCTTGTTCATACTTATTGATTTAGTTTACTTATGAATTCATAGATTTAAAAAGATAAAGAGATCGAATGTCAGTAGAATCTGTAGAATATAATATTGAATGCCAAATACGACAAGAGTCATTCTTTTCAGCAAAAAATCTATTATGCTCTTATGAATTATGATTTAAATTTTGCTATACAAATTTAAATATCTATATATCACAAAATGCTTCATATTTATTTATATGACCTTCTCCAACGCATTCCTAAAAATCCTAAATTTTTAAATAATTATTTTACTACGACTCAAATTTTTCAGACTGCATCAATTAACCAGCGTGTATTTAAATACAAATTTATTGTTGTTCATAATTTTATCTCAAGTTTAAATCATAATTCAATTTAATTTTATGATTTTATTGCCCAATATTTCACGGTCCCAAAATTAGCAACAGGAAATATAAAACAGCACGAAATATGAATTTGATTACTGTAATTTTATTCTTTGCACATAAAAATATTTGTTTTGCGTTTTAAATAAATAGTTGGAATTAATTGATTGTGTACAAAAATTAATGTATGCGGTAGACAGATTTATTTGTAATATTTTCTGTTATATATATTTTTAATTGGCTGTTTTTGATTATTAATGGTTTTTAATTTATGGATTTGCGCTTTGGTGCAATAAATTTTATAAATATAGAGTGCCAACTCCAAAGTTCAAGTTGCAGTTATGTGGTCTCTTAGTATTAAAACTAGTGTATGAAATTTATTAATATACTTGTTTATATTTCACAAATATTATTTAACACATTAATTAATTGCCACAATCAGAAAAATTTTCACGTGGATCATGATAACTTATTAGATAATTTAATTCAAAATGTAACAATGCATCAAAGAATTTTTTTTGCCAAAATTCCTGGAAAAACACTATATTTTATGTCACACATATATGACTGACATGGCACTATATTAAAACTTCTTTTATTTCTACCAATTGCGTATATGTCAGGCATATATGTCTGACGTGCTTAAGTAGATTTTTTTTAGACACGTATGACTGACATATCAAAAAATGTGTCAAAAATATACGATATTTATTTTGATATCGTATTCTACAACTGTTGAAATCATTTTATAAAATTTTATTTTCATGATCTCTATTGACTCTAAAGCTTGGGCGTAACGCAACTTCCGTTGCATTTTCACAGATTTACTCTTTAGTCGCGCCTAAAAAAGTTTTACTTCAATAAATATGTTCATATGTTTTTTTTTTCATGTAATGCAAATGTAAATCTTGAAATATCATAATACAAAAATAATTACTTAAACAACAGTATTTAAATATGTAACAAGTATAACTATTTGAAAACCTAATATTTCGAATATTACCAATTTGCAAACATTTACTGTTTAGCATAATAATTTTCCAAGCATTGTATTATTTAAAATTTTTAATACATATTTTAAATCCAGTGATCTACTATCACTAATTTGTATTATCAGACATTTTTACATTTCTGTAAAATTTACTAAATTTACTCTTTATGTTTTACCTTTTACAATTTTCTCGATCCCATTTTAAAATATAATTTCTGCATTGTTTCACATGGAATTAGCTAACCACATTAATAGGATTTCTGAAATAATTCAATTATAGGATTTTATGTATTTTAAACTTTCTTCTAATTAAATTTTCTCCAGTTTATATTCTAATTAAGGCTATAATATATAGAATTTACTCTCACATTTTCATACGGTCGATGCAACTAAAATAGATCAAGATTAATCAGTGTCGAATCATTTAAGAAGTTCCAAGTGTTAATAAATGGTTTTTTGCATGTCGACACTGATTTTATAGAAAGACAAGATATGCAATTTTGCAGTTTATTTTAAATAATGGTGGTAATTTTTTTAACAAATAACTAAACGGCTGACAGAAGAAAACATATATTTACCTTTGCAAGTGCTTATATATTTATTTTAAACGCAGTGAAAATTATTGTAATCAACGGATGTGCAAATCGTGAAATTGTTTGAAATTAATTTTATTGTAATATGTGTTAACTACATGGTATGTTAATCTGACATTGAAGAAGCCAAAGGTGTCAATATACTTGATTTAACTTATTTGTGTGGTATTTAAATGGTGTAAGTGGCAAATATCACACAAAAACATTATTTGAATAAAATCACTTCGAACAAAATTTTACACATCAATTATTTGTGAAATTAATTTTTATCAACAGTGTAAATGAAAAATTTATGGAGCATTATTAAATACGATACGATATTTTTCATAGGCCTCTAATATTTCACTGGCGTCAGTTTAGGTAGGCAGGCACAAAACTTAACCTCATGTCAAGTTCTATCAAAATCCCACATGAGGAAGGAAATGGTTTTCCTCGTCAGAAAAAACTTCAGAAATAGTATCTGAAATTTAATCTATAAGATCTTAATCTATCTATCTATCTATCAAAATTTTCAGCGGCAAAATGCGTATTAATTTCGCAATTCGCGAGTGGAAAGGGTTAATAAGTGATTTTGCATACAATTATCCAAAAGTAAATGTTATCATCACATGAGGTCACAATAATTGAAATTATTCGTAAATCTCATTTTTGACTGAAATATAAAATATTATTTCTGGCTCTCACAAGAAGAAAATCTTGAGTCTGTTTAGATTTCCAAACTTTCTTTATCTATTGCATTTAGTCACATCCGATTTTTTACAACTGTTCTCATTTAAAGATCATGCTCTCCATACAGTAATAAAAAAGCACATTGGAATGTTTACAAATGATAAGGAACTTCAGAAGTAATCACAAGTGAAAAAATGTCTGATAATAAAAATTAGTGATAGTAGATCACTGTAAAAATTCAAAATCTATATTAAAAATTAAAAATAATGGAATGCTTGGAAAATTATTATGCTAAAAAGTAAATGTTTGCTAATTGTTAATATTACTAATATTAGTTTTTCAAATAGTTATATTTGTTACATATTCAAATACTGTTGTTTAGGTAATTATTTTTGTATTATAATATTTCAAGATTTACATTACATGAAAAAAAAACATAAGAATAAAGTTTTTTAGGCGCGACTAGGGTGTTAATCCGTGAAAATGCAACGGAAGTTGCGTTACGCCCGAACTCTAGAGATCAATAGTGATCTTTCGTTGTATGTGTAACGGGGTACGTTGTATGCGTGACCTAGGAATATTATATCGGAATGTAATTAGATTTTAAGGTTACATCATAGTACAAATCAACTTATTTATCAATATTGTGGGCATAGTATTTTTAAGAAGCTTTTTTTTCTTTAAATGATCTTTTACAAATGAAACAACAATCCTCCGTCGACTGTGCTCAGATTTGGCTGAAGTTACACCAAATTCCTTGACAATGTATTTCTTCACGTTTTAGATGTAAAATATATTGATTTAAGCATATTATATGAGTATTGTTGGCTTATTAATTTTTTCTAGTTTTGAAGTTGATTGTTATATCTATTTTATTCATACCACCATTGACATTGTTAATCGTTCACGAAGAAGAGTGTAAAGATTTATTCTAAACTTCACTGTACACTACAAACTTCAAATACGCGCTTAGAGAACTCTTGTTCAAAACTAATTAAATTTATAAATGTTTAATTATTAAATTTTCCTAACCGTGTATCCATCACTGTTATTACAACCGTGTATAACTAAAATAAACTTTCTTTGTAAACATATTTTATAGTGGGGAATTACAAGCCATTAATTTAACGTTGTTTACAACATCGTCCAAGTAACTACACATGTGTTTTAGATCTCTTTGCATTGGATCATCGCAGGAAATGACAAAAGTGGTATAAAGTGCAGACATTTATCCGCCTTATGCCATGTTATGTTCAAAGTCAAAGTCCACAATAAGACGACCATGTTACCGACCACAATAAGAGCAAATAGACAAGATTTGATAAATATAAGACTGACGGGAATATATATGGATATATATATATATATATATATATATATATATATATATACAATTATATAATTGTGTAGAAGTAATAATAAAATACTAAATAGTTTTTGCTTGATATTACTGATGAATTTTGCACTCTATAGTATTGTTTTTTCAGGCTATGGGCAAACCAGATTAAATGTATTTCGTTTCGTGTATTTTTTGGTATGTATATTCCTGATTGCCGTTATTCATGGCCAAAGATTGTCGTAGTTACAAATATGACCCCTTACTATTCAATAAACTATACATTTGAGCTATTCACACTTGAACACAATTTT
>NW_020538040.1:22103865-22133242 GCF_003426905.1 Ctenocephalides felis | reverse complement strand
AAATACGGTAATAAGAGACACTACCTCAGCACCATTATTAAAATTCAATAATCACATAAAACAAGTAACAAATAAGAATCTTACTCAAAATCCAAAAAGCGATATTATTAAAAACATCTTCTGTGACGTTGACTTATCAAATAAAGTCAATGCAACAGAAAACTTATTTTAAATAAACAAAATCTAACTACTAAACATATCAAGCAAAGTACAACCGTAAATTATTTCTAATGCTAACTATCAAAATCTTTTAAACAATCAGAATACTTGGCTTAATATCGGCGATAAAACAATTACAACTTTAGCCAAGTCAGGGTTTGAATTTAATCTAAAATATCACTATAAATCAAACAATTAACAAAAAATCAATCTTAGCTGCAACAGTGCAAATATTCAATCTTATGATATTAAGAGATCGCCATAGCTTTGTCCATAAAAAGTATAAAGCATATACATATTGGTTCGTGTGTTTTGTCACCAAAGCTATCGACATCGAAGTAATATACGATTTGATCGCGGAATCTTTTATATCAGCTTTAAAACAATTTACCGCAAACTCTAGCAAATCTCGCGAATCATTAACACAGATTGAAACAATATTAAATTCTAGACTATTATCTTTACAAGGTTCCAATCCAAATAATTACAATCCTTCAAACCCATATCATTTCCTAATTGACAAACCACCAACATCAATCCTAAATCCATGCGTGCTTGAAATCTCTGACAATATGCTATCAACTTCATCAGAGAACAAGGCACATCATCAGAAGCGGTTGTGCAAGAAACGCACAAAAATGCATCAAAACTTATTGTAAGCTAAATTCGGTAGTATGGTACTACTCCTCGATTAAATTCTAAAACCACTACGACCGCGATTAGGCATTATCACAAATCTGCACCCTAAGGACGGCATCATCATTCGAGTGGTAAAAGCAAAATTAAACAAAGACATTGTAAAATCTAATAACTAACTTTTGTGTGATTACATGTGAAACAGTGAAAATGATCAATATTAAACATAAAAAACAATTTGTGTATTACCGAATAATCAAAAACTATCTGAAACATTAAATAATTATAGTGTGGTGTAAGTGTCAATTATCAATAATCATGCGAAACATTTAGGCATTTTAACGACTCTAGTGAAGTGTCAGTACAATCATTTTGAACATTTGGACAATTTAAAGACTCTAGTAAAGTGTCCGTGAATAATCTAACATTATATCCATTATCATTATCATTAATCAATCTATTATCATATTATCATCACATGTCATGTGATATCTATAAACTTTCAAAACATTAACATTGTTATAAGCAAGCTGGCATAAACTATGATTAAGCAACGTTTAAAAATATTCATAATTAATTCCTCATAATTTTTTAAGTCCGGGGGCATGTTAACGCGTCATTGCCAACCCTGGTATAATAATTATATTTTATTATCTCCATGCAGGATAGCGACAATAAACCCTCATTCATCCCTTTCATTGTTACGCGTCCTGTCGCAAAATCAGTAATCCATTTTTCCTAGAATTTTTATCACCTGTCCCTGACTACATCATACAATCATCCTTATATTTCCAAGAAATTCGCACTACCTGTATCCAGTCTAAATTCTTCGTATCATGCAATTTATCAACCAATACCTGTTCGGTTGATAAATGTAATAACCACTGATTGGTTCCAAAATTGTAATGGGGTGTCCTTAACTCCACAAAATGGGCCAATCAGAAAAATATATAAAATTATAAAATCTACATAATTTAGTATCAACTTAAATTTCATACAGTTAAGATCAGTCGTAAATCAACACTCAAAACTATAACATGTAATTCAAACATCAACTATCTAATCATCTATAAGTCTTAATATTCTTTAAATATATAATAATCAAACAGTTATTCATCATCTTTTATTCATATTATCTTTTCAAAACGGTCTGATATAGCCAACAGCTAAGTATATCTGGTCCTTCGGCAAAGTGCAAGTGTTCAATAGAGTTCGGCAGCATCCAGATAGATCACGAACTTCTTAAACACTTTGAACCTATCTAAACAAATACTTTTTTGGCCATCAAAACCGAATGGTCATTTTACTAAACACTATGTAAGAGAAACAGAAAGTCTAAAAAAATATAAAGAAAGAGCAGAGGATAAGAGGAAAAACGAAAAAGAACTATAAAATAACAAAAAAATATACAAACTAGATGATAAGAAAAGCAGGAAATAAAAAAAATAGAAAGAAAAACATGGGATTAGAACAAAATAACAAAAAAGAACTATAGAAATACAAAAAATATATAAATTAAGAAAGAGAAACAGGAAGCGAAAAAATGGAGAAAGAAAATAGGGGATAAGAGAAAAAACGAAAGAGAACTATGAAATTACAAAAAAATATACAAACTAGTTCAGAGAAACCTGAAATATATAAAAATAGAAAGAAAGAACAGGGGATAAGAGAAAAAACAAAAAACAAACTATGGAATAACGAAAGAGATATAAACTGGAAAAGATAAACAGTGAGTATAAAAAAATCGAAAGAAACACCAGGAGATAAGAGCAAAAACGAAAAAAAATTAAATATCACCATTTATTACCAAGGGGAGGGGAAGTCCAAAAATCCTTAAAAACTCGCTTACGTGATTAATGGACGCTCTCTTAAAAACTTTAAAAAGTAGGTTTATTAAATTTTCAACAAAATATGATTAGGTCCCAAATTCTTCAGCAAATATATTCCATATGAGCCATTATACGCAATCTTGATATAAAAAATGCATTTCATTTTTATTTTGAAATATAATCGTACCGTGATTATTGGTAAGATTAGCGCAAACGAAAGTAATATTTATCGTGGTGAACGCTTGTCGAAGAATGTAAAAAGTTGACACGAAATTGGTTTTATTTTAATCTGTTATCCAAACGAGATGAAATCGATGATAAATCCAGAATTATTCCGAGGTGTGATGTATAATTTATTGAAGGTGTTTTATCGATAAGTAATTTACAAATTATACAAAACGAAAATAAAATGAAAGTAGTAAAAATATAACCTAAAAACATATTTTGCGTTAAATAAGCCAGATCCAATATATTGATTAGGATATACATAAAATAAATGATTATTTTCGGAGATATTCTGTACAGAAAATAACAAATTAGTAGATTGGCACAAAATTGATAGCTCTTGTTAATATAAATTACAATTATTCATCCTAATCACAACTGTACTATCATTTTTTTCATAAAGTCATTTTTACATCTGTCCTATATAATAATAGTGTCAAAATTATTATATGATAAAAAAAAGAAAATTTTAATTTCAATTGTGATTAGGCTGAATAATTTCCATTTATATTATAAAAAAATAAGAATCACCATTAGATCAATCACAATTAGAAAACATTTATTTCTCATATAGTTTGAAGATTTTAAACCAGAAAAAATACTTTTTTGTATAATACCTTCCTTATATATGAAGGGGTAATTCTGAAACTGATAAATAGGAAATTAACTAAATTTACAAATGCAATTAAAAAATTTCCTGGCTAAATAATCAGAAAACTTTCCAAAATCATCAGTTTGTGACAATGATTATAACCTTCCACACTTAATTTTTTTTTTAAAAAAAGGTTCCGAATTCGAGGTTGCTCAAAATAAATTCTGTACAGAGGAATAGTCTCATTTATTAAATTTTGAAATCTTAATTGTTGCAAATTTCTTTACTATGATAAATTTTGATAAGATAACCTGAAGAAGTCTACCATATTATACGATTTATGCTCCATTAAATTGTCCTATTTAATTTCAATATAACTATATATTAATCTTCACCAATCAGAGATACTAGTCGCAAATAAAATTTATATGAAATTTTTCCCTTATAAAGTACTTAATATGTATTATTATTGGTTCAAGTCATTATAGAGAAAAGTTTCGATAAAAACTTTCTAAAGGAATAAGAAAATAGGAAATGAACACTTATAAAGAAAAGTCAGGGTTTAAAGTGACAAGTTGAAATTGCTCGTCATTTTAAATAATTTTATATATGACTAGCAAATCTAGGTTCGGTAATAATTGTGGAGTGATCTAATTGCAGGAAATGTTGATTGGAGTAAAATAAATTGTAAAGAAAATATTAAACATTTTAGTATTATACTATTATATAGAATAGATCGAGGCTTGAAGGTCCACGGTAAAAAAGTTTCGGAATTTTTGTAACAACAATATTTGAAAGTAGAGGGCAAAAGATGTGTAACCAGTCATCGTTTTAAATCACGTCTCAATCAGGAGATAAAATACCTTGTTTAGGAAACCCAAAAAAGAAGTATTTTCTTTTGTTTTTAGTTTTTTCAGTTGCCCGAAAATGTACTATTTTTAGTTGGAAACATATTTTTGATCTATATTTTCAAGCATATTATCAATGGACGTCGCTACTGCACGATATCAAGTTGTCCAAAGCAGGGTTCAAACCCCATTCACACGAGCCAGATTTTGAAAATTGGCATATGGTAATGTAACATGATTTTTTTCCTAGTTTGCCTGGTAGTGTTTTGGCGTAGTTCACCGGTAACTGGGTTTGGATGATCCTCGAGGAGGCTTTTGTAATTGTGTGCATGTGTTCGTATTTTATCGTTCATGTGTTCATGTCAGCTTGTCTTCATGGATTATCTAATTCGGTAACTTGGCCATTTAATTTTTTTTATTTCTTTGTATCTTGAAATTTTATCATGTTTCATTTGAAAGATAAATCCTCATAGTTGTATAAATATGAACATACAAAGTTTAATTGTCTTCCTTTTTTTATTAAATTAAATATTACATTTCAAAATATTTGATTAAAGATTTTTTTTTACAAAAATGATCTAGTAATTTGTTTATATCACATTTGCTCTCACAATTTTACTTTCTTCATTTTATACTTTCCAACAGATTATCCAATCACACTTTTCACCATAAGGGCAATTAATTGAAAAATATCGGTCTGATTCATCGTAATGTGAAACTAGCAAAACAAGTCAGCAAAATTAATCTTAACTAATTATAAATAATGATGTTTGTTTTAAAATCGCTTTTACCAACGTAAACAACACATGCGTAGTTCCAAATAGGATAACAAGACAGTTTTGATATTCCGTCCGTGTATAAACGCTTTTATTTTAAATCGTAATTTATTCGTGTTTTTATACGGGGTATAGTGCAACATATGTAAGAACATATGTAATAACACTTTCTAGAAAGTAGATGGTTTGATTAATAAACTCAGATTAAAGCAACAACTCGGCGGGATAAATAAAAATGTATGCATCACCTACGATATTAAGAGTATAAACATATCATTTTAGTACAGAAGTCGAATCTCGTAACTGATTTCTTGCAAGTAATAAATTTTACGCAAAATCTAATAATATAGATAATATATTGATCTGCATGTATGGTAGTGTATATTTGAATCTGATAAGATTGCACCAGATGAAGTTCTGTAAGTACCTAATAATGAAAGGAACACTTGCTTTAACTTGAAGTAGTTAAAATTAATCCTTTTTCTGCTTAGCAACTACTTGTTTTTGCAACTATTTTTTTATAGAGACATCTGTGGTGGAGCTTTTTCCACGCGGACCTTTAAGCGCCGATCTACCCTACTTACAATTATATATTTCAATCCACGTATCTCGAATAAATAATCAACCTACAATGATTTACGATAAATTTATTTCTGTCGCAAATAAAAGTCTCTGATGCCTCATTACGATTCATTATGCATATAATATCATGTGCTCGCAATCAATATGCAATAATATATTCAAAAGCGCTGTCCATTGTTTCTTAGACGAGGCCTTTATAATGTAATACGCTTTATCCATAATGCAACATGACTTCTCATAAAACATGAGCCGAGAGAGAAAAATGCCAATTATTACGCTAGAACACGCCGGAACATTTTTCATGATCACGTTAATAAATCTCCCTTTTATAAAATCGAATTAAACGTCATTATGCTGTTTTCTGTATATTTTCTTTGATTATATTCTGTAAGATAAATTTTTGACATGCAGATATGTGTATGCAGATATGTATGCAGAAGTTTTATCAAAATCCTAGAAGAGTACGCCTGAGGTTCTACATTTAGAGCTCGATTCTGCCGCATAACAGAAAAATGTTATGGCAAGGCCATGTTACGCTCCAACTTCCATACATTATGCTATTGAATCATACTGAATACTGTCAAAATGTCATGTATTTGCTGTGCATTCAGGCGTTTTACACATAAACTGCAATGTCACTCGTATGTTATGAAGCTGTGTCAGAAAGACCCTGTTATCTAAGATCGTTCTTTTTATATTTGTGTGGTTTCTAGGTTAGGTTTTCTACCTGACTACTTCAATAATTTCGACGATAAATAACAAAAATTATCAAAACTTTTTGACTGCTGCCTGGCATATGTGCTATTTTTTTTCAGGATAAAAATATAAAATAATATAAAAAGATTTTTATTAAAAGTTTACAAGCGAATAAAACATTCAAAAATATGAGTCACTTTTTTAATCGAGGCAATAGTCTGCCCACGGCGTGCGTTAAGGGGGTATTTTAGTGTAGAGAATAGATATATAAATCATTTTTAAATCATCGTAAAAAAGGCAATTAATTTTTTTACTATTATTTTATTATAATTTATTTATCAACGTTACAAAAGTACAGAAAAAAACAATAAAATGTTATTAATTTTAAAAATTAGCTGTTGTTGAAATGGGAGGTCACAAAAAATTGGCACGTCACCATGATTGCAATCCTCCTAGTAGTCGAAAATGAAAGAAAATCAAATTTTTAATCTAGAGTACCGTCACAAATACTAGTATTAAGTTGAATTTTTTTTTGACAAAAGGGCGACTATTTGAAAAATAAGTCCATTTTCTTACTACTTTTTTTGGATACTCGAATTTTTTAAAACTAGTAAAGGTAGAAATTTGGGAATGAGGTATACTAGAGAGCAGATTCACTGAAACTTTCAAGTGAATCGGCCCAGTAGAACTCGAAAAATCGTCGACAGTTTTAAGAAAAACGCGTCTCAAGTTTCGTAAAAGAAAGGAAACAGAAGAGGATTTATCATGGTCAAATAGCTGTATCTCCAAAAATAATTTAATTGTTGAAAAATCCTGTCGTACATATATTCTTGAATAATTGAGCTATGAAAATATGTAAAAAGATAAAAAAAAATATTTTTTTTTGAATTTCTACACTAGAATGCACCTTTAAAACACCGATGGGGTCTGCTGGACCCCATGTGTATGCCACGGTACTGGTTAATACTAGCAAATTAATTTCGGAAAACAAATCTTACAGATTTCTATTTTCAAACTGGTAGAAAAATTGATTATTATTTTGAGTACCGACTCCATCAGCCACAGCTTTATTTCCGTCGGTAAAAGTTCCTTCAGGGAACAAAGTGGACAGTCAAAGTAGCCTGAACTGACATGCCGGTACCGGGCACAATAATTGGGTTGTGTTCAGTATTCATCAAACAGACACGTCGAGAGTTGAGTCGACTCGAGCGTTCGTTATACTCGGAAATGAGCGATAGATGAATGGCGAAATCATATTTTGCAATTTCATATATAATATATAATACGAGTCTTTTGCCTGCGTGTATTATTATTGAATTATTTTGCCATAGATGAATATTGCGCAATCGCTATCTAATCCAAATAATAAGAATTACACGTAACTATGGACAGATCTCAGTAATAACATCCGAAACAAATTTAAGAAAGTAACTGATTTATGTAATAGGTCGCGAGCAACAAGGTGATTAAGTTATTGATTAATTAATTAAAAAACTAATTACAAGAAAAACTAATTTATAAATTGAACATGTTCGCAAAGGTGAGAAAATTGCGCAAATTCAAGATATTGCAAATTGCTTAAGACTTCATGCAATCGCAGTATGTTCAAGTTCGTAATTTTTTAACATTTAAATGATTTGAATGAATTTTATGAAAGGTTTACCTACTGCAACGCATACAACATATAAATGTTCATGGAGCATTTTGATAGTCATTGCAAGTGCCAGTCTAATCTGATTTCATTTAAATTGAACTAAATTGGCATATTTGGAGATTCACTCATTTTAAATTATTTTGTGGCATGTCTAGCGAATCGGGTCAGATTTAACCCTTTCCACTCGAATGCCGCCGCTCTGGCAGAAAAATTTCGGAATTAGATAGTGGAAAGGGTTAAAAAAACTCCGAGGAGAGAAATACAGTTTTGCCATAGGTTCTTATGGTATTCAGTTATCTCTCAAAACTGTTATATCTTCAGATTCTGATATTCATTTTTTTTCAATTACCCATTATACAAAATTAAACAAAAAAATGGTCCTATAATTTAAAAAAATGTGTAAGGCGCGGTCAACTTTTAATTAAAAATAAGTCTTTTGAAGTTCTACAAGTTTGAGAAAGTTAAAATTCAGGAAAAAATATTCATTGACTGAAAGTTGCATAAAAAATTATTTCTATTATTCATGCTAAAATGACTATCACGAAATAGGGGTTTGTGTTACGAGAGTGAAAATTTAGGGCTGATGGGCTTTTAATTACTAATTATATAAATATAAAGTCGTAAGGGTAAAGATAAAGGTAAAGGCCTAGATAAAAGTAGAGGTAGAGTACGGGTAAAAGTAAAGGCCTAGATAAAGGTAGAGGTAGAGTAAAGAACCAGGTAGAGGTAGTTATTATTTAAATTTTGTAGTTCTTTCATAAGTGTTCCAGAAAACTAATGGCATGTATTATATATTATAAATGGGTTGTTTATTGCCAGAAGAATGTAACACCAAAAATGGTCAAAAAAATAAAAATAACACAATAAGCAAAAATAATAAATAAAACATAATAAATAGATATTCAAATAAAATAAAAATTAAGATAATAGATATTATATTTGAAAATTTCATTAAAAAAATGCATGACATAAAAAACGCTTTGTATGCATATTTATTATTATTATTTATTTACTTATTTCTCTACGGAAAAATATGATTAAATTTTTTATATGATAAAATCTTTAAATTTCAATCGCAATACTGATGAATGTCAAACTTGTGCTTGATATCGATACAAATAAATAAATTAAGAACTGTATACGAATGCGTATCGTATCCCAGATTAATAAATCATATATCTCCACCATCGATTTAATAAAACAACCATACACTTCCTATGAAAGTTATATTGTAACCATACAATTTGAAGCATGTCTACAAAAATTATGAAGCTGAATTATTGCTTGCAATTCATTACAATCTATTATTTAAAAGCGATCGCAGCCAAATGTAGGTTTGCACAGTCATCAATAATTCTACAATAATAGTAAGTACTCGGATTAGCTCTACGCAATACATAATGTACTTACATTCGATATTTATTATCAAATGAAATATCACATAGATAAATTATACGAGAGATAAGGAGGAAAATAATTTAAATGTTACATATCGAAAATGTGAGTGCGTACTTGAAATAATTTAGATAGCCAATTCAAATTTGAATAGATCGAGAAAATAATATAATTGCTGATAATAATTTAATCACATTTTTACAGTAAAATTATGATTAAGTAAATTTCAAAATCAAATATTTTTGCGATTAAAATTCATTATCTATAATCACATGAAAATTAACCATTTTGTAAATATAATGCAGTAATAAAAAGTTATTTCATATGAAGAGTGCATATGGTAATATGGATAATGGATTATATTATCTGTAAATTAAGTATGCAAAAGTAAAAACCATACGAAACAAATAATAATCGTTTTCTAAATGTAATTAAATAAGAATCATCGAAAATAAATATATCCAATAGTTTATTAGAAGAATTTAAAAAAAATATACAACTTTCGGCTGAACATCTATTAAGTTTGGTTGAGTATGGAGGTGTCATTTCTTTTATTGATGCTGTTTTTATGAATAATAATAAAACAGGATTCAACAAATCGTTGTTGAATTATATTTGTCTTCGTGATAGAGTATAAGTGGATTCTAAAAGTTCAGTTCCTAGGAAAAAAAGTGGAAACAAATAAAAAAAATGCAAAAACAACATATCATTGTTTGACATTGAAAAGATTTTGAATAGTAGACGTTGGTACAGGGCACGTCTGTCGGGTCATCTAGTATGTAATTATATATATATATATATATATATATATATATATATATATATATATGCATTTTATTTTATAATCGTATGCATATTACATATCATCGTGCTTTTACAATAATGAAATTTGCTTTTATCGCAGAATAAGAAGCCGGTGGAGTCGCTTCGAAAAGTCGTGATTAAAATTCCTGCGGAATATTTCTGCGTACGAGGCATCAGTGGCTTTATATAGAAGTCTATGAGTACGTGTTCATCATTAATAATTATTATATAGCAGTAATATATGCACACATTGTATTTTCTGGATAATCTATAAAGACATCTGGTAAACTACACTTTTGTTCGATTGACAGGATCTAATCTCAGATAGAATGCACGTGTGGCCAGAGAAACTGATAGTTATAAGAAATAGAAATTTTACTTGAAAATATTGAAATAATTGAAATGATAGTGAATTTAACCACATGTACTGTATACGATCGACAATGAAGGTCTAAAAGATTTAATTTTCGTAAAAAAAATACATTTTGAATTGTAAATTAGACAAAAGTACTTGTTCAATACGAGATTTTTGTTCAATATCATGTGTCCGTCGATCACACTAGAATAGTAAAATATTTTAGTCTTCTTATTATTTATTTATTTTGAGTTACGTTCACATAAATTTGCTCGTATTAATATTTCTTGTCCAATGTTATTTAATGAATTGTGCATTGAATAACAATTATAATAAATATTTATAAGCCAATAACTTACTACTTTACTTGCAACCCTTCGGAAATCTTTGGAAGAATATGTAACAAGGTAACTTACCTAAAACAAAAAAAAAATATATTAATATACAAATATTATTTAAAAACATCATATTTATAAAATCCTTAAATTCTAAAAATATTTCCCAAGCTTAGTTTTGAATATATTTACTCAAAATTTTAAATTAACCATTTGCAAAATTTAAAAATATTGCCTTATTAATTAAATAAACTAATTCTTGACTATTGTAATATTGAATAATTTTACAATAATAAAAATTTTGTCATATGTAAGAATAAAACTAAATTTATTATAAGAAAATAAATATACTTCGTCTTTAAAATAAGTTGAAATAACTATTTATTTAATTCATATCTTGTAAAATTGCCTTTTTTATACTTTATTATTTACTGTTTATGTTGTAACTAAATGAAACAAATTTATAAAACAAAGAGAAGAAATGCTAGACAAAAACTATGATGATAAAAGTACAATAAAACCAATGGGATGAAAATGCATAATTAGAAATAAAAAAAACTATAAAATATTACACAAATTTATAATAGAATCTAAAATAGTTTTATAATTTTAAGTTAGTGATAAAACAAATTGTATATATTTTTCTTGTTTATGTACATTTATAGAGTGTGCATATGACCAAAAGTTTGTATAACAAAGTCAAATAAATTTGAATTTTTTTTTAAAAATTACTGTTTACACATAGCCAAAAGTTCAGTTGAACCTTTTTACCCCACCCAAATGAAAGCTTTTGTAGAAGTCATATAAAAAACACTGTTGAATCTAATACATCTTGTAAAACAATTGAATAATGTATACTTCAAAAATATATTAAAGTCTCGCAAACTAAACAACAGTGCTCATAGCCAAAAAAACTGAAAACAAAAAAAATACTTTTGTTATGGATTTTGAAACATTGCCGTTTATCGCTTCACCGACGTAAGAATCCAGGTGATGGCTTTTGCCCTCTACTTTCAAATATTGTTGTTAAAAAAATCCTAACTGTGTATATTCTTGAGATATCGGTGGTGGACCTTTTTACCCGCGGATCTTTAAGCTGTACCCTATACATATAGTACTGATTACTGTTAAGATAAATGAAGAAACAAACATATTTACTATAAAATAAAGACCAATAGTAAGTCTTATGACAAACAAATCAAAAAAATCAACTCAGGCATAGTAAATTGAACTTTCTTTACTTCACAACAATTTAATCAGAACTTTTGAAGATGACCGACCGAATGCAAAATATTAAAAAACATGACATTATCTCAAACAATAGCTAGATGGAGACTTATAGGCATAAAATCTGAATACCGTTAAAACAATAACCGTTCGAGGAGTCTATATAGACAAATGTCTTCTGACAGGAGGACAATTCGTCTTGCGATTCACAACAATGGACCTTCGCCGAACAATAATTAACTAATTCTATTGTTAATTTTCTTTTATTTTTTCTTAATATCACGAAGTCGATTGTCCGCATGTGTGTAGTGTAAAACAATGAAAAGATTCGTCTCGGCACACACAAAGACAATAGCAGAGCAAATAGATATTATAAAATTTATAATTATTTCCATTTCCTCATAACAATATGCGCCCAGAATTTTAATTATAGGATACGTTTGGTACGTGTACGACGGAACACGAATTTGTTCTCGTCAACGAAATAATGTTTCATGAAGTCCTTGGTTTGATAAATTACACAAACCGGCAATCCCACTGTCGTAAACAGAACTATTGTTTTTAAAATCCATGTCGACATAAACGAGATCAGTTGTAATTAGAATTAGAAAATGGAAAGAAAAACAAACATTTAGTTACTTAATTGCAACTTGCTAATATTTTCCTAAATTTTTCCCCAACTAGCAAACATTTTCAAATCCAACTCAAAAACATGTTGAAAGCACAGTTCATAAAATACAATAGTCAACTACCACACTTAGATTATAAATTTAGCAAATTGTACTTAAATAGAAATAAGAAGTAAAATTTAAAATAGTTAATTTGAAATTAAATAAAATTCCAATTGTTAAGTTGTATTTGAATAAAAATTAGAAGTAAGAAAACAGCAAGATTAGAATTGAAGAAGATCAGATTTAGGAGAAAACAAGTCCCCAAATATGTAATAATAATAGTAATAATTTGGAAACCAATTATGGAAAATATAATGAGAGAAACCGAATTAATTATGAAAGAACTGACTGAATGTCAGTTGATACAGCAATTTTGAAATCGAATTTCCAATATTTGGATGAATAATCAAATCTGATCAGAAATATCAAATTTCCAGCATTTGGAAACCAATGGTGATGGATACCAAATAAATGGTAAACAAAAATAAATGTCAGTTGATCCAGCAATTTTGATATTGTATGTCCAATATTTGGAAGTCAATTGAGTAGCTGAAGATATTGATGGAAACCCAATAATTATCAGATGAGGTCCGAATGAAGTTAAACCTATCGCGACAACTCTTGATGACCACTCAAAAATCAAGTTATAAAAAATCACATAATTTTCAGAACAACCCAATAAATTAATTGTTAATTCACCATTCATGTAAATATAGAACAAGAAAATTTCTATAAGCATCTATTTTGTGGTTCAATCAGATGACTGATTTGTTCTAAAGCTTTACGTCTAGTTATAGTTTAGTGTTTCCCCTGTTTTGCTAATGTTATAGTTGAAAGCACCTATTCCCAACAAGAGTAAATAATACCTACTAGGTTATTCATTTTTACTACAAAGCCTTCACATTTAACTAACACAATAATGAATTAAAAAGAAAAAATCGAAACCACGCGATTGTACAGCCTCACACCATACCTATTATACTTTCAATCATAATTTATCAATGCATGAATAGCAGTGCCGATCAATTTTTTTTCACCGTCTACAACTTATGCATAACATAATAAAAAAAATAATTACGATATTGGATATTTTAATACCTTATACAATATAATGAATGCAGTAAATAGAGAACGCCGGTTTGATTCCAGATGATTATTATGAAACCTTGAACTAAATAATAAATGTGTAATAGATAAAAGATAAGTGATCTTGTCGGAAATAAAGGAATTGGATTTATTATATATGAAAAAATAAATACAAAATATTAGCAGAACAGTAGTGCAAATGACTTCTAAATATTTCATCACTATGGTAACTGATTGAACCTTTTACAACATTTTTTATATTTTTTATGACTATTTTAAATAAAGATTATAAATAATTTATAGCCCACATTTTAGACTAATATTTTTACTCTACAACTTCTACCAATTAAAAATAAATGATTGAATAAATAAACTGACAGAAATTGTTTCAAAAACGAGGTATTTCATAATTAATAATAAATTCTATAATAAAACACTACAATAAAATCATTCTATACAGAAGTATATTGAAAATAGAGTTTTAAGATAAAATTTTGAATTTATGAACCAAAAAAATTTTGTTCCTAGTGATAGATCCTAATTGAACTAGTGATTATAGAAAAGATAATTCTTCTACCAATTTTAATTTGCAATTTCAAGCTTATAGATAATAATATATTCCAAACTCAATGCTTTCGTATACCAAATAATTCCTGCAATATTAACCCTTTCGGTAAGGGTACGTGAGCTCTAAAACAAGGAAAGGGGTTTGATAAAAAATCACAAAATAACACAAAAGGAGGAGGCTCTAGGGATCAAAATATCACGTGTATTTATTTTCCAACTGAATTGAAACAAAATTCAAAACTCTTCAAAAAAAAAAAACAAAAATTTTACGAATTTTTCAAGATACTAGAAATACACGAGATAAATATCACATAAATATCAGGGGGTTCTAAAAACCTTTAAAAAACTTGAAAAATGGAGACACTGCTATACGAGTCAACCGCCCAAAAACTTGCTAGACAAAATATATTAAGATTTAAGATTATAAACAATAAAACGTATTAAAAAATAAACAGCATATTAAAGCACGAAGTTCATACAACGATATATTCATACACAGCGCAAATGCTGCATTTGTTTTATAATTCTCATTATAATTATTAATGGGGGACAGGGTAAAATATTCTTCAGATTCGGGCATTTTTCATTAAATCAAGATTTGTACTACGATGTAACTCAAAAATGTTTATTTATCAATGCCGATTTCCTTGTTGATGCTGGTACGCATACAACGACAGATCTCTATTCACATACGCAATGAGTAATCACAATCGACCCGTATAAAAATGATATCATCGAGAGCGAGTGACGAATCATTGGCACTCGACTCTTATCTTATCTGCCGTAACGCACTTCCGTTGCATTTCTACGGATTTACACCCTAGTCGCGCCTAAAAACTTCAAAAATATAAATAGTACATAAGTAAACTCCACATATAATATACATATATGAATCCTAATATTTTCAGAATTCTTCTACAATTTTTAAGTAAGCTCCAATCCATAACTATGTAAAATTACAATCAATTAAAAAGAGTTAAAATAACGACACAAACAGAAACCAAAACTAAATTACTATATGTTTACCCAAAACAAAAACTTTCATCAAACATAAAAGTTTCTCCCTCTAACAGTCGATCAATTTGCGTTAGAGGTTTTCTGGAAAATCAATACAGTTGCGTGTCGGCCGAAGTGAAAAATAATATACAAGCACTTCGTCGATTACGCTTTGCGTGTTACAAAAGTATGAGATTATGATCTATTAAGTAGATTTTTTAGTGGAATCCACAGACACGTTTCGTGTTTGATGAGTATAATAGACAAAAAATATATAGAAGATTTGTGAGTCGACTTAAAATCAGTGGCAAATAGTTGTTGAAGTGAATTAGATTCAGGTTTTTATGACACGCCTGAATATCACATGGTACGATGACAACAAATGTATATCTTGAGTCATTATGATGTGGAAAATCTCAGAGTGCTTTTTTATAATTAAATTATGCCTTGCCACAATCCCATGATTAATAAATATTGATATTTTTGAAGTTGTCCGTGAAAACGTATAAACATATTATCAATTGGGAATTGTTTTTTATAATATAATGCGTGTAATGAATAAGATTTATATATAGTTTTGCAAGGAGTATTGAATATATTTTAGTTGCATCAAATAATATAATGCGTTTTATAATATAATGCGTGTTATGAATGAGATTTATATATAGTTTTTCAAGAAGTATTAAATATATTTTAGTTGCATCAAATATAATTGTTGTTATAGACAACTGGCACGTTTTTGGCTGACGCCACTATGCAGTCAGTGGATAAAGAAAGTTTTCAGAAATTCATTTTGCTCAATATGTTTTTATGACCAGTAATGATATGAAATATTGTCAACAAAAATTTATAACATAAAAACAAAATTAAAAAAGCATATTCATGCTTATGTATGTATTTCTTGATTACGCCTCAATTTGAAAAATTATATGGAAGTAAGAGCTACAAATTATTATTTATTAAAAAATAAAATTATTAAGTAAAAAATAAACTGAAATTTAAAAATATGGATTGTAGTTTACGCACCAATGCAATAAATACGAACGTTATTAATTTTTTGACAAAATATACATTTTAAATAATATTTATTTATATTGAGCCTACATTGGTTTTGAATGTCGGGTAAATATTGTTTAATTATATTGAGCCCATATCGGTTTTGAATGGGAGCTAGATATCGCTTATCAATATTGGGATCATATTGGGTCCACATTGATTTCAATATTGGTTTCATGAAGGAAAATGGTAATTGTACAATATTACGGCAATATTGATAAACTATATAAAGCTCACATAAAAAACAATATTGAGCTACAATTAATTTCTATTGGAAAATTACCATAAACAAACTCTTATTTTATAATTATTAATGTGATTTATTTTGTTTAAAATTTGGGTAAACTATCATGAATAGATTTGTGTTGAACTTATAAATCTTTAATTTGTAACTCGAAATTTCAGTAAAAAAATATTTTTAGTGAAATTCAAAGAAAGGCGAATCCGTGAAATAGTGATTAAAACAATATGCATCAGATCAGAAGTTCCCGATTCAATGCCCGCTTCGGACAGCCTTATATCAAGCAGCATTGACATCGGTTTACACTTACAATTAGAAATATAAGTAGCATTTGTGATTAAAACTATGTGCTTCCAATCAGAAGCTCCAAGTTGAATGCTCTCTCAGGAAAGCCTTTTATCAAGCAATAGTGTCATCGGTTTGACGCAGAAATATAATTTCTAAATGCAAAAAATGATGTTTCTGAATTATCCTTATATAATTAGCATGATAAAAAATTTATCAAAAACGCAGAAATTGTTATAATAAATTCATCGCATGGAGATAAAACAACCGTTTGGGTTACCATTTATAAAAAAAGTCACATCGTTTAAGAAGTCACAACGATAACTTATAGGACTCGTTAAGTTCTGATCGCTGTTGAAAGAAGATGAAGAAAAATTTGAATATTTCTAACATAACCATTGAATTATTGAATATTATTTAAAAATCAAAACGGCCATTTAACAACTAAGTTCATTATATTGCTGGAATGGCATAAAACACATATCATTGAAGGAAAATCCGTGCCATCGATCATTTATTACCGTATTCACATATTCAAAAATCAGTCTTTCCAAACAGTACGAGTTCAAAACCATCCTCCTCCTCCATCAATTACATATGTTGGTTCAATTTGTTCAGTTGCTCTTCCCTATATGTACGATGAGATTAGATATATAAATGATGATTGATGAAGATGAGATGCGGTTTATCGAGCGAGGAGTACTTGGGCTACGATTGTTAACGGGGAGTCGTCGTCCACGAGGCGCTGCATAGTGGATAGTACTAGTAGGTGCCAGTTCATGCACCTATCCTTAGTACTCGCACTTAACATGACAAAGCACGTTAACTCTTGGACAAATGAGAATAATATATCCATAGGTGCATCGAATGAAGGTAGGTAGAAGGAGTTTTAGATATTCTATGTAGAACAGGGCTGGACAGACGCAGGTCATGGTGCAAAGACGGAAGCAGAAGTATTTCGAGAAATATTGTGAATGAAATTGACGCTTGATGGAAAACTTATGCAACTTCTTAATGGGAATCCAAATAATGTATACTATATTTTATTATATACTTTTACATATTAATCGGCCAATTCTGCCGTAAAATAGACCAATGTTATGACAAGGCTATGTTATGTAGTAGTTTCCATATAAAATGCTACTAAATAAAGAGTTAATATTTCAAGATCAAATTATCAGTTGAGACCAGCTACTAAATACTCTCTGGCAATGGTCAACTACTCTAGTACTGTCTGACGATAGCCAGAAGATTTTGTAATCTGGAAGCTATTTTTTAATCCTATAATTTAACTTTGGTACAGGTGTAAAAATTATTATATAATGGCAATAAGCTAATAATAATAAGCTCTAAACGGATTAGAGACAAAGCCGTTTTGAAACCTCTGCAGAATAGTTATGTTTTATTTACTGACCCATAGTTGTAGACCGTAGGACCACATTGGTTTAATAATTATCTTGTATATTAGGAGTTTATTTTCTGTTGAAACTTGTAGTTAATGGTAATAGAATAGTAATGAGAATAAAGAACAAGGGAGGGAAAGAAAATCATTGATTTGTGGTGCTCTCATACCATGGACTTGCCTTCGAGCAGACGACCATTTATTATCATTTTTTCGTATTGATTAAGAGTCTAATAAAATGATACAATGATACAATGAATCAACTTGTTATAAAAAATTGGTAATAAATATCAAAAAACTTGATAGAAAATTATAAAATAGAAAGCTAATTACAATTTGTCTCAAAATTCAAAAAAAAATGTCATAATCTGTCAAATAAGAATTTCTTAATGAAAATAATAGAATCTAAAATATGTAGTATCTGAACAATGCTCCATTGTGGGCGGTGTCACCAATTCCGAATAACAAAAGTTTGCTTTTTATAAAAACAAAAAATAAAATCATGGGATTGACTGTGCTAAATAGAATGATGGATCGTGTTCCTTATCCATATTAAAATATCAATTCAAAAATTTTATAAACTATACAAAAGATTGGTCAGTATATGTGCGAGAATAAGCAAAAATATTTCTTCAATTGAAGTAACAGACGAAGACACAAAGAATGTTATCTCAAGATTTTATTGTGGTGAACTTTAGCAAGCTCATATAAAAAATATGAAAATTACATTGAAAAATGCATGACGATGGAAGACTTTAATTAGTAGTATCAAAAGAAATAGTTATTTTCTATGAATCATGAAACACAAGGTTTTAATTAATTAGCAATTTGTTATAAATCATTATAAAACCACATTTTCAATTTACTCGTAAATTACCACCATCAAAGTTCCGATTTGCAATTAGTCGGTCAATTAAAACATTTTTCAAACTAAAACCTATGTATGTCAAAACATTTGCAAAAGTGTATAGTTTTCGCAAGATTTTATGCAAGTGTCGAGTACTTTTTTTCAAGTCACGTAGTAAACTATTAAATACCATAAGAACATTATAAAATTATACAGCTACGGTCCTTTCTAAACACGTCAGTTTTTATGCACGAATTTAGTCTATATTCTCCATGAATCGAAAGTCTACCGCCAAGGTCGCAAATTTTTGCGAGAAAAAAACACATCGTGAAGACAAAAGTGTCATTACACAACCAGGAGAATTTTTAAATGCAAGAAATAATAAACAAGTATCAAATGTATGCATGAAAGCAGAGTCTGTAGAGTAGAATTCTTGCACGTCTAAGCAAATAGATATCATACCGAGTATTTAATTCTGCAGAGGAATGCAGATTAGAAATACGGCGAGCGATAAAAATGGTAATTGACTTATTGAATAGGTTTCCAGATAAAATAATGGATTTTAGTGACATCAGTTTTAAATAAAAAGATATAGAATATGAATCGACGTTTTGTGCATACCAATGCAAGGTCAAGATGAGCATAAGTAAAACAAAGTGTTAACCTAGACCTTGGTGCAAAAGAGGACTTTTGCCAACGAAATAGGGGTTTGTAGTAGTAAGATGAAAATTTAGGGCTGTTTGTGTTTTTTGATTATAAATAAAAAAATGCTATAAAAATGGTTCAAAAACTGGTAATTGACTTATAGAATAGGTTTCGAGATAAAATAATGGATTTTAGTGACATCAATTTTAAATAAAAAGACATAAAATATGAATCGACGTTTTATGCATCCAAGGCAAAGTCGAAATGAACACTAGTAAAAAAAAGTTTCAACCTAGACCTTGGTGCTAAAGACGACCTTTGAGTATGAAAATTTAGGGCTGCCTTTGATTTTTGATTATGAATTATAAAAAAAATGGTTCAAAAATTGGTTTTTGAATAGGTATCGATATAAAATAATGGATTTTAGTGACATCAATTTTTAAATAAAAAGATATAGGATATGAATAAATGTTTTGTGCATACCAACGCAAAGTCAAGATGAGCATAAGTAAAACAAAGTTTTAACCTAGACCTTGGTGCAAAAGGAGGACTTTTACCAATGAAATAAGAGTTTGTTGAAGAAAAACTTACGGTTGTCTGAGTTTTCTGATTCTAAATTATAGAAAAATGCAATGAAAAAATTTGTCCAAAAACTGCTAATTGACTTATAGAATAGGTTTCCTAATAAAGAGATTTCCACCTTGTGTCCTGGGTTTTTCTTAAAGCAATATTTGTCCCGGATTGTTGCGGGTTGTCGAAAAATATTTTATTATAAGTTTAAATTGAATATTTGCAATTACTTGATAAAAAAATTATAACTACCTTTACATCAAACATCTGTCGGCTTATATGAATCAGTACTTTATGAATAAGAAAATTGCTGAGTACATATATAGCCCAGTCATTTGATGCAAAAAAAATCTGTTATCTGTTATCTTAAGTTATCCAAAAGTTTTAAAAATTGGTGATTCTATAGATTTTGATGTGAAAAATAGAGAATCGAAAAATAAAGTTATTAATAAAAATTTGCAATTCTGATTTTAGAAAATTCATTTGAAGAAAACTATATTTATTTGTTAATTTAAACTCATGGTTAATTTATTCAACATGAAGCCTTACCACATTATTGAGATGAGAAATTAGATTTAAGGTAAAAATCAGGCATAAATATTTTGGATATGGAATAGTGGGTAAAAACTAATTTTTTCTCCACGTAAACTATGGAAACGTGATATAGATTTTTTTTGTTAATTATGTTGAAAATGTATAATTTTCATCATAAGCAATATTCAACATTTAAACCACAATTTTGCCATATTATTTTAAATTAGATTTAGGGCATTACTAGTAAAAATCAGGTATGTATAAGAATTTTGCATGAATAGTAAGTGAAAAATAATGTTATTTTAAGTAAAATGGATACGTTGTATTGAGAAAAAATATTTTTATTAAAAATATTAAAAAATTTCAACATGAACAATTCCCAGAATTTAAAATATAATTTTACTATATTTTGATTAGAATACAGAGAACTGAAAAACGAAGCACAGGATCTGGAAACAGAAGTTTGGAAATAAAAATCCATAATAGTGAATAAACCTGATTCACAGTAATGAAATTGTAATGGGAATAATAAACATGAAAGCAAAAGGGAATCATTGATTTGTGGTGCTCTTATACCATGGACCTGCCTACTATTTATTATTATCATTAAGATTAGACATAATTGGTAACAATCAGACATAAAATTCATAGACAGAAAATAGTGAGAATAAAATAATTTTATCTCAAACAATATGTAAACTATGGAAACGTAATACGGAGAAAAAAGTATTTTTATCTCTTAATACTTTTCCTTGGCAACACCGCATGCATTAGGAAAATATGAAAAATTCTTATACACAAACTGACCCAATTCTCTCCACAATATCGATTCACCTTATACGATTCAAATATTTACTTTATCTATTCAAACAGTCCATAAATAGCCTGTTTATTTTCTATAGCAAAGGAAATTAATACTTAAATTAATGCTTCTACATACAACAGAAAAACCTTGTACTGGCTACCGTTAAAGAAACAGAAATACTCTGACCTGGTATTATAATATAAAAGAAAGTAATTTACAACTAACAATAATACACAAAAAACATAAACATGGACCTATAAAAATTAATTCCGACCATAATGAGTCTAAACAACTTAATTAAAAGTTATAATAACGGCTATTAATGTCAGAATAACATTACAAGAAAAGATATTCATAATAATAATATATTCAATTAGAATATCGAAAACTAAACCGTAACTAAAATTTAAATATTCATGTTGAATGAAGCACGACTTTCTACGTACATTCAAAAATATTTTTTTAGTGATAATGTATTCGATAAATCGAATAAACAAAAAATGTGTATCTATGACAAATGAGTTTTGGTACGATGTTTGTATAATGAAAGCGTATCTAAAAAATAAGTGAGATAAAATAATGTTTACATTTGATAATATCTCAAAGGAATAATAAATAAGCCAATACTATATTTGGTAAATGTTGAGATAACAATTTTATATGTTGAAGAACTCTATTAACAAATTATTAATAAAAATAAGACATAAAACTTGCCATAAGTTTTTTTTAGAACGAATCACTTTAAAAAAATATAACTTAAATAATAATTAAATTATAAAATATGATGTATTGCCAAATAAAGTAAATTTGAAAAGCAATAAATAAAAAAAAATATTATGGATATAGTGATAAATCTTAAAGCAAGACCTACACAAAATATGTCGTCCATGAACGACATTCGTAGCAAAAACGTTAAAATCCCAGTTATATGAATACTATTTTTTCGGCCTAAGCAGGAATTGTGAGTTCATAATAATTTGCAAACTCACAAATTTTTTTTTTTTGAAATTGTCTGGAACGTCTAATTTTATATTCGAATTGGAGATAAATATTAGATTTTTGCTGGTTACAATTTTAACTTCCCGTAGGGTCATGATCTTCAAACAAACGAAAATAAATTTTTTTACATATCATCACGTTTCAGAAGTTTCTGAACTTTTTGGCATACCCCAGAAAAAAATGATGTGTGTGTATGTGTGGATACAATTTTTCGGCGATGATTTCGGGCGTATGGATGAACCGATTTGAATAATTCAAAAAGCAATCGATTCCTATTGATAGGGAGATGTGCTGATTAGTTTTTGGTAAAGGCAGGTCTAGCAGTTTCGGAGATAAGGAGAAAAGAACGCAGAAAACAGAAATTGAGTATTTGAGAGAACTAAGATTCCGATTTGAATAATTCAAAAAACTTTCTACTTGTGTTAACGAAACGATTGATTTTGGAAAAAAAATTGTTTGAATATCGAATATATAATATATAATTCATTTTTTTTTAGTTTAAGTTCTAAAGCTCAATTATATACTTCAAATGAATAATTTTAACTTTACACTTTAGTTTATATAAATATTATTTTAAATATTATACGTTCTTCATTTTAAATTCGATTGATTAAGTTATGTTTATTTTTATTAAGCAGTAGTTATAATAATCTATTTGAAACCATTATATATTCCTCATTACGATACTGGAAGTTCCAGCAAGGCATAAGTATGTCGTAACGATGCCATACACCACTTTTTTTTTTAATTATCTGAAACGTCTCATTTTATAATCGAATTGGAGATTTTTTTTTTTTATTTATTTAAGGCCTTTAACCGAATTGGAGATAAATATTAGACTTTTTCTGGTTTAAATTTTTTGTCATGGTTTTATTAAAATGTTCTAAATTAAGAAAACTCATAAAAAAATGTGAAATTGTTTGGAGCTTTGCAAGCAAAAAAAGTGGTTGCACTTTAAATAAATTAATTACCAGATAGGGTATAAAAACTTACGTATCGTTAGTTAAATTTATTTTATTATTTATTATTTAGTTAAATTAATATTTTATCTATTTAGCAATTTTATTTATTTAGTAAGTTAAATTAATATTTAATCTGATGACAAAATTTTCATAACCATACCCCAGATTGTGTTTTCAAACAACAAATGCAAGGTTACATTATCCTTCTTACGAGCTTTATATGCTCGTATGTCATATTATCGAACAATTTCCACATTTTCAGTATATTATCTCACGTTCACCTATTGGAATTACAAGAAAAATCTCTATGACATGCATACATCATTTCTAGAACGAGTTTCGATCATACTCGATCACAGGCTGCGCATTAATTAGCACGACCGTGTACAATAATTTAATCCCGATCGAAGACGATTCGGAATCGGCCAGGTGCATCGATATTTCTAATCACATCTGGTTTAATAAACGAGATTCTCGATTTAATAAAAGGAAAAAACTGGTATAGTGGCCTTTTAATTCCATACGTATTATATCACTTAGATTTCTTAAGTCGTGCGATTCGGCGTAGGTACTTCTTGCTGTACAAAGTGCTCGCGTATCAAAGCGTAATTCCGATTACGCGTGTCGCGGTTGAAAATTGCCTACTTGGGTAAGAGTCATCACACAATATCTTGGAAACCACTGGTATTTGAGAAGGATATTCACCAAACAAAAGATTTTTTAAAGATAATTTTTTCCCATATTTGTTCCTGAAAATTGAACCATTGGAAGCTATTTTGAACTCAAATTCTCATTTTTTTAGGTAAAACTTCTTTAGGCGCGACTAGGGTGTAAATCCGTACAAATGCAACGGAAGTGGGTTACGGCCGAGTCGAGTGCCAATGATTGGTCATTCGCTCTCGATGATATTATTTCCATACGGGTCGATTGTGATTGGTCGTCGTATCATGTACGACGAAGCTTGATTTTGTACCTGCGTACGTCACCGAAAGCGTGAACCATATTGTTCATTTTTCGGTGTTTCATGTCATTACATTTTAAGGTTAAATAGTAGTACAAATCTTGAATTAATAAAAAATGTCTGGATCGAAAGAATAGTTATTGTTGTAAGTTTATTGAAGTAATTTTTATTATTCAAGGTTTTCGAGGTTACTATATACCTTTGTGTTTTATTACTAAAATGGAAAATATTTTTATGGGCAAGACAGATACTACAGCTGCTCAAAGAATTAAACTATATCGCCAGCGAAAAAGTAAAAAAAAATACAACCAGTCAGTGAATGTATTTTAATTTTGATTACATGAAGTTCTTCAAACACAATTACATGATGAGTAAAGTTGCGAAAACAATATTTGTTTAGGCGTTGTTTAACCTAATACACTTTTGAGAATGTGAACGAATATTATAGAAATCATTAATTAGAAATTACTTCATTTCTCTAATGAAAGTTTATTTCTAAATACTAATTACAATGACAAACCGATCATGTCATATTTGAAGTATGACTTTAATTACATTATTGTTTAGAAATATTATACATATTTTTAATGCTATTATAAATATATAATTTATAATTTATCATTATATAAATGTGTATAATGGTTGACACTAATAAATGTGTGCATCACGAGTGTTACCATATTACTAACAAACATTATTCAAAATTGTTATATGATGTATTTATTTTTACTTAAATGCCGTCTTGTACAGTAGCAAATAAGTTTTAATTCAATCGCGTGTGAACGCTTTTGAACTCAAATTTTCATTTTTTTTTAAGTTTTGAGATTTATGAGTAGGACCCACTATCTAACTCCCACTAATGGCAATTACATTCAAATATTGACTACCAACTTCATATTAGAGAATATGTAAAATAGATTTTCTGTTCTTTTAATTTAACATTCCATGAAGTTTATCTTTTAACGAGCAACATTTTATGAAAATTCTCTCACTGAAAGTTTTCTAGATCACTTCATTCAAGTATCATTTGTTGACATAGAATATAAAAGTGTAGGCATAGTTCTAAAATAGAAATAAAAAATCTGATTTTATTATGGATGAATCAAATACGTATCTTGGAAACGACTGCACCAGCTTTTACCTAAAACCAATTTGGCTCTTATTTGAATCGGTTCTGCCTTTTTTGCCAAAACGTGTCATATAACTAATTCATGGCAAAAATTTTACAAATGTCACTTTCTTACATTTACATTAAAATTACTTAATTACTACGTGCGGAAAGTAAATTCTGAATTAGTCTTTTATTTGATTAATAAATTATATTTCTGTTTCGAGTTATAATTATTGCGACTCGTTCTAATTTGAATATCTTAAAAGAGTGAAAGCGAATTAACTTTTGTCAAAGCTAATTATCTCGATGCGTGCGTTTTTATGATCTTAATTTGTAGTATAAAACTGTATAATTAATTAGTAGAATTAAAGATATATTTATGTCGAACTATTAAATAGACAGATAAAATCACTGCTGATTTGTTATAAACCTAAAATAAAAAATGATATTTTTTTAGAGTGTGTTACAGTGTGTTTATATTCTACACTCACGATCAGATTTTGCTGTGGTTATTATAAATGAGTGGAGTATAATATGACACATATAATGGAACTCAAAAAGGAATAGATATTGAAATAAAAACTTATATTTATATATTTAAATATAGGTATATTCTTTAACAATTAAAGTCTAAAGCTATTTTCCTCCAAGTTAATCTTCTCGAAACAGGTATATAATATGTACTATTCCAGCTTCCATTACAACATAGGACAAATCTTTTCAGTATCTCGTCCTGATCTGATAGAACTTGATCGTTTAATTGTACAACCGTCGAGGGCATCGATTATGCTCGTGACCATCCACTTGACTCTTATATCGAGTTTTCTATTTGTATTTTATACAATCGTCTTGTTATTACATTATACAACGAAATCACTTGTTGTTTTTAGATTAGAAAGACGTCAGAGGCGCGGTTTGAGTGATTAGAAAACAAAGACAGTTTCAGTGTTAACCATGAAATAAAAATTGAATTGTGGAAAATAAAAATTAAAATTTAGAATTTTTATGATTCAATAATATAATATTTAATTAAATTTGATATCAAATTCTGAAAAATTAAATGAAATCATAAATAGATATTTCAAACAAAAAAGTCAAATATTCATCTCCAATTCAATTATAAAATTAGACGTTCCAAACCAAAAAAAAAAATTTACAAAAAAAAAACGCGAGTTTCCTTAATTCAAAACAATTAAATCAAATTATAAATAAAAATTTCAACTAGAAACAAAACTAATGTAATACTTATCTGCAATTCGAGCATAAACTGAGCCATTCCAAACAATTTCAAACAAAAAATTAGTGAGTTTTCTTAATTAGGGAGTTTTCTTAAAAATTGAATTAAATTAAATCATAAATAAAAATAAAAAAAATTTAAGAACAGAAATCTAATATTTCTCTTTAATTCGTTCATAAAATAAAACATTTCACCAATTTTCACTCAATTTCGCAGGAGTGACACTGCTGTACGATCCAGCAAGCTGCCCAATTATTATTCGACATATTTTAAGATTTTACAATCATTATCGATAAAAATGTTTTTAAAAATTATAAATACAACTCTAAAGAACTAAAAACCACAATAAGCATTTGAATTCTCAATAATTTAACTCTCAGTGATAAATATTTAAGCAAAATTCGGCATACTGGATGTCGCCTATAGGCGACATTCGTACACACATATCGTCAAACTGATGTCGTCCATAGACGACGCTCGTAGTAAAAAAGACAAAAGGTAACAATATAGCGTTCCTAAAATTCAAATAAAAAAATCAAGTGGCAAAAATTTAGTACTAAATCCATATTTATTCTCAATTCGTTTATAAAACAAGAAGTACAAACAATTTGCCTTAAGACTCAGAGCTATACATACACTAGTTTTATTATTTGTAAAGATACTCAATTTCAGTGTAACAGTAGACAATATTTCAAATAATCTGGCAACAGTGTTGTCTTATAATATTGCCTAAAATAAAGGCATTTTTGGAAGTCTTTGGAATGCATTTTGGGTCACTAATCAAATTTAATATTTAATTTAAATTAAAAATAAATTTTCAATTGTTAATAGGATTTGATTCCAATGTGTTCCGATGTCAAATTATTTTATTATATTTCTGATATGTAAAAAAACACCAAACCTTCTATGAAAACAACACTGATGCATTTTGATCCTTAGCACTTAACACCCTTCAATCAAATCGATGCTCAAGTGCTCTCTCAATCTCGAACTTTTGTCTAATCAATTATCACTTGACGATTGATTAGTCGATTCAATTAACATAGAAATAAATAAAACAAATAGATGTCATAAGTGGCCCTATTTCCCCGAAACTATGCAACTCGCATCGATACCGTTCCTCGAAGAACAATAGTAAATTTAATGTCTTGCACACGTCAAGTCATCATAAAGACGTTGGCCCGGGTCACAAAAAATAAACATGCAAAGAATGCCGTTGATCTAAATCTATTTTAACGATTCCATTGTAAAGTCACATAGATATATTATAACAGTAAACTAGACCTTTCGGTATGAAGTAATTTTACGAGATACTTTGCTAGAATTGCCGCATATGCCAGGCTTGTACATTGAGGAATTAAATTTGGCAGAAAAAGTAAAATATCGATGTAAAGTAATTTTAGGAAAAAAAACTAAATGATATGAACTATTTTTATTTACCTCCGATTACATTATTTCCTCCAAAATGTGCCTATTTAAGACAAATTAAAATTCAAAATGATCGCCATGCCAAACTATTACCTGATTGAGCAATAGCTGTAATTGAAACTTTCTACGTTTAGCTAAATATTATTACGTAAACTTTTTAAGAATTGTCAAATCTTTTTTTTTGTAAAAGTAAAATACCCAAGGGTAGAAAACTTATGTACCAATTCACCTTTCTATAACGAATTTATATGTTTTTTGAAGTTGAAATTATTAAACATGATAAAGAATATTACCCAATCAATAGTGATCATCTCCCTTAAATATTAAATATTAATTATTACTTATTTATTGTTAATTATTCCAGTATATTATGTTCACAGGTCAAAGTCCTTAAACAAAAATTGTTATCAAAAAACTTATCTTTTCGTAAAACGTTCTTGCTAAAATGCATATTTACACTTACCGAAGAAATTTCTTTGCACTCACTTTGAGGTGTTATTTCTTCGCACTTCGTTATTTACGATATGTGAGTACTTCTTATTGCAAAAGAAATATTTAATAACAGCTTGAACGTAATGAATCATAATATTTCATTTCCACACCTGAGAAAAATCGATAAGGAAATACGAATGTTTACAAAACTTGAGAGAAATCTTCGTGTTTCGTATAGACCAGATTATTAGTCATACGGAGGAAATACGTAATTTGTTCGAAATATATTATGGGGCCAATTTTCGAATGAAATAGAAATGATAAGTTACGGGTCTATCTTCATATGAGTTAGTAGTAACAAAATGTCAAAAAGCTATGTATTTCTGTGTGGTCAGGCTTTTTACACATAAAAGCTAACTTCACGTATGT
>NW_020538040.1:22006168-22102865 GCF_003426905.1 Ctenocephalides felis | reverse complement strand
GGATCTTTTAATTAGATACTTTTTTTTCCTCTGACCTTGAAAAGGACCCTGACCAAGTGTGTTGGCCGTCCGTGTTTAGATGTCAGTGTTATAATACAATTGTACCAAGGAATACCTTAGAAGATTGAAATTTTCAGAGGATCTTTTAATTAGATACTTTTTTTTCCTCTGACCTTGAAAAGGACCCTGACCAAGTGTGTTGGCCGTGTCGTGTTTGGATGTCAGTGTTGTAATACAATTGTACCAAGGAAGTACCTTAAAGATTCAAATTATTAGAGGATTTTTTAATTAGATACTTTTTTCTCTCTGACCTTGAAAAGGACCCTGACCAAGTGTGTTGGTCGTGCTGTATTAGATGTCAGTGTTATAATACAATTGTACCAAGGAAGTACCTTAGAAGATTGAAATTATTAAAGGATCTTTTAATTAGATACATTTTTTTCTCTGACCTTGAAAAGGACCGTGACCAAGTGTGTTGGTCGTGTTGTTGGGATGTCGTAATGCGTGCATCGCCCATAAAGATGTTTTAGCATGATAACTCTTTCACGTTGGGAATTCTGCTTGTTTTCGCCTGAAGGCCTGCCTTTCGCAAAACCACCAATACCAAGTCGACCGATTAAGAACAGTGAGAAGATAACAACAAAACAACAAAAACTGAATGTAATATAATCTAGAGCCACGTTCATTAAGTTTTGCATACGACACATAAAGTTGGAACTTAATGTTTGGACAAAAAATCTTGCTTGATAATTGCAACTGCAACTCGTGGAGAGAAATAAAAATGCCAGAGTAGAACATCCTGATTTTTACCTGCACCAGAATGCGCCTGAAACACAAGCAAATATAATTATATCCTGTTTGTTATTTCTTTTATTATCGTAACTGTAGCGTATTATTTGCCGTCGTTTTAACCGAGCTATGTTGACCGCCGCGCGTTTGTCTTCGCGCCCACGGCTTTTGGCGCCGAGGAAGACCCCGATCAGCTGTTTTTGTTACCTGAGTGCGTTTTAGACATGGATCGTACACAATTGCGCAGAGATTTGGCGGTTTTGGATTTCGCCATCGGACGAGGACACGTCTGGCTAAGTAAGTGATTAGATAAAAATCTCATGTTGCATCGAAGAAATGTAAAAAAAATGTTTGTTCGTTTTCAAATCAATTATTGGTATCTATATATTATGCTGTAAGGGGGCTGTGGGTTAGTGGTAATAGTAGCTATGGGATTCGATACTCAACTCGATCAGCGTATGTAGTGACATGTTTTTGCCAAGAGAAAATAGTCCTTACTCTTAGCCATTGTTGCATAAAAAATTTATCACTATTACAGAAATTGTAATGATAAATTTATCACATTGAGATGAGACAACTGCTTGGTAGCTAATAGAACCTTTAAGTTCTGATAAATTCAATAAACGTTAGACAATTATGTTAACCGTCACATATATTACCTCATATATCTGTTAAAGTTTTCATGATTAATATGATTATAAATTACTTGCGACTTTCTTTTGCAATATGGATATAATTCTTGTATAAATTGTTTTAATATACTAAATGTGAAATTTATTTGTTCCTTTCTCCCTTATAACCTCAGAATTTGTTATACTGGTTAAAAAAATTTAGTAAAAAAATAACCTAAATATAACATGATTTCTGCGCATTTTGCTCACAACCAGTTCAAATGTTTTTGACTTGCACATTGGAGCTTGCGCATACAACAAACATTTGAACTAATTGTGAGTAAATGCACTAGAAAAATCTGGTTGTTTTTAGATTTTTATTTCTTAATTCCATTTTTTTCATTATGAAACTATCAAGTATTTTATCATTCTACAATCTTGATTAAGTGCCCCAACTTTTGATGGAATTTGCTAAAACACTTTTAGTACATTTTTAAAGGAGGGCTTGTCAAGAGCAAATTTGAAAATTTTAAGTTCATAGTTTAACAAAAAATTTTAATTCTTGAAATTTTTTGGAATTATATCATAATTTTTGACTGTGGTTCTAGAAATGTTATTCACAGTTACGGATCCAAAGTTTAAATGAACCTAATTAATGAAATTAAAAATATTTTATCATTATATGTTGTTATTTAATATTAAGAACACAGAAAAATGAAAATTAAAAACAGTCACAATGTTTTAATTCTAGCGAGTGATGAAGTAGGGTTCTCAAAAAATTAGCAACCTTGATTTCAGATTCAGATTTCCGAAATAAGACGGAATTATTTAGCTACAATGTCGCATTTATAGGAAATACGGGCAAGTGAAGAATAATCACAAAATAGGAACTGTCCGAATAAAAAATTACAACTTTTTTTTGATATTCTCGATTTTTTTAAATATAGTAAAAATCGGAAATTGTGGATGAGATTAGATCATTCTAAAGAGAAGTCAATAAAGAAGATTCTTAAAAAATTTCAAGTAATTTGGGCTAGTAAAAGTTGAGAAATCATGGGTATCATATTGAAAAAGACACTTTCGAGAAAAACGAGTTTAAATTTTCGCAGATCGAGGAAACAAAGGAGGATTATCGTAGACAAACAACTATATAGAAAATAATTCAAATTTTAAAAAATCTTCTTGTACACATATCTTGAATAGTTAAACTTGGAAAAGTTTAAGAAAAATATTTCTTGAACTTTTGGACCAGAACAACTCTTAAATATCGCGTAACTCAAATTTTGCTTTGTTTCGCAAGTCTCAAATATTTTTATATTTTTACTATAAATCAACGATATCTCAGAACTATTATGGTCAATTTCACGTATTTTTCACTTCGCGAAACTTAAATCTTCTCAAGATCATAAACTCATTTTATATCATTTAAAGATCGTAAAGCTTAGATTATATTACAGCGAAAGATTGATAATTTAATAAATATTCCAACTATTTATGTGCGTTTAAATGCAAATAAAATCATAATGTTTTTAGTACATGAGATATAAAAAAATAAGAATGCCAATAAAATTAATGTTGAAATTTATTTGTGACCTAATTCACACGCGATTATATAGAAATCAATAATCATGGTATTTTAAAATTTTCTTTTAAGTAATTTGATTTATAAAATAAATTTTTATACAATCGTAAGTTGAAGATATTATAATATTGGTGAGCAAATATATTTTACAGCTTCCATAAATAAACCTGTTTGCTTATGAAGTGGGTATTGTTATATTCTTGAATTCCTATACATATTATTGATTTAGTTTACTTATGAATTCATAGATTTAAAAAGATAAAGAGATCGAATGTCAGTGGAATCTGTAGAATAATTTTGAATGCCAATCCGACCGCTTCCGACAAGAGTCATTCTTTTCAGCAAAAAATCTATTATGCTCTTATGAATTATGATTTAAATTTTGCTATACAATTTAAATATAAATACATCACAAAATGCTTTATATTTATTCATATGACCTTCTCAAACGCATTCTTAAAAATCCTAAATTTTGATATTATTATTTCACTAGATCTCAAATTTTTCAGACTGCATCGATTAACCAGCGTGTATTTAAATATAAATTTATTGTTGTTCATAATTTTTATCTCAAATTTAAATCATAAGTCAATTTATTTTATGATTTATTGCCCAATATTTCACGGTCCCAAAATTAGCAACAGGAAATATAAAACAGCACGAAATATGAATTTGATTACTGTAATTTTATTCTTTGCACATAAAAATATTTGTTTTGCGTTTTAAATAAATAGTTGGAATTAATTGATTGTGTACAAAAATTAATGTATGCGGTAGACAGATTTATTTGTAATATTTTCTGTTATATTTTTTTAATTGGCTGTATTTGATGATTAATCGTTTTTAATTTATGGATTTGCGCATTGGAGCAATAAATTTTATAAATATAGAGTGCTAACTCCAAAGTTCAACTTGGAGCTATGTGGCCTCTTAGTCCTATAAAATTAGTGATTTTATTTTATTTTAATAAAATTGTATGCAATTTATTAATAGACTTGTTTATATTTCACAATTATTATTTAACACATTAATCGCCACAATCAGAAAATGTTTCACATGGGTCACGAAGTTACTAAACTTTATTAGATAATTTTATTCAAAATGTAACAATGCAATGACAAATTTCCTGAAAAAAACACTATTATTATGTCACACATACGTGACTGACATAGCCCTATATTAATACATTTTTTCCTCTTTTTCCGTATGTCAGTCATATATGTCTGACGTGGCCCATGTAGAACTTGTTAGCGTCAAACACATATGACTGACATAGCAAAAAATGTGGTTTAAAATATACGATATTTATTTTGATATCGTATACTACTACTGTTGAAATCATTTCATAAAATTTTATTTTTATGATCTCTATTGACTCTAGAGTTCGGGCGTAACGCAACTTCCGTTGCATTTTCACAGATTTACTCCCTAGTCGCGCCTAAAAAAGTTTTACTTCAATAAATATATTCTTATGTTTTTTTTATGTAATACAAATGTAAGTCTTTAAATATAATACAAAAATAATTACCTAAGTATAACTATTTGAAAACCTAATATTTCGAATATTACCTATTAGCAAACATTTACTTTTTAGCATATAATTTTCCAAGCAATCTATTATTTTAAATTTTTAATACAGATATTAAATCCAATGATCTACTATCACTAATTTGTATAATATTATGAGACATTTTTACATTTGTGATTACTTCTGATCAATTCAATCATTTATTATCACCTTTACCAATTATGTTTTATCTTTTAGAATTTTCTCGATCCCATTTTAAAATATAATTTCTGCATTGTTTCACATGGAATTAGCTAACCACATTAATAGGATTTCTGAAATAATTCAATTATAGGATTTTATGCATTTTGTACTTTCTTCTAATTAAATTTTCTCCAGTTTATATTCTAATTAAGGCTATAATATATAGAATTACTCTCACATTTTCATTCGGTCGAGATGCATCTAAAATAGATCAAGATTAATCAGTGTCGAATCATTTAAGAATTTTCAAGTGTGAATGAATGTTTTTTTGCATGTCGACACTGATTCTCTAGAAGAACAGGATATGCAATTTTGCAGTTTATTTTAAATAATGGTGGTAATTTTTTTAGCAAATAACTAAAAGGCTGACAGAAGAAAACATATATTTACCTTTGCAAGTGCTTGTATATTTATTTTAAACGCAGTGAAAATTATTGTAATCAACGGATGTGCAAATCGTGAAATTGTTTGAAATTAATTTTATTGTAATAAGTGTTAATTACATGCTATGTTAATCTGGCATTGAAGAAGCTAAAGGTGTCAATATACTTGATTTAACTTATTTGTGTGGTATTTAAATGGTGTAAGTGGCAATACCACACAAATTTTAATAAAATCAATTCAAACAAATTTTACACATCATACTGTTAACGAAATTATTGGTAAAATTAATTATTATCAACAGTATAAGTGAAAATTTATGGAGCATTATTGAATCTATTAAATATTACCATATCCCCTTATTCTGATTTTATTATATTGTGTAATTGTCTATCAGAAACTTACGATATATTTCATAGGCCTCTAATATTTCATTGACGTCAGTTAGGTACCAAAATTATCATCATGCCAAGTTTTATCAAAATTCCAAGGAAGAAGGAAATAGTTGTCCTTGTCAGAAAAAACTTAGATGTAATTCTTCGCAATAAATAATTCTTAATAATAATATTTCGCAATTCGCGAGTGGAAAGGGTTAATAAGTCATTCAGCATACAATACTACAAGAGTAAATGTTATCATCATGAGGTCACAATAATTTAAGTTATTGGTAAATCTCATTTTTGAAGTTTCTGGCTCAAGAGGAAAATCTAGAGTCTGTTTAGATTTCGAAACTTTCTTTATCTATTGCATTTAGTCACATCCGATTTTTTACAACTGTTCTCATTTAAATATCATGCTCTCCATACAGTAATAAAAAAGCACATTGGAATGTTTACAAATGATAAGGAACTTCAGAAGTAATCATCAATGTAAAAATGTCTGATAATACAAATTAGTGATAGTAGATTACTGTATTCAAGATCTGTATTAAAAATTTAAAATTATGGAATGCTTGGAAAATTATTATATTATATGAGTATTATTTGCTTATATGTATTTAATTCATACCAACATTGATTTTGTTAATCGTTACAAACAAGACTGTAGGAGCGTAGGGATTTATTTTAAATTCACTATACACTACCAACTTCGAACATGCGCTTAGAGAACCTATGTTCAAAACTAATTAAATTTATAAATGTTTAATTATTAAATTTTCCTAACCGTGTATCCATCAGTGTTATTACAACCGTGTATAACTAAAATAAACTTTCTTTGTAAACATATTTTATAGTGGGGAATTACAAGCCATTAATTTAACGTTGTTTACAACATCGCCCAAGTAACTACACATGTGTTTTAGATCTCTTTGCATTGGATCATCGCAGGAAATGACAAAAGTGGTATAAAGTGCAGACATTTATCCGCCTTATGCCATGTTATTTTCAAAGTCAAAGTCCACAATAAGACGACCATGTTACCGACCACAATAAGAGCAAATAGACAAGATTTGATAAATATAAGACTGACGGGAATGTATATATGGATATATAATATATATATATATATATATATATATAATTGTGTGAAAGTAATAATAATACTAAATATTTTTTGCTGCTTAAATACTATTGATATCACTGGTGAATTTTGCACTCTATAGTATTGTTATTTCAGACCATGGAAAACTATATAAATGTATTTCGTTTCGTGTATTTTTCGGTATGTATATTCCTGATTGCCGTTATTCATGGCCAAAGATTGTCGTAGTTAAAAATATGACCCCTTACTATTCAATAAACATTTGAGCTATTCACATTTGAACACAATTTTATTGTTCTGTATCTTTGAAGTAAAATTTTTGTATTTTCTGGAAATACACAATGGCATTATTTTGACTCATATACCTAAAAGGTCATAAAACTGCCTGTGCGACGAGAAAGCAACTGCTTCCTTCCCAAGCAAAACGCAGTAAAGATTTAATACCAGTTTAGGAAAGTTGGATAAATTTATAAGCATGTATTTGCTGTGCGATCAGGCGTTTTATAAATAAAATCTTCTGGTAACACTCTTAGATAACACATACGTGAAGTTAGCTTTTATGTGTAAAAGGTCTGATCACACAGAAAATACACAGCTTTTTGACATTTTGTTACTACCAACTCATACGAAGATAGACCCGTAACTTAACATTTCTATTTCATTCAAAAATTGGCTCTATAATATATTTCGAACAAATTACGTATTTCCTCCGTATGACTAATAATCTGGTCTATAACGAAACACGAAGAATTTCTCTCAAGTTTTGTAAACATTCGTATTTCCTTATCGATTTTTCTCAGGTGTGGAAATGAAATATTATGATTCATTACGTTCAAGTTGTTATTAAATATTTCTTTTGCAATAAGAAGTATTCATATATCGTAAATAACGAAGTGCGAAGAAATAAACACCTCAGAGTGAGTGCAAAGAAATTTCTTCGGTAAGTGTAAATATGCATTTTAGCATGAAAGTTTCACGAAAAGATAAGTTTCTTGATAATAATTTTTGTTTAAGGGCTTTGACCTGTGAGCATAATATACTGGAATAATTAACAATAAATAAGTAATAATGAATATTTAATATTTACTAGGTGATGATCACTACTGGGTAATGTTCTTTATCATGTTTAATAATTTCAACTTCAAAAAACATATAAATTCGTTATATAAAGGTGAATTGGTACATAAGTTGTCTACCCTTTCGTATTTTTAAAAAAGGTTTGACAATTCTTAAAAAATTCACGTAGCAATATTTAGCAAAATGAAGAAAGTTTTAATTACAGCTATTGCTCAATCAGGATATAGTTTGGCATGGCGTTTATTTTGAATTTTAATTTGTCTTACAAATTTGGAGGAAATAATGTAATTGTAGAGGTAAATGAAAATAGTTCATACCATTTAGTTTTTTTTCTAAAAATTACATTACATCGATATTTTACTTTTTCTGCCAAATTCAATTCCTCAATGTTCAAGCCTGGCATATGCGGCAATTCTAGCAAAGTATCTCGTAAAATTACTTCATACCGAAAGGTCTAGTTTACTGTTATAATATATCTATGTGACTTTACAATGGAATCGTTAAAATAGATTTAGATCAACGGCATTCTTTGCATGTTTATTTTTTGTGACCCGGGCCAACGTCTTTATGATGACTTGACGTGTGCAAGACATTAAATTTACTATTGTTCTTCGAGGAACGGTATCGATGCGAGTTGCATAGTTTCGGGGAAATAGGGCCACTTATGACATCTATTTGTTTTATTTATTTCTATGTTAATTGAGTGGACTAATCAATCGTCAAGTGATAATAGATAGACAAAAGTTCGAGATTGAGAGAGCACTTGAGCATCGATTTGCTTAAAGGCGTTAAGTGCTAAGGATCAAATGAGTTGTTTTTATAGAACCTCTGCTGTTTTTCTTAAATCTCAGAAATATAATAAAATAATTTAACATCGGAACACATTGGAATTATATTTTATTTATTTTTAATTTAAATTAAATATTAAATTTGATTAGTGACCCAAAATGCATTCCAAAGACTTCCAAAATGCCTCGATTTATTTTAGGCAATATTATAAGACAACAATGTAGTCAGTATGTCAGAATATTGTCTATCGACTGAAATTAAGTATCTCCGCAAGTAATATAACTAGTGGTGTTTTAATGCAGATATCTTGTACTTTTTGTTTCATAAACGAATTGAAAATAATATGGATTTAGTCTAGATTTTAATAATAGATTATCGATATTTGATTTTTTTTATTTGTGTTTTAGGACGGTATAATTTATATCCACTTTCGCTACGAGCGTCGTCTATGGACGACATCCGCTTGATGACATGTGTGTACGAATGTCGCCTATAGACGACATTCAGTGTAACGAATTTTGCTTAAATATTTATCACTGAGAGTTAAATTATTGAGAATTCAATTTTTATTGTGGTTTTTAGTTCTTTTTAATTTCTGAAACATTTGCATCGATAATCATTGTAAATCTTAAAATATTTTTGAGTAATAACTGGGCAGCTCGCTGGATCGTACAGCAGTGTCACTCCTGCGAATTGAATGAAATTGCTGAAATGTTTTATTTTATGAACGAATTAAGAGAAATATTAGATTTCTGTTCTTTAAATTTTTATTTATGATTTAATTTAATGTTTAAGAAAACTCACTAATTTTTTGTTTGATTTGTATGTCTGGAATGGCTTTATACTCGAATTGCAGATAAATATTAGTTTTTGTTTCTAGTGGCAATTTTATTTATAATTTGATTTAATTGTTTTGAATTAAGGAAACTCGAGATTTTTTTGTTTTTTTGGAAGAAAATTTTTTAGTTTGGTTTAGAACGTCTAATTTTATAATTGAATTGGAGATGAATATTTGACTTTTTGTTTGAAATATCTATTTATGATTTCATTTAATTTTCAGAATTTGATATCAAATTTAATTAAATATTATATCATAGAAGCATGAAAATTTACAATTTTTATTTTTATTTTCCATAATTCAATTTTTATTTCATGGTTAACTCTGAAACTGTCTTTGTTTTCTAATCACTCAAACCGCGCCTCTGACGTCTTTCTAATCTAAAAACAACAAGTGATTTCGTTGTATAATGTAATAACAAGACGATTGTATAAAATACAAATAGAAAACTCGATATAAGAGTCAAGTGGATGGTCACGAGCATAATCGATGCCCTCGACGGTTGTACAATTAAACGATCAAGTTCTATCAGATCGGGACGAGATACTGAAAAGATTTGTCCTATGTTGTAATGGAAGCTGGAATAGTACATATTATATACCTGTTTCGAGAAGATTAACTTGGAGGAAAATAGCTTTAGACATTAATTGTTAAAGAATATACCTATATATAAATATATAAATATAAGTTTTTATTTGAATATCTATTCATTTTTGAGTTCCATTATATGTCATATTATACTCCACTCATTTATAATTCAATCACAGCAAAATCTCAATTCTCATTTTAGGTTTATAACAAATCAGCAGTGATTTTATCTTTCTATTGAATAGTTTGACATAAATATATCTTTAATTCTACTAATTAATTATACAATTTTATACTACAAATTAAGATTATAAAACGCACGCATCGAGATAATTGGCTTTGACAAAAGTTAATTCGCTTTCACTCTTTTAAGATATTCAATTAGATCGAGTCGTAATAATTATAACTCGAAACAGAAATATAATTTATAGTAATGAGTTGATCAAATCAAAGACTAATTCAGAATTTACTTTCCGTACGTAGTAATTAAGTAATTTTAATGTAAATGTAAGAAAGCGACATTTGTAAATTTTTGCATTAAATTAGCTATATGACACTTTTTGGCAAAAAAGGCAGAACCGATTCAGATAAGAGCCAAATTGGTTCTAGGTAAAAGCTCGTGCAGTCGTTTCCAAGATACGTATTTGATTAATGCATATTAAAATCAAATTTTTTATTTCTGTTTTAGAACTATGCCTACACTTTCTATTCTGTGTCAACAAATGTTACTTGAATGAAGTGATCTAGAAAACTTTCAGTGGGAGAATTTCATAAAATGTTGCTGTTAAAAGATAAACTTCATGGAATGTTAAATTAAAGAACAGAAAATCTATTTTACGTATTCTCTAACAAGAAATTAGTTGGTAGTTAATATTTGAATGTAATTGCCATTAGTGGGAGTCAGATAGTGGATTCAACTCATAAATCTCAAACTTCAAAAAAATGAAAATTTGTGTTCGAAAGAGTTCACACGCGATTGAAGTAAAACTTATTTGCTACTATACAGATGGCATTTAAGTAAAAATAAATACATCATATAACAATTTTCAATAATGTTGTTAGTAATATGGTAACACTCGGGATGCATTTACTAGTTTACAACCATTATACACATTTATATAATGATAAATTATAAATTATATATTTATAATAGCATTAAAGATATGTAAATATTTAAAACAATAATGTAATTAAAGTCATACTTCTAATATGAAATGATCGGTTTGTCATTGTAATTAGCATTTAGAAATAAACTTCATTAGAGAATGAAGTAATTGCTGATTGATAAATTCTATAATATTCGTTCACAACAAAGTTGCAAAAACAAAGATTGGTTTCGCAACTTAACTCATCATGTTAATTGTTATTGAAGAACTTTATGTAATTAAAATTAACATGCATTCATTGACTGGTTGTATTTTTTTTTTACTTTTTTGCTGGCGATATAATTTCATTCTTTGAGCAGCTGTAGTATATGTCTCGCCCATAATAATATTTTTCGTAACCTCGAAAACCTCGAATAATACAAATTACTTCAATAAACTTACAACAATAACTATTCTTCCGATCTAGACATTTTTATTAACTCAAGATTTGTACTACTATTTAACCTTAAAATATAATGACATGAAACCCGAAAAATGAACAATATGCTTCACGCTTTCGGTGACGTACGCACGTATAAAGTCACGCAGACAAAGAAGTCTCGTACATAATACGACGACCAATCACAATCGACCCGTATAGAAATTATACCATCGATAGCGAATGACGAATTAATGACGTACTCGACTCGGCCGTAACCCACTTCCGTTGCATTTGTACGGATTTACACCCCAGTCACGCATAAAGTTTTACTTAAAAAAAAATGAAAATTTGAGTTCAAAATCGTTCCCAATGGTTCAATTTTCAGGAAAAAATGTGGAGAAAAAATGTTTTTAAAAAAATCTTTTGTTTGAAGAGTATTTTCCTCAAATACCAGTGGTTTCCAAGATATTGTGCAATGACTTTTACCCAAGTAGGCAATTTTCAACCGCGACACGCGTAATCGGAATTACGCTTTGATACGCGAGCACTTTGTATTTGATACGCGAGTAAGAAGTACCTACGCCGAATCGCACGACTTAAGAAATCTAAGTGATATAATACGTATGGAATTAAAAGGCCACTATACCAGTTTTTTCCTTTTATTAAATCGAGAATCTCGTTTATTAAACCAGATGTGATTAGAAATATCGATGCACCTGGCCGATTCCGAATCGTCTTCGATCGGGATTAAATTATTGTACACGGTCGTGCTAATTAATGCGCAGCCTGTGATCGAGTATGATCGAAACTCGTTCTACAAATGATGTATGCATGTCATAGAGAATTTTCTTGTAATTCCAATAGGTGAACGTTCGATAATATGACATACGAGCATATAAAGCTCGTAAGAAGGATAATGTAACCTTGCATTTGTTGTTTTAAAACATAATCGGGGGTATGGTTAGGAATATATTGTCATCAGATGAATAGTGTTTAGCATGCAAATAATTTAACTAACGTTACATAAGTTTTAATATACTATTTTGTCATCAACCACTTTTTTCGTTTTATAAAGCTCTGGAAATAAAGTGAGGCTTCTTATTCAGAAAATTTTAATAAAACCACAAATAACTAGTGGTGTATGGCAGCGTTTTCAAATAGATTATTATAAATACTGTAACATTGTCTAATATTTATAAGAATTATATAAACTGAATCGCAAAGTTAAAATTATTTATTTAACTATATAAGTGAGCTTTAGAACTTTAGCCAGAATCAAAATTAAATCTGAATTATTTTCGATATACAAAAAAACATTTTTTTGATAATTTTTTTTTTAATAATTTTTTTCCAAAAGCGATTGTTTTGTCAACACAAGAAGAAAGTTTCTTGAATCATTCAAAGCGTATGCTATTTTTTGTACATTAGCTCTGTATCTTTGAAATGGCTGGACCTGCCCTTGCCAAAAACTAATCACCACTTCTCCCAATCATTACTAACTGAATGTTTTTGGATCATTCAAATCGGATACTTCGTTCTCTCAAAAACTCGATTTTTATTTTTTGCACTCTTTGCTCTGTATCTTCGTGACGGCTAGACCTGTCTTTGCCAAAAACTAATCAGCACATCTCTCTATCAATAGGAATCGATTGCTTTTTGAAATATTCAAATCGGTTCATTCATATGCTCGAAATCGTCGACGAAAAATTGTATCCACACATCAATTTTTTCTGAGGTATGCCAAAATGTTCAGAATCCTCTGAAACAATTATTATTTTCGATTTTTTGACGATCCTACGGGAAGTTAAAATAATATTGGAAAATTGTAACCAGCAAAATTATTTAACTCTAATTTGAATATAAATTAGACGTTCCAAACAATTTAAAAACAAAATTAGTGAATTTGCAAATTATTATGAACTCACTATTCTTGCTTAGACCGAAAAAATAGTATGCATACAACTGGGATTTTAAAGCTTTCGCTACGAATGTCGTCCATGGACGACATATTTTGTGTAGGTCTTGCTTTAAGATTTATCACTATATCCATAATATATTTTTTTATTTATTGCTTTTCAATTTACTTTATTTGGCAATACATCATATTTTATAATTTAATTATTATTTAAGTTATATTTTTTTAAAGTGATTCATTCTAAAAAAAACTAATGGCAAGTTTTTATGTCTTATTTTTATTACTAATTGTTAATAGAGTTCTTCAACATATAAAAGTTTATCTCAAACATTACCAAATATAGTATTGGTTTATTTATTATTCCTTTGAGATATTATCAAATGTAAACATTATTTTATCTCACTTATTTTTTAGATACGCTTTCATTATACAAAAACATCGTACCAAAACTCATTTGTCATAGATACACACTTTTTGTTTATTCGATTTATCGAATACATTATCACTAAAAAATATTCTTGAATGTACGTAGAAAGTCGTGCTTCATTCAACATGAATATTTAAATTTTAGTTACGGTTTAGTTTTCGATATTCTAATTGAATATATTATTATTATGAATATTTTTTTCTTGTAATGTTATTCTGACATTAATAGCTGTTATTATAACTTTTAATTAAGTTGTTTAGACTCATTATGGTCGGAATTAATTTTTATAGGTCCATGTTTATGTTTTTGTGTATTATTGTTAGTTGTAAATTACTTTCTTTTATATTATCATACCAGGTCAGTATATTTCTGTTTCTTTAACGGTAGCCAGTACAAGGTTTTTCTGTTGTATGTAGAAGCATTAATTTAGTATTAATTTCCTTTGCTATAGAAAATAAACAGGCTATTTATGGACTGTTTGAATAGATAAAGTAAATATTTGAATCGTATAAGGTGAATCGATATTGTGGAGAGAATTGGGTCAGTTTGTGTATAAGAATTTTTTATATTTTCCTAATGCGGTGTTGCCAAGGAAATGTAGTATTTAGAGATAAAAATTAATTTTTTTCTGCATATTACGTTTCCATAGTTTACATATTGTTCGAGTTAAAATTGTTTTATTCTCACTATTTTCTGTCTATGAATTTTATGTCTGAGTGTTACCAATTATGTCTAATCTTAATGATAATAATAAATAGTAGGCAGGTCCATGGTATAGAGCACCACAAATCAATGATTCCCTTTTGCTTTCATGTTTATTATTCCCATTACAATTTCATTACTGTGAATCAGGTTTATTCACTATTATGAATTTTTATTTCCAAACTTCTGTTTCCAGATCCTGTGCTTCGTTTTTCAGTTCTCTGTATTCTAATCAAAATATAGTAAAATTATATTTTAATTCTGGGAATTGTTCATGTTGAAATTTTTTAATATTTTAATAAAAATATTTTTTCTCAATACAACGTATCCATTTTACTTAAAATAACATTATTTTTCACTTACTATTCATGCAAAATTCTTATACATACCTGATTTTACTAGTAATGCCCTAAATCTAATTTAAAATAATATGGCAAAATTGTGGTTTAAATGTTGAATATTGCTTATGATGAAAATTATACATTTTCAACATAATTAACAAAAAAATCTATATCACGTTTCCATAGTTTACGTGGAGAAAAATTAGTTTTTACCCACTATTCCATATCCAAAAATATTTATGCCTGATTTTACCTTAAATCTAATTTCTCATCTCAATAATGTGGTAAGGCTTCATGTTGAATAAATTAACCATGAGTTTAAATTAACAAATAAATATAGTTTTCTTCAAATGAATTTTCTAAAATCAGAATTGCAAATTTTTATTAATAACTTTATTTTTCGATTCTCTATTTTTCACATCAAAATCTATAGAATCACCAATTTTTAAAACTTTTGGATAACTTAAGATAACAGATAACAGATTTTTTTTGCATCAAATGACTGGGCTATATATGTACTCAGCAATTTTCTTATTCATAAAGTACTGATTCATATAAGCCGACAGATGTTTGATGTAAAGGTAGTTATAATTTTTTTATCAAGTAATTGCAAATATTCAATTTAAACTTATAATAAAATATTTTTCGACAACCCGCAACAATCCGGGACAAATATTGCTTTAAGAAAAACCCAGGACACAAGGTGGAAATCTCTTTATTAGGAAACCTATTCTATAAGTCAATTAGCAGTTTTTGGACAAATTTTTTCATTGCATTTTTCTATAATTTAGAATCAGAAACTCAGACAACCGTAAGTTTTTCTTCAACAAACTCTTATTTCATTGGTAAAAGTCCTCTTTTGCACCAAGGTCTAGGTTAAAACTTTGTTTACTTATGCTCATCTTGACCTTGCGTTGGTATGCACAAAACATTTATTCATATCCTATATCTCTTTATTTAAAATTGATGTCACTAAAATCCATTATTTTATATCGATACCTATTCAAAAACCAATTTTTGAACCATTTTTTTTATAATTCATAATCAAAAATCAAAGGCAGTCGTCTTTAGCACCAAGGTCTAGGTTGAAACTTTTTTTTACTAGTGTTCATTTCGACTTTGCCTTGGATGCATAAACGTCGATTCATATTTTATGTCTTTTTATTAAAATTGATGTCACTAAAATCCATTATTTATCTCGAAACCTATTCTATAAGTCAATTACCAGTTTTTGAACCATTTTTATAGCATTTTTTAATTTTCTAATCAAAAAACACCAAACAGCCCTAAATTTTCATCTTACTACTACAAACGCCTATTCGTTGGCAAAAGTCCTCTTTTGCACCAAGGTCTAGGTTAAAACTTTGTTTACTTGCGCTCATCTTGACCTTGCTTTGGTATGGACAAAACGTCGATTCATATTCTATATCTTTTTATTTAAAATTGATGTCACTAAAATGTATTATTTTATCTGGAAACCTATTCAATAAGTCAATTACCATTTTTATCGCTCGCTGTGTTTCTAATCTGCATTCCTCTGCAGAATTAAATACTCGGTATGATATCTATTTGCTTAGACGTGCAAGAATTCTACTCTACTACAGACTCTGCTTTCATGCATACATTTGACACTTGTTTATTATTTCTTGCATTTAAAAATTCTCTTGGTTGTGTAATGACACTTTTGTCTTCACGATGTGTTTTTTTTCTCGCAAAAATTTGCGACCTTGGCGGTAGACTTTCGATTCATGGAGAATATAGACTAAATTCGTGCATAAAAACTGACGTGTTTAGAAAGGACCGTGGCTGTATAATTTTATAATGTTCTTATGGTATTTAATAGTTTACTACGTGACTTGAAAAAAAGTACTCGACACTTGCATAAAATCTTGCGAAAACTATACACTTTTGCAAATGTTTTGACATACATAGGTTTTAGTTTGAAAAATGTTTTAATTGACCGACTAATTGCAAATCGGAACTTTGATGGTGGTAATTTACGAGTAAATTGAAAATGTGGTTTTATAATGATTTATAACAAATTGCTAATTAATTAAAACCTTGTGTTTCATGATTCATAGAAAATAACTATTTCTTTTGATATTACTAATTAAAGTCTTTCATCGTCATGCATTTTTCAATGTAATTTTCATATTTTTTATATGAGCTTGCTAAAGTTCACCACAATAAAATCTTGAAATAACCTTCTTTGTGTCCTCGTCTTTTACTTCAATTGATGAAATATTTTTGCCTATTCTCGCACATATACTGAGCAATCTATTGTATAGTTTATAAGATTTTTGAATTGATATTATAATATGGATAACGAACACGATCCATCATACTATTTATCATAGTCAATGCCATGATTTTATTTTTTGTTTTTATAAAAAACAAACTTTTGTTATTCGGAAATGGTGACATCGCCCACTATGGAGCGATTCTTTAGATACTACATATTTCGATTCTATTATTTTTATTAAGAAATTCTTATTTGACAGATTATGACATATTTTTTTTGAATTTTGAGACAAATTGTAATTAGCTTTCTATTAATTTTTTATCAAGTTTTTTAATATTTATTACCAATTTTTGATACCAATTGATTCATTGTATCATTTTATTAGACTCTTAATCAAAACGAAAAAATGATAATAAATGGTCGTCTGCTCGAAGGCAAGTCCATGGTATGAGAGCACCACAAATCAATGATTTTCTTTACCTTCCTTGTTCTTTATTTTCATTACTATTCTATTACCATTAATTACAAGTCTTAATAGAAAATAAAATCCTAATATACAAGACAATTATTAACGAATATGGTCCTACGGTCTACAACTATGGGGTGCGACCAGTATTTCTAACATAACTATTCTACAAAGGTTCCAAAATAAATTTTGAAAGAAATCGTGAACGCTCCCAATCGGTTGATACATCAAGATCTCAGAATTCGAACTATAGAAGAAGAAATTAGTCTTTACTGCACCAGATACAAAGCTCGTCTAAGTCGTCATCCAAACGTATTAGCGTTAGATCTGCTCAAGCCTTTAGCACCAAAGCGTCTCAAAAAAAGAATCTGCAATGATTTACTACAAAATATAACATCTAAGAAGGTGCTATCGTAGGATAGCGATCCTTCTCAGGCAGTTAAATAATATAAAACTGTAACAATATGTAGATGAATGTACTTTGTATAGCTTGCTATGAAAATTAAATAAAAAAAGAGTCAATTTTATTTGCTCGAACCACGACCTGCATCTGTCCAGCCCTGTTATACATAACATATCTAAAACTCCTTCTATCTACCTTCATTCGATGCACCTATGGATATATTATTCTCATTTGTCCAAGAGTTAACGTGCTTTGTCATGTTAAGTGCGAGTACTAAGGATAGGTGCATGAACTGGCACCTACTATAATAGTACTATCCACTATGCAGCGCCTCGTGGACGACGACTCCCCGTTAACAATCGTAGCCCAAGTACTCCTCGCTCGATAAACCGCATCTCATCTTCATCAATCATCATTTATATATCTAATCTCATCGTACATATAGGGAAGAGCAACTGAACAAATTGAACCAACAGATGTAATTGATGGAGGAGGAGGATGGTTTTGAACTCGTACTGTTTGGAAAGACTGATTTTTGAATACTTCAATGCGGAAATAAATGATATATGGAACGGATTTTTCTTCATTGATATGTGTTTCATGCTATTCCAGCAATATAATAAACTTAGTTGTTAAATAGCTGACAATATCTGCGATTTTGATATTTTTTATCATGCTAATTATATAAGGATTTAGATTCAGAAACATCATTTTTTGCATTTAGAAATTATATTTCTACGTCAAACCGATGTCACTATTGCTTGATATAAGGCTTTCGCTTTCCTAAGCGAGCATTCAACTTGGTCCAAATTCTTATTACTTATTCTAGTAAAATCAAGTTTTTTCGTAAATCACAGTCATAATTATAAAAAAAGAATAAATTGTTTGTGATAATTCCCCAGCAGAAATTAATTGTGGTGCAATATTGTCTTTTATGTGAGCCCTATATAATTTATCAATATTTCCCCAATATTGTACAGGTAATATTTTTCCACATGAAACCAATATTGAGTTCAATGTGGACCCAATATGAGCCCAATATTGATAAACGATATATTGTCCCATTATTTAAAATGTATATTTTGTCAAAAAATTAATAATGTTCGTATTTATTACATTGGTGCGTAAACTACGATCCATATTTTTAAATCCCAGTTTAGTTATTACTTAATAATTTTATTTTTTAATAAATAATAATTGTTAGTGCTCACTTCCATATTTTTTATAAATTAAGTTTTAATCAAGTAATACATACATATGCATGAAAATGTTTTCTTTATATTAATTTGGTAAGAATCACTACGTTTAATTTGATATAAGCGAACTGTAAATTATAAATATTCCATCACCATAAGATATGTGAGAACTAGTGGGGTGGGTGGCATCGTGCCTTAAGGCAAATTGCTGGAACTTCCCGTACCGTAACGAAACGTTCGAGGAATATTGAATGTTTTCAAATAGATTATTATAAATATTGTATTATTGTCTAATATTTATAATAATTATATAAACTGAATTGCAGAGTTGAAATTATTTGTTTAAAGTATATTAGAACTATAGTCAGAATTAAAAATGAAATCTGAATTATTTTCGACATACAAAAAATTAAAAAAAAAAAAAAAAAAAAAAAAAAAATGGTACAAATTTTTTTTTTCCAAAATTAATTATTTTGTTAAGACAAGCAGAAAGTTCTTTGAATCAATTGAATCGGACGCTTAGTTCTCTCAAAAACTGCCATTTTTTGTACATTTAGCTCTGTATCTCCGAAATGGCTGGGCCTGCCTTTGCGAAAAACTAATAACCCTTTCTCCCAATCATTACTAATGGAATGTTTTTTAGATCATTCAAATCGGATGCTCCGTTCTCTCAAAAACTCGATTTCTATTTTCTGCACTCTTTGCTCCTTATTTCCGTAACTGCTGGACCTGTCTTTGCCAAAAACTAATCAGCTCTTCTCCTTATTAATAGGAATCGAATGTTTTTTAAACCATTCAAATCGGTTGATCCGTACGCCCGAAAACGTGGACGAAAATTTGTATCCATACATACATACACACACACACACACACACACACACATCCATTTTTTCTGAGGTATGCCAAATCGTTCAGAAACCTTCAAAACGTCGAGAAATGTAAACATTTTCAATTCCGATTTTCGGCCCATTACAATAACTTACCCTACGGGAAGTTAAAAAACACTATTTAGTTTATGATATATATTGAATTTCACTCTACAACCTTCTTCTCTCATTAATTGCTAGTCTCCCTCATTATTATAAGTTACAGGTATTTATACTTATACCATTGTATCCCCTACCCCGAAGAGTCCCGGGTTAAATAGAAAAAGCCCTGGTCAAATTTGTTTGTAATAAATTTGTGTTGACAATTTAACGTATAATTACCGGTCATAGAAAACATTTTGAGCAAAATGAATTTCTGAATAATCTTTTCATCCCTTGTATACAAGTGGTGTCAGCCAAAAACATGCCAGTTGCATATAACAAAAATTATATTATGATGCAACTATAATATTTCTTATACTATTTGAAAAACTTATATAAATCTCATTTATTTACTATGTTTATACGTTTTTACGGACAACTCAAAAAATATCAATATTTATTAATCATGCGATTGTGGCCAGGCATAATTTAATTATAAAAAGCATTCTGAGATTTTCCACATCATAATGACTCAAGATATACATTTGTTGTCATCGTACCATGTGATATTTATGCGTGTCATAAAAACTTGAATTTAATTCACTTCAACAACTATTTGCCATTGATTTTAAGTCGACTCACAAATCTTCAATATATTTTTTGTCTATTATACTCATCAAACACGAAACGTGTCTGTGGATTCAACTAAAAAATCTACTTAATAGATCATAATCTCATACTTTTGTAACACGCAAAGCGTAAACGACGAAGTGCCCGTATATTATTTTTCACTTCGGCCGACACGCAACTGTATTGATTTTCCAGAAAACCTCTAACGCAAATTGATCGACTGCTAGAGGGAGAAACTTTTATGTTTGATGAGAGTTTTTGTTTTGGGTAAACATATAGTAATTTAGTTTTGGTTTCTGTTTGTATTGTTATTTTAACTCTTTTTAAATGATTGTAATTTTGCATCGTTATGGATTGGAGCTTACTTGAAAATTGTAGAAGAATTCTGAAAATATTAGGATTCATATATGTATATTATATGTGGAGTTTACTTATGTACTATTTATATTTTTGAAGTTTTTAGGCGCGACTAGGGTGTAAATCAGTCGAGTGCCAATGATTCGTCACTCGCTCTCGATGATATCATTTTTATACGGGTCGATTGTGACTACTCATCGCGTATGTGAATAGAGATCTGTCGTTGTATGCGTACCAGCATCAACAAGGAAATCGGCATTGATAAATAAACATTTTTAAGTTACATCGTAGTACAAATCTTGATTTAATGAAAAATGCCCGAATCTGAAGAATATTTTACCCTGTCCCCCATTAATAATTATAATGAAGATTATAAAACAAATGCAGCATTTGCGCTGTGTATGAATATATCGTTGTATGAACTTCGTGCTTTAATATGCTGTTTTTTTTTTAATACGTTTTATTGTTTATAATCTTAAATCTTAATATATTTTGTCTAGCAAGTTTTTGGGCGGTTGCTGACTCGTATAGCAGTCAGCAGTCTCCATTAATCAAGTTTTTTAAAGGTTTTTAGAACCCCCTGATATTTATGTGATATTTATCTCGTGTATTTCTAGTATCTTGAAAAATTCGTAAAATTTTTGGTTTTTTTTTTTGAAGAGTTTTGAATTTTGTTTCAATTCAGTTGGAAAATAAATACACGTGATATTTTGATCCCTAGAGCCTCCTCCTTTTGTGTTATTTTGTGATTTTTTATCAAACCCCTTTCCTTCCTTTAGAGCTCACGTACCCTTACCGAAAGGGTTAATATTGCAGGAATTATTTGGTAATACGAAAGCGTTGAGTTTGGAATATATTATTATCTATAAGCTTGAAATTGCAAAGTAAAATTGGTAGAAGAATTATCTTTTCTATAATCACTAGTTCAATTAGGATCTATCACTAGGAACAAAATTTTTTTGGTTCATAAATTCAAAATTTTATCTTAAAACTCTATTTTCAATATACTTCTGTATAGAATGATTTTATTGTAGTGATCGAATTTATTATTAATTATGAAATACCTCGTTTTTGAAACAATTTCTGTCAGTTTATTTATTCAATCATTTATTTTTAATCGGTAGAAGTTGTAGAGTAAAAATATTAGTCTAAAATGTGGGCTATAAATTATTTAAAATCTTTATTTAAAATAGTCATAGAAAATATAAAAAATGTTGTAAAAGGTTCAATCAGTTATCATAGTGATGAAATATTTAGAAATCATTTGCACTACTGTTCTGCTAATATTTTGTATTTATTTTTTCATATATAATAAATCCAATTCCTTTATTTCCGACAAGATCACTTATCTTTTTCTATTACACATTTATTATTTAGTTCAAGGTTTCATAATAATCATCTGGAATCAAACCGGCGTTCTCTATTTACTGCATTCATTATATTGTATAAGGTATTAAAATATCCAATATCGTAATTATTTTTTTTATTATGTTATGCATAAGTTGTAGACGGTGAAAAAAAATTGATCGGCACTGCTATTCATGCATTGATAAATTATGATTGAAAGTATAATAGGTATGGTGTGAGGCTGTACAATCGCGTGGTTTCGATTTTTTCTTTTTAATTCATTATTGTGTTAGTTAAATGTGAAGGCTTTGTAGTAAAACTGAATAACCTAGTAGGTATTATTTACTCTTGTTGGAAATAGGTGCTTTCAACTATAACATTAGCAAAACAGGGGAAACACTAAACTATAACTAGACATAAGACTTAAGAATACATGTGTCTGAATGAGCCATAAAATAGATGCTTTACTAGGAATTTTTTTCTATATATTTACATAAATGGGTTGCTCTGAAAATTATTTTATTTTTTATAACTTCCTTTTCGATTGATCATCAAGAGTTTTTGCAATAAATTTAACTCAATTCGCACTCTATCATAATTATGTCGTTTTCATCAATATCTTTAGCAACTCAATTGGCTTCCAAATATAGGAAATTCGTTATCAAAATTCCTGGATCAACTGACATTCGTTTTCGTTTATTATTCATTCGGTTTCCATCATCATATTTTACATAATTGGCTTCCAAAGATTGGAAATTTGATATTTCTGATCAGATTTGATCATTCATCCAGATATTGGAAATTTGATATTAAAATTGCTGGTTCATCTGACGTTTATTTTCGTTCATCGTTTACTTGCTTTCCATCAATTGGCTTCCAAATGTTGGAAATTTTGATTCCAAATTGCTGGATCAACTGAGGTTAATTTTCTTCCATCATTTGTTCGGTTACCATCAATGTCTTCAGCTGCTAATTGGTTTCCGAATATTGGAAATATGATAGCAAAATTGCTGGATCTACTGACTTTTATTTTCTTTCATCATTTATTCGATTTGCATCAATGTCTTCAGCAGATCAATTTGCTTCCGAACGTTGGATATTTGATATCAAAATTGCTGGATCAACTGACGTTCATTTTACTGCTGTTTCTTTCTTTCTTCAATAAAAATGCAAAATATAATAAATATTCTACTTCTTGTTTTCTATATTTAAAACGGTGAATAACAAAAACCAAAACATATTCAACAATTTCTCACCAACAGAAAATTTATGTAGATGGTTTGAAGGCAAATAGACATTTTAGGTAACAATAAGTCAACTATTATTTCCATCATGTCATTATTTTAAAACAAATGTCTTTTGATCAAGAGACAATTTTAAATTATCAAATTTGCTGAATGTCATAAACTAGATAATTGTAGATACATATAATAATAATACATGTTTAAAAGGAGGCCAATCCTGAAGGATCCACCATCTAACTTGTTTTTTTTTTCAACTTTTCAATCGTGTAGGTTTTTACTAATTTGAATCTAATTATTTTACATTATAAATCGGATGGATTGTACTTTCAAATATAAAAAAGAATTTTGAGAAAATTTTTAGTACCTTTTTATAGCATTTTCAAAAAAAAAAAAACAAAATATTTGATGGACCCTATATATACATTACTGAATATGACTGATGGGACTTTTTACAATACCTTATGATGATTACCTAATATAACATAGTATTGATATTGGTAGTCAAATTATTCTTTAAAATCAAGGATCTGTTCCGGACTTGAATAGTGAGAAATGTGAAACATGTGAATATACACACATTTATTCAGATTTTTTATTGGAAAATTTAAGGAGACATTAAATTATTATTACCACCACTGTAACAGCCCAAACAAACGCGTTTTTCTGTCTTGTTTTCTTCTAAATCTCATCTTTTTCATTTCTAATCTTACTTTTTTCTTACTTCTAATTTTTATTCAAATACAACTTAATATTTGGAATTTTATTTAATTTCAAATTAACTATTTTAAATTTTACTTCTTATTTCTATTAAGTACAATTTGCTAAATTATAATCTAAGTGTGGTAGCTGACTATTCTATTTTATGAACTGTGCTTTTGGATTGGAGTTGGATTTGAAAATGTTTGCTAGTTAGGAAAAATTTTATGGAAATATTAGCAAGTTGCAATTAATTACCTAAATGTTTATTTTTTTTCCATTTTCTAATTCTAATTACTGCTGATCTCGTTATGTCGACATGGATTTTAAAAACAATAGTTCTGTTTACGACAGTGGGATTGCCGGTTTGTGTAATTTATCAAACCAAGGACTTCATGAAACATTATTTCGTTGACGAGAACAAATTCGTGTACCGTCGTACACGTACCAAACGTATCCTATAATTAAAATTCTGGGCGCATATTGTTATGAGGAAATGGAAATAATTATAAATTTTATAATATCTATTTGCTCTGCTATTGTCTTTGTGTGTGCCGAGACGAATCTTTCATTGTTTTACACTACACACATGCGGACAATCGACTTCGTGATATTAAGAAAAAATAAAAGAAAATTAACATAGAATTAGTTAATTATTGTTTCGGCGAAGGTCCATTGTTGTGAATCGCAAGACGAATTGTCCTCCTGTCAGAAGACATTTGTCTATATAGACTCCTCGAACGGTTATTGTTTTAACGGTATTCAGATTTTATGCCTATAAGTCTCCATCTAGCTATTGTTTGAGATAATGTCATGTTTTTTAATATTTTGCATTCGGTCGGTCATCTTCAAAAGTTCTGATTAAATTGTTGTGAAGTAAGAAAGTTCAATTTACTATGCCTGAGTGATTTTTTTGATTTGTTTGTCATAAGACTTACTATTGGTCTTTATTTTATAGTAAATATGTTTGTTTCTTCATTTATCTTAACAGTAATCAGTACTATATGTATAGGGTACAGCTTAAAGATCCGCGGGTAAAAAGGTCCACCACCGATATCTCAGAATATACACAGTTAGGATTTTTTTAACAACAATATTTGAAAGTAGAGGGCAAAAGCCATCACCTGGATTCTTACGTCGGTGAGCGATAAACGGCAATGTTTCAAAATCCATAACAAAGTATTTTTTTGTTTTCAGTTTTTTTGGCTATGAGCACTGTTGTTTAGTTTGCGAGACTTTAATATATTTTGAAGTATACATTATTCAATTGTTTTACAAGATGTATTAGATTCAACAGTGTTTTTTTATATGACTTCTACAAAGCTTTCATTGGGTGGGGTAAAAAGGTTCACTGAACTTTTGGCTATGTGTAAACAGTAATTTTTAAAAAAAAATTCAAATTTATTTGACTTTGTTATACAAACTTTTGGTCATATGCACACTCTATAAATGTACATAAACAAGAAAAATATATACAATTTGTTTTATCACTAACTTAAAATTATAAAACTATTTTAGATTCTATTATAAATTTGTGTAATATTTTATAGTTTTTTTTATTTCTAATTATGCATTTTCATCCATTAGTTTTATTGTACTTTTATCATCATAGTTTTTGTCTAGCATTTCTTCTCTTTGTTTTATAAATTTGTTTCATTTGTTACAACATAAACAGTAAATAATAAGTATAAAAAGGCAATTTTACAAGATATGAATTAAATAAATAGTGATTTCAACTTATTTTAAAGACAAAGTATATTTATTTTCTTATAATAAATTTAGTTTTATTCTTACATATGACAAAATTTTTATTATTGTAAAATTATTCAATATTACAATAGTCAAGAATTAGTTTATTTAATTAATAAGGCAATATTTTTAAATTTTGCAAATGGTTAATTTAAATTTTGAGTAAATATATTCAAAACTAAGCTTGGGAAATATTTTTAGAATTAAGGATTTTATAAATATGATGTTTTTTAAAATATTTGTATATTAATATTTTTTTTTTTTGTTTTAGGTAAGTTACCTTGTTACATATTCTTCCAAAGATTTCCGAAGGGTTGCAAGTAAAGTAGTAAGTATTGGCTTATAAATATTTATTATAATTGTTATTCAATGCACAATTCATTAAATAACATTGGACAAGAAATATTAATACGAGCAAATTTATGTGAACGTAACTCAAAATAAATAAATAATAGAAGACTAAAATATTTTACTATTCTAGTGTGATCGACGGACACATGATATTGAACAAAATCTCGTATTGAACAAGTACTTTTGTCTAATTTACAATTCAAAATGTATTTTTTTACGAAAATTAAATCTTTTAGACCTTCATTGTCGATCGTATACAGTACATGTGGTTAAATTCACTATCATTTCAATTATTTCAATATTTTCAAGTAAAATTTCTATTTCTTATAACTATCAGTTTCTCTGGCCACACGTGCATTCTATCTGAGATTAGATCCTGTCAATCGAACAAAAGTGTAGTTTACCAGATGTCTTTATAGATTATCCAGAAAATACAATGTGTGCATATATTACTGCTATATAATAATTATTAATGATGAACACGTACTCATAGACTTCTATATAAAGCCACTGATGCCTCGTACGCAGAAATATTCCGCAGGAATTTTAATCACGACTTTTCGAAGCGACTCCACCGGCTCTTATTCTGCGATAAAAGCAAATTTCATTATTGTAAAAGCACGATGATATGTAATATGCATACGATTATAAAATAAAATGTATATATATATATATATATATATATATATATATATATATATATACATACTAGATGACCCGACAGACGTGCCCTGTACCAACGTCTACTATTCAAAATCTTTTCAATGTCAAACAATGATATGTTGTTTTTGCATTTTTTTATTTGTTTCCACTTTTTTCCTAGGAACTGAACTTTTAGAATCCACTTATACTCTATCACGAAGACAAATATAATTCAACGACGATTTGTTGAATCCTGTTTTATTATTATTCATAAAAACAGCATCAATAAAAGAAATGACACCTCCATACTCAACCAAACTTAATAGATGTTAGCCGAAAGTTGTATATTTTTTTAAATTCTTCTAATAAACTATTGGATATATTTATTTTCGATGATTCTTATTTAATTACATTTAGAAAACGATTATTATTTGTTTCGTATGGTTTTTACTTTTGCATACTTAATTTACAGATAATATAATCCATTATCCATATTTCCATATGCACTCTACATATGAAATAACTTTTTATTACTGCATTATATTTACAAAATGGTTAATTTCATGTGATTATAGATAATGAATTTTAATCGCAAAATATTTGATTTTGAAATTTACTTAATCATAATTTTACTGTAAAAATGTGATAAATTATTATCAGCAATTATATTATTTTCTCGATCTATTCAAATTTGAATTGGCTATCTAAATTATTTCAAGTACGCACTCACATTTTCGATATGTAACATTTAAATTATTTTCCTCCTTATCTCTCGTATAATTTATCTATGTGATATTTCATTTGATAATAAATATCGAATGTAAGTACATTATGTATTGCGTAGAGCTAATCCGAGTACTTACTATTATTGTAGAATTATTGATGACTGTGCAAACCTACATTTGGCTGCGATCGCTTTTAAATAATAGATTGTAATGAATTGCAAGCAATAATTCAGCTTCATAATTTTTGTAGACATGCTTCAAATTGTATGGTTACAATATAACTTTCATAGGAAGTGTATGGTTGTTTTATTAAATCGATGGTGGAGATATATGATTTATTAATCTGGGATACGATACGCATTCGTATACAGTTCTAATTTATTTATTTGTATCGATATCAAGCACAAGTTTGACATTCATCAGTATTGCGATTGAAATTTAAAGATTTTATCATATAAAAAATTTAATCATATTTTTCCGTAGAGAAATAAGTAAATAAATAATAATAATAATATGCATACAAAGCGTTTTTTATGTCATGCATTTTTTTAATGAAATTTTCAAATATAATATCTATTATCTTAATTTTTATTTTATTTGAATATCTATTTATTATGTTTTATTTATTATTTTTGCTTATTGTGTTATTTTTATTTTTTTGACCATTTTTGGTGTTACATTCTTCTGGCAATAAACAACCCATTTATAATATATAATACATGCCATTAGTTTTCTGGAACACTTATGAAAGAACTACAAAATTTAAATAATAACTACCTCTACCTGGTTCTTTACTCTACCTCTACCTTTATCTAGGCCTTTACTTTTACCCGTACTCTACCTCTACTTTATCTAGGCCTTTACCTTTATCTTTACCCTTACGACTTTATATTTATATAATTAGTAATTAAAAGCCCATCAGCCCTAAATTTTCACTCTCGTAACACAAACCCCTATTTCGTGATAGTCATTTTAGCATGAATAATAGAAATAATTTTTTATGCAACTTTCAGTCAATGAATATTTTTTCCTGAATTTTAACTTTCTCAAACTTGTAGAACTTCAAAAGACTTATTTTTAATTAAGAGTTGACCGCGCCTTACACATTTTTTTAAATTATAGGACCATTTTTTTGTTTAATTTTGTATAATGGGTAATTGAAAAAAAAATGAATATCAGAATCTGAAGATATAACAGTTTTGAGAGATAACTGAATACCATAAGAACCTATGGCAAAACTGTATTTCTCTCCTCGGAGTTTTTTTAACCCTTTCTACTATCTAATTCCGAAATTTTTCTGCCAGAGCGGCGGCATTCGAGTGGAAAGGGTTAAATCTGACCCGATTCGCTAGACATGCCACAAAATAATTTAAAATGAGTGAATCTCCAAATATGCCAATTTAGTTCAATTTAAATGAAATCAGATTAGACTGGCACTTGCAATGACTATCAAAATGCTCCATGAACATTTATATGTTGTATGCGTTGCAGTAGGTAAACCTTTCATAAAATTCATTCAAATCATTTAAATGTTAAAAAATTACGAACTTGAACATACTGCGATTGCATGAAGTCTTAAGCAATTTGCAATATCTTGAATTTGCGCAATTTTCTCACCTTTGCGAACATGTTCAATTTATAAATTAGTTTTTCTTGTAATTAGTTTTTAATTAATTAATCAATAACTTAATCACCTTGTTACTCGCGACCTATTACATAAATCAGTTACTTTCTTAAATTTGTTTCGGATGCTATTACTGAGATCTGTCCATAGTTACGTGTAATTCTTATTATTTGAATTAGATAGCGATTGCGCAATATTCATCTATGGCAAAATAATTCAATAATAATACACGCAGGCAAAAGACTCGTATTATATATTATATATGAAATTGCAAAATATGATTTCGCCATTCATCTATCGCTCATTTCCGAGTATAACGAACGCTCGAGTCGACTCAACTCTCGACGTGTCTGTTTGATGAATACTGAACACAACCCAATTATTGTGCCCGGTACCGGCATGTCAGTTCAGGCTACTTTGACTGTCCACTTTGTTCCCTGAAGGAACTTTTACCGACGGAAATAAAGCTGTGGCTGATGGAGTCGGTACTCAAAATAATAATCAATTTTTCGACCAGTTTGAAAATAGCAACCCGTAAGATTCGTATTAATTACATGACTCATTTGCCTCTTCATCGATTCTTGTGCACGCCTCAGACCAGTCCACACGGGCATACACACGGGGTCCAGCAGACCCCATTGGTGTTTTAAGGGGGCATTCTAGAAAAAAAAATTGTTTCGTTTTTATTTATTTTTTTATATTTAATTTTTTTCAAATATAATTTTTTATCGGAGATACAGCTATTTGACCATGATAATCTTCTTTTGTTTCCTTCCTTTCTTTAAGCTTGAAACGCGTTTTCCTCAAAACTGTCGACGATTTCTCGAGTTCTACTGGACCGATACACTTGAAATTTTCAGAGAATCTTCTTTATAGACTGCTCTCTAGTATATACCAGCTTGATCACCAAATTTCAATTTCTACTATTTTTTAAAAAAAAATGAGAAACTAAAAAAAGTGGTAACAAAATGACTATTTTCAAATAGTCGCCATTTTGTCAAAAAATGTTTTTAACTTAATTCTATTATATGTCATTGCGACATTATTCTAGATTAAAAATCTGTTTTTCTTACATTTTGGACTGCTAGGAGGGTTGCAATCATGAACGCGGTGACCCTCCATTTCAACAACAGCTACTTTTTAAAATTAATAACATTTTTTTGTTTTTTTGATAAATAAATTATAATAAAAACGTTGATAAATAAATTATAATAAAATAATACTAAGAAAATTAATTGCCTTTTTTACAATGATTTAAAAATGACCTACAATTCATGCCTCTATACTAAAATTAACACCCCTTAACGAACATCATGAGCAGACTATTCGCTCGATTCAAAAAAAAAAACGAAAATAAAATTTGAACTATCTACAATGTGACAGCACACATTTCTAAATGTGAAAAAACTTTAAAGGCGTGAAAAATACTCGAAAACAAGCGACTTTATGAAAATGGTCGCTAAAGGTGGCCTGGGGTCCAGTAGACCCCAGGTGTGTACAAAAAGGGTTTAGTGGCATAATTTTGTGTATTGAGGATTGAGGATTATACTCGCCATGCGTATAATAAATCTGTAACTATTAGCTATCTAGATTGCAGATATTTAGAAAATTTTGAGGCTATAAACGCCGGTATAAAATAAATAGTTGCAAGTTAAATGTAAAATTAAAACAACATTTTACCTCGATTCTGACAACACAAGTATCGGCATTTTCCGTGAATTTAGAGACTTATTCGTGTTTAAAAAAAACTAAATATTTTTTATGCACTAGGTCTCAAGTTAGGTCTAATCTAAATTTTTATGACATATATTTAATACATTTAATTAAAAATACTAACCACTTTATTATTACTAACCACCTCATTTTTATGAGGTTCAAGATGATAAAGTGGTTAGTATTTTTAATTAAAATGAGATTTAAGATGACAAAGTGGTTAGTATTTTTAATTAAATGCGTTAAATAATGTCGTAAAAATTTTGACTTGGGCTTCAAGTACTTACAACTTTGGTAGTAGTATAATAAATTAAATACGTTTGAAAATTTTTAAAAAAATTCTAGAAGAAGCTTGTTCCCAATTGCTTCATTCCTTGATTTTTCAAGAATTTTCTATTTTTTTTTATCTTAAATAATATATTACGTACTGATCTAAAATAATTATATATTTCAGATATTATTTATTGCCAAATTGCAATGCGATTGAGGTTTTTACAAATCGTAGTCTTGCTCTTAGTGAATGTTACTTAAGGGTGTGATTTTACAAAACAAGAAACACAGTATAAAATTTTCCTAAGTAATAGGAATAACAACAAAATCTTACATAAATAAGAATTTTACAAGTATTTATATATGTGTTAGAGCAGATCTTACAAAAATGCTTTGAATCTTGTTATATATTATCTTTTCTATTTTTCTTATTACATGATTTTTAAACCATTTCATTGTGTTATCGAATTAAGTCTCTATTTTAAATATTGTCGCATTAATATGATATACCCAGCCTCATCTTTTTCAAATATTTTGAAAGTGTTGTTTAAAAAATTTATTCTCAAGTCTTTCCCAGCTAGCGTCGTCTATAGGCGACATCCGCTTGATGACCTGTGTCGTCTATAGAATTGGTCAACCTTTACTTCATGATTTATCACTCAAAATTTATCAAAAATTATAGTTCTGATTAGTTATTGTAATAATTGCGTTTTTAGAAGTGTAATTTTTATTCTGAAAAATATTTTCATTAATAATAAACAGAATTTTTCAAAACATGATGTGAATCAAGGAGAACCTCAGGTGTACTCTTCTGCGATTTTGATGAAACTTCGTATAGGGTTGATTGTCAAACCGAAAACCTCAAAATATTATAGGCCTATGAGAAGCCATTTAATTATGAAAATTAATCAAAGTTTTGAAAAGTCGCCTGCGCGCAATTCGCAAGTTTACAATGTGCCATATATCAATATGTCTCAGTACCTCATTGGGTTTCTGCGAAGAAACTTTCATTTTTAGTGTACATTATTTCTAACTCAATATATGCAAGTCAAAAATTTATCTCAATTATTACAGAATATAAGCAAAGAAAATACAAAGAAAATAGCAAACGTAATTAGATAAATACTTTTAATTCGACTTTATAAAAGGGAGATTTATTAACTTGAACATGAAAATGTTCCGGCGTGTTCTAGCGTAATAATTGGCATTTTTCTCTCTCGGTTCATGTTTTATGTGAAGTCATGTTGCATTATGGATAAAGCGTATTACATTATAAAGGCCTCGTCTAAGAAACAATGGACAGCGCTTTTGAATATATTATTGCATATTGATTGCGAGCACATGATATTATATGCATAATGAATCGTAATGAGGCATCAGAGACTTTTATTTGCGGCAGAAATAAATTTATCGTAAATCATTGTATGTTGATTATTTATTTGAGATACGTGGAAAATATATTTGCTAATCGTAAGTAGGGTAGAGCGGGCCTTAAAGGTCCACCACAGATATCTCAAAAACAGGAAAAGTTAAGAATTTTTTAACAACAATATTTGAAAGTAGAAGGAAAAAGATGTATCAGCCATCACCTTGATTTTTGCGACGTTGCTATTGGGAGATAAACGGCAATGTTTGAAAATTCATAACAAAAGTATTTTCCTTCGTTGTTAGTTTTTTGGTTGTGAGCACTGTTGTTTAGTTTACGAGACTTTAATGTAATTTGTAAGTATACGTTATTTAATTGTCAATTTTAAGTTAGATTCGACCGTTTTTTTATATAACCTCTGTGAAGGCTTACACGTGGATGAGGTAAAAGGGAATAATATTTACAATAAAAATGTGTAAATAAAAAAGTAAATTAATTAAAAAAAGCAATTTGGATGATTTCTTATTGCCATTTCACATCAAAGTGCCCGAAAATGTGCTATTTTCAATGGAAACATATTTTTGATCTATATTTTCAATTGTCGTCGCTACTGCACGATATCAGGTGGTCCGGAGCGGGTGTTTAAACACCGTTCACACGAGACAGATTTTGACAAATGGCATATGTTAATGTAACATGATTTTTTTCTATTTTGCCTGGTAGTGTTTTGGCGTAATTCACTGGCAACTGGGTTTGGATGATCCTCGAAGGGGCTTTTGTAATTGTGTGCATGTGTTCGTATTTTGTCGTTTATGTGTTCATGTCAGCGTCTTCATGGATTGACTCATATTCATATTTTGGTCTTTCAAAATTTTGGAATTATATCACGTTTGATTTGGAAGAATATATTCATAGTTGTATGCCGTATGTCCAAATTTGGTCATACAAAGTTTGTCTATTTTTATTTATTTATTTTTTTTTTTTGAAAATAATTGATTAAAGAAATTTTATATAAAAATGATCTATTAATTTGTTATTACTAGTAGTATGAATTTGTTTACATCACAGTTGCTCTCACAATTTTACTTTCTTCATTTTATACTTTCCAACAGATTACCCAATCACACTTTTCACTATAAGGGCAATTAATTGAAAAATATCGGTCTGATTCATCGTAATGTGAAACTAGCAAAACAAGTCAGCAAAAGGATTTTATAATTAATCTTAACTAATTATAAATAATGATGTTTGTTTTAAAATCGCTTTTACCAACGTAAACAACACATGCGTAATTCCAAATAGGATAACAAGACAGTTTTGATATTCCGTCCGTATATTAACACTTTTATTTTAAATCGTAATTTATTCGTGTTTTTATACGGGGTATAGTGCAACATAAGTAAGAACATATGTAATAACACTTTCTAGAAAGTAGATGTTTTGATTAATAAACTCAGATTAAAGCAACAACTCGCGGGATAAATAAAAATCACCTATGCATCACCTGCGATATTAAGAGTATAAACACATCATTTTAGTACAGAAGTCGAATCTCGTAACTGATTTCTAGCAAGTAATAAATTTTACGGAAAATGTAATAATATAGATAATATATTGGTCTGCATTTATGGTAGTATATCCTCACAATCTGTTAAGATTGCACCAGATAAAGTTCTAAAAAGATCTAATAATAAGTAGCAACTACTAGTTCAACTAATTTTTTAAAATATTCAATATAGAATAGGGCGGGGCATAAAGGTACAATTTGATTTTTAGTAATTATACGGTCTAAACCAAATAACTACATGACAACACATAATATAAATCAAACAAACAGCTATCGAACTGATTTCGGTAAAATTACCAGCTAACTCCAATTTTCAGAAACGTGTTTTTTTAACTATTTTTCTGAAATTTGTCATCTGCCCCATTTACCCCGTAGGCGGGTAAAATGAGACAGTCAGGGGGCAAACAGATTTAATGGCTTATTTTTAATTTTAGAGGAATTTTGCGAAATAATAGCTACATTATTCAACCAATGCGAAATATAAATTTCGTTCTTGAGTCATTGGTGGTGGACCTTTTTACCGTGGACTTTCAAGCCTCGATCTACTCTATATAATACTAAAATGTTTAATATTTTCTTTACAATTTCTTTTACTCCAATCAACATTTCCTGCAGTTAGATTACTCCACAATTATTACCGAACCTAGATTTGCTTGTCATATATAAAATTATTTAAAATGACGAGCAATTTCAACTTGTCACTTTAAACCCTGACTTTTCTTTATAAGTGTTCATTTCCTATTTTCTTATTCCTTTAGAAAGTTTTTATCGAAACTTTTCTCTATAATGACTTGAACTAATAATAATACATATTAAGTACTTTATAAGGGAGAACTTTCATATAAATTTTATTTGTGACGGGTTTACTCTGATTGGTGAGAATTGTTATAAACTTATAATTAGTTATAAATTAGATCGATCAATTATAAAATAATATTACATGCCAGACTTTTCTAGGATTAAATTTATTATGAGAAAGAACATGCAAAAATTTAAATTTCAAAATTTAATAAATAGATAAGACTGTTTCTCTATGTGGACTTATTTTTGAGCGAGTCCGAATTCTAAATCTGTTTTTTTATAAATAATTAATTGTAGAAAATAATAATCATTGTTTTGAAATGTCACAAACTGATGATTTTGGTAGAACTTTATGATCAACCAACAAATATTTTAATTGCATTTTGAAATTTAGTAAATTCCCTATTTATCAGTTTCCGAATCACCATTTCATACATAAGGTATTATACAAAATAGTATTTCTTCCTGATTTAAAATCTTTAAACTATATGTTAAGATTATAATTTTTTTGAATAGAAATGGAAATTAGTAAGCTTAATCACAATTGAAATTAAAATTTTCTTTATGTAGTAATTTTGACACTATTATAGGACAGATATAAAAATGACTATATGAAAAAAAAATGATAGCACAGTTGTGATTAGGCTGAATAATTGTAATTTATATCAACAAAAGCTATGCATTATGTGCCAATCTACTAATTTGTTATTTTCTGTATTTCTATATGTTATCTCTGAAAATAATCATTTATTTTATGTATATCCTAATCAATATATTGGATCTGGCTTATTTAACACAAAATATGTTTTTAGGTTATATTTTTACTACTTTCGTTTTGTATAATTTGTAAATTACTTATCGATAAAACACCTTCAATAAATTATACATCACACCTCGGAATAATTCTGGATTTATCATCGATTTCATCTCGTTTGGATAACAGATTAAAATAAAACCAATTTCGTGTCAACTTTTTACATTCTTCGACAAGCGTTCACCACGATAAATATTACTTTCGTTTGCGCTAATCTTACCAATAATCACGGAACGATTATATTTCAAAATAAAAATGAAATGCATTTTTTATATCATGATTGCGTATAATGGATCATATGGAATATATTTGCTGAAGAATCTGGGACCTAATGATATTTTGTTGAAAATTTAATAAATCTACTTTTTGAAAAGAAAAATAAATATAGTTTTTATGTTCTTTTAATAATGTTTATTTGAAAAAATATGCTAGTTTATTTTAACATAACGGCTGTATCCTATTGATATTAAAATGGGATTTTTTGATACATGCAGTTTTTTTTTTTTTTTACATTTCGAAAAGAATTTATTTCTAACATAAGAATAATTCTAAACATAGTAAAAAATTTAAAACTATATAAATAATTTTAATAACAGCATAAGATTTTCTTTAATAAAAGAATCTTACATTTCGAAAAGAATTTATTTCTAACACAAAAATAATTCTAATCATAGTAAACAATTTAAAACCATATGAATAATTTAAATTACCACATAGATTTTTCTAACCCACATTTCGAAGAAAATTTATTGAAAAGGAAGTTTATATAGGGGTTGTTTGTACAGTTATATGAAGAAAACATCATAAACAAACGAAATGACGACAATAACAAAAATGACAAAATTTCAGTGATGTTATTATATTGTTCACAGGGTGTCCCACAACTTAACGTCAAGTCGAAACAGGACTATAGTATTGACTTTAATTGCCCTGTAAAACTTTAGAAAAAAATATATTTAGCTCCCATTACTTGGAAATTATGAGCTTTTATAAAATTTCATATTTTTTATATAACCGTTGTTTATCCTCTATAGATGCTGACGATTTTTAATCTTTTGTATGTGTGTTTTTTTTAAATTAAATGTTTTTGTTTTGCTATTTAGTTTGTTGGTAAGACAAATTCGATATATTTAATTATTTTCTAATGTTGTTGCTCTTTTATTGCTGTTGCTTGGTTTGTACTTTTTCCCCATGTCTTTTTCCCAAGTAGATTGTTTTCGTAAATATTATGCTACTTGACTCTTCAAGTCATTCTAAATCGTTCGACACCAAAATTGCAAAAGTATGTATGTATGTCTGTAGTATGTAAGTCCAACTTTAGCCTTTTGTCAACGTTTTCTCAAATACTACTGAACTGATTTCCTAATGCCTAATTTAAAAGGCATTTAAAACTTGATAAGGACGATCGGACGAGTCATTTCTTTATTATTAGCAGATGAGTGCAAATTTTTTTTCTACATTTTCTTAAAAGATTCTGTATCGATTTTGAAAGTTTAAAACCATTCTAAAGATAACAGTTGTGAATTGGGAAGTTTTCACAAATTGACTTAAAGCAATATTTACCTAGTTTTTTTTTTCGTAATTTCATAGTTTTTTCTTTCGTTTTTGCTTTAATCCCTTAGTTTTTCTTACGATTTTTTTTAGACTTACTCTTTATCTTTTCTAGTTTATAGTTCTTTCGTAATTCCATAGTTTTTTTCAGTTTTTCCCCTTATCCCCTGTTCTTTCTTTCTATTTTTTTAGATTTCCGGTTTCTCTGAACCAGTTTGTATATTTTTTTGTAATTTCATAGTTCTTTTTCGTTTTTTCTTTTATTCCCCTGTTTTCTCTTTCCCTTTTTCTAGACTCACTGTTTATCTTTTCTAGTTTATTCTATCTCTTTCGTAATTCCATAGTTTTTTTTTCGTTTTTTCTCTTATCCCATGTTCTTTCTTTCTATTTTTAAACTTCCTGTTTCTCTTGTCTAGTTTATATTTTTTGTAATTTTATAGTTTTTTTTGTTTTCTCTCTTATCCCCTGTTTTCTCTTTCTATTTTTTAGACTTCCTGCTTTTTGTCTAGTTTGTATATTTTTCATAATATCTTAGTTCTTTTTACGTGTTTTATTTTATTCTTTTTTTCTCTGCTTGTAATTATTTTTTTAGACTTTTTGTTTCACATTAGATCTTTTTGCTGTTTATAATTTTTTTTCCAAAGCCTCTTTGTTTTTTATTAGTCTTTATTATTATTTTTTTTTTCTTTTTATTTGATTTTTTTAATTTGATTATCTTCGCTTTGCTATTGTTCAATTTAAAAAAGTGCATTCTCTAGAAGTTTGTTTCTTTCTATTTTTTTATATATTTTTACATTTTTGGCTCATTAACACATTAATTGCATTAAATTTGCTCTTTTTCTTTGCATTTTCATTTAATTCCGCTTTCCTAGTTTCCGTTTCCGATCTGCGAATGCGATTGCATTTATTCAACGTTTGTGATGACGGTTGATGATCAGGTGAATAATCGTTTTGAAAACCTTTTGACGTATAAAAGGTCACGAGTCGATGTAATGTGAATGTCGTGTCTTCGAAGTTTATTTCAATCCGGCAACGAGGACTCAAGGCTGTACCCGCCGTCGCCCGTTCCGGCCCATGTTATAATCGATTCGGAACAAAATCGACAGTCACTTTGAAACTACTAAAACTATTATAACATATTTATAATAGTACGAATGTTTCAAGTAGATCATTTTGTAACCGATATTGTGTTGTGGTAATTGTATATTGTATTATGTAAAGTTTTGTTCTCATTCACTTGCTCTCGGTTTACATTAGTAGTTTATAATAAATTTTACTGAACATAGTTTGATAGTTGTTTGTTTGATATTTTTTATGTGTTGTGATATAGTTTAGATAGTATAATAACTGAAAGTAAAATTGGACATCTGTGCCCTCTTTAATTTCTATGTACAAATATAATAAATAGGTTAAAAATAATATTTTTGTTACTACTATCAATTATTGTATGAATATTTTATTTCCTTTAATGAGCACACGTCCCATATAATAGAAATATATAGTATAAAATTTTATTACCTTTAATGCATCCTGAGAAAATCTGATCCCAAGTTGTCAATCACGATATCTGTCGCTCATAACATCGCGGAAGCAAAACTGATCTCGGTAATTTCATTGACGATTTGTTGCCACTATTATAAATCTTCTCTTCGAGCACATTATCAATTTATATGACTATTTCTTGTTCAAAGCTCTGAATGTGTACCTGTTATTGCGTTTATTACCACCTGTTTTTATGCTTATTTTCAATAATAAAGTGAGGCTCGAGGAAATATGCAATTAAATGGAATTGTACCAAATTAGTGGATTTGTATTTGTATTTAATTTCTTGGCAGATGATAGACCAGAATAAAATTAGCATGGTATTTTGTCTTATAATTACTTTCCTCTTATGTTGCTATTTATTACTGTTATTAATTAAATCGAAGGGAAAATTAATATACCTATCGCAGGACAGGGCGGGGCATAAAGGTCCAAAGGACTTTGAGCAATTCTGAAAACCTAATCAATTACTTCACAACAAATACCGTGTATTGAACATACAACTATAGTTGTCAGTTATATCTGTAGCGACCTGTCAACACACGTCGCATTTTAACTTGACAGATGTTCATTATTTGAAGCTCATCATAGTGTCAGCTCAAAAACAAAAAGTTCAAGTGTCAGATCAGATCTCGTTTTTGTTTGCTCAATGTTCAAAATGCCAAAATTGTAATTCTTTACTTTTTTCCTTTTTTTATTATAAATACTGAAATAACATCTACGTTTTTGTAAATGATCAATATAATCACACATAGTGTTATTACTATTGTCATAATAAACAATATTCGTAGTATAGAGAACACGAGTTTCTTTAGTGGTGACCGCGAACGTGAATTAATAGCACGCATATAGAAGGAAAGAAGGTAAGAAGATCAAGACACATTTAGAAGTAACAAATTTAGAAGTAAAAAAATAAATTGAAGTCTCATGAATTATTAAGAAAAGAATTTTTAAAAATAAATAATGAATATAAATGGCTCACAACCGCCATAACTCTAAGAACATTCTAATCCTACAACTGAGACTCCGGCCACGCACATCGAAAACAACAACACGTGCTCAATAAATCCCTCATTATCCTGGAAAATGAGTCGATTATAAGCACCACGGCAGAGGACAGGGAGCGTCAGCAAACAATTTGGCAACCGCCACATACACTCAACCGCTAACTCACCAGCGAAGGGCCACATACAATCAACCGCTAACTCACCAGCGAAGGGCCACATACACTCAACCGCTAACTCACCAGCGAAGTGTCAAATATACTCAGCCGCTAACTCACCAGCGAAGGGCCACATCTACTCAACCGCTAACTCACCAGCGAAGGGCCACGTAAGCAATCAACAAACTCAACAAGCCAACACGGCATTCAAAACGGCCACGGCCACGAACAAATAAAATTTATCACACAATCTCAACCAAAAGAAATTTACAAGGAAGTTCAAGATGGCACTCAGAGATGCGAAACAATCTTTTTCATTAGGGCGGAGTGATCTGTAGCGACCTGTCAACACACGTCGCATTTTAACTTGACAGATGTTCATTATTTGAAGCTCATCATAGTGTCAGCTCAAAAACAAAAAGTTCAAGTGTCAGATCAGATCTCGTTTTTGTTTGCTCAATGTTCAAAATGCCAAAATTGTAATTCTTTACTTTTTTCCTTTTTTTATTATAAATACTGAAATAACATCTACGTTTTTGTAAATGATCAATATAATCACACATAGTGTTATTACTATTGTCATAATAAACAATATTCGTAGTATAGAGAACACGAGTTTCTTTATATCTCACTATGTTCAGTAAAACTCCCTGTAGTGCAGTAAATGGAGCAGAAAAAAAGTTGTAACCCATGAATTTTTTTACCGTGCTCCGATTTGCATGAATTTTTGAAAATAAACTAATCTTATCCTTAGTTCAAAAGTGAAAACAATTTTCACTTTGCTACCACCCCCCGGGGGAATGACACCCCTTCTCAGTGGTGTAATTTTATTTTTCAAAAATAACGTCTGATGTTGGTAGAAGAACCAATTATAAGAAAAAAATGTTTCATAATTTTTTTAAAAAAAATAAATACTTTTCAAGTTACTGGCTACTAAAAATATCTCCAAAAATATACATTTTAACGAAAATCGTGTAATGAACATAATTACGTCAATTAAAATCTTAATAATTCGGTGTTTTATTTTTTATAAAGTGTTTATACTTTATAAAGTTATCGTTTTTTATTGACTAATAACTTTCATGCAAATTGTAAATTGTAAATTGCACAGTAAAAAAAATCAGACCTCAAACGCTCCTCCATTGACTGGAGTACTACTAACATATTATTTTATGATTATTAACATTGAACATCTCAAAAATGTTAACTGATACAAATTTCACATTCGATTACTACTATCCTTACAAAAATTATTTCGCAACTTTGTATCATTTATAATCGATTCACTTTCATAAATCCTATCGATCGAACGAAAGCTCCGTCACGGCTCAATCGTCGCGTTCGTTGACAATTATTTTTTTTATGTCATTTGCTTCGAATGCGGCACAAATAGTGAAAGTTAAGATTTTAAGTAATTCAGAGGTTTTGTCACTCGAGAAAAATTGGAAAATAATCACGAAAATCAATTTCATCATAATAACTCATTGTTAGAAGTATATAGAAGGCTGATATAATGAAAGTTTTTTTTATTTTTGTAATATCGTTGGTCAAACTTATGATTTTATTTTTATATAGTAATATAATATATTTTCTGTACATAGTGCCATTTAAAGGTTTTGCAAGTGACAAACATAAAAAAATAAACACAAACAAAAATAATACGTCAAAACATTAACAGTTGTTTTATAATTATAATTCTACGTGATATCCATAAATTACAAAATTGTAACAGAAGCACTTATTCTTATAAAAGCTGATAATGGGATATTTTATTTTTTTATTTTTTGAAATTTTTGGCAATAGATTTTTTTCGGCATATTTATATTTTATTTGGTTAATTTAGTTATTAGTGTGTTCTAAATATTATTGAACTAAGATAGGACTACAATTTGGCTTATTTCTTTTTTTTACTGTTATCATTTTCGCTTCGAGCGTCATTTATGGACGACATCTGCATGATAAGGGAGCATTTATTAATCACGTGAGGGGGGTTTGATAAAAAATCACGAAATATCACGTAGGAGAGGGGAGGATCTCGTAAGATATCACGTATATTTATTTTTTACCTCAATTTAAAAAAAAAATCAAAAAAGTTATTAAAAATTATGATTTTTTTAGGTACTAAAAATACACGTAATGTTGTGTGGAGAGGGGGGGTGTATTTTGAATATCACCACTTATCACAAAGGGGGAGGGGGACTCCAAAAATACTTAGAAATTGCTCACGCATCCTATCCTATATGAACAAATGTCGTCTATAGACAACATCTAGTCTGACTAATTTTGCTTCAATATTTATCACATTGCAGAAGAATGACTGAATCGGAGATTTTGTCTTTTTTTATATTTTTCGTTTATTTTGCTGTTTGACCCCCCCCCCCAATTTTGACTTAAGATCATTTTATGGTCAGCGTTAAAAGGTACAATGGAAAACATATGTCGCACACCCAAAGCAGACAACTTTTTTTTATTTTGTGGACCTATGTTATTATTTAATTATACTTTGTGCTGTCTATAAATAAATTTCTAATAATAATAGCAAATCTTAAAAGGTCGTTCTAAAAAACGACTACGCAGTACTTTTCCTAATGAATGTATCTCCATTAATAAATTGGTATTTTATCATTTAAAGACAGAAATATTTCCACAGCAGCCTACTCAATAGATAGTAAAGCATATTATTATTACATGAACAAGAGACAAACAATTTTTTCTGTTAAACCACATTTAGGTTTCGTCATTAACGAAAGATGTATGTCGTATCATTTTCTGTGTGTATTACACAAAACGCGTCGTTAAAATTCTTATAAATTACCTTTTTGACCTTAATCGCCTTTAGTTCGCTTGGGCGCAGTCGAATTATAAAAGTAGAGAAAAAGTCCTTTTACTTTCACGCGATGTTTGACAATATTTGTCAATGATAGTTTTTTTTGTTATTTTTTTGCTTCTTCATTGTTCGAGTTCCATAAAAGGGCTTCGTAAACCGTGACATGGAAAATAGAAAATATCACAACTGAGTTGTCTGAGAAATTTTGTTTTGTGAATTGAATGCGAATAAGTCTCCGGTTTGTTATTATCTTCGTATAGAAATCTTAAAAATGTTTTGTGTATTGTGAAAATATTGGCGCAACATCATTAAGATGCTATTGAAGAAGGTATAATTAAACGTTGCGTATGAGCGGTTGAACTTTGATGCCCAAAGATTGAAGAAGACTATTCTCATTTTTTCCTTTTACTTTCTGTTATTATTATTTTAATCTGAATGTTATGTATTTAGAGAACAAAGTACAGTGGACTCTCAATTTAAATAAATAAATTGTGAATGTTAGTGCTGACCAAGCAATCATCAATCATATTGGATAATAGGTGCAAAAAGACTTGGTCAATGAACAAAAACAAAAACAATTTCATTTCACAATAGTTTAGCCGAATAGTTCTATGAACTTATTTTCAACTAAGTTTTGAGAACTAGAAATAATTAATAAATAGTGCGAGCAAATAAGTAATTTAGTTATAACCTCTAGTTATCACAATAACAATAACTAATTGTTCCAGCTAGCTGTTATTTTTTATAGTAGTTAATACATTGTGTCAATCGATTTTGTCAGATCAAATTCAAACTAGTTATTTAGTATATAGTTAATCTATAAATTTCTTTAAGCTCAAATTTTATATATTATAAAATCACAAAAATTTTTGAAGACAAAAATGTTCTTCTAAATGAACTACTGTTCTAACAAGGAGAACCTTAGGATTTCTCTTCTCTGATAGATCAATTGACTATCATTCTCTGATAGAGCTGATAGTCAAACCAAACAGTTTAAAATATTATTAAGGCTCATGAAAAGTCGTTTAATTATAAAAACTAAATATAACTTTCAAGATCTGTAAGTTTAGGCACTTGTTCATACTTTATGCGTTTGGATTCATAGATAAGAGTTACAAGGGTTCGGGTTCAAACCACATCAGCGTTTTTTTTAAATTTATTTTTATGTCTGAATAGTTAGGTATTGCAAAAATATTTATAACATTAACACATTCCATATATTTTGCTAACAAAAAATGATATATTTGGTACAAACCTTATATACTAATTTGAATGTTATGTATTTAGAGAACAAAGTACCTTTGTTAGTCATAAAATTCGTGTTTTTCATCATTTGCTCATTAAGTTTATAGTGTGTTATACTATTTCATAATTTTAATAATTCTCCAATAAGATTGCAAGATAATAATGTGCTTTGTACATGATTTCAATATTATTTTTTATAAAAAATGATACTTATTTTAAATATATATTGTAACCATAGTATACTTGTAAACTTGTAAATTACAAACATAATTTCTCAAGCATGAATCGAATTGTGGTTTGCGGAGAACAGTGTGATCATTTTATACTTTTAATAATATTTGTTTACAATGATTATGTATTTATATAAAACTATATTTATCCATAATATAAAATCATATTTAATCATTATTAAATGGAGACAATGAAGAGGCATAAATAAGACAAATTGCACTAACTTCCTGATATTTTTTATCCTTGAACTTGAAATTTCTCAAATTATAATTCAATTCTTTTTTAAACTTTAATCACCATGAAGTTCTGTTACTGAATTAATCAGGAGAAAATAAAAGATAGTATTTTCATTCAAACACCATTCATATGATGACAATTTAATACAAGATACAAATTACAATGTATGATAAATGTAAAATCAAAACATATAATAATTAAAAATAATAATAATAATACTGGGGAAAACAATGTAGTAGTTATGAGTAATAGCAGTAATTGAAGAAAATGAGAATAACTAATAAAAGAGCTAATAAAATTAAATAATAATAATTTCAATAATTAGTATTATTTTTATTATTATAAAACTAAAAGGTAATAGTTATAAAGAATGATGTTTTTTTTATGTTTTACTGATACTGATTATAACCCTTTCTACTCGGATGCCATATCCTCGAAAATTCATATAAATCTCGGAATTCGAGAGTGGAAAGAGTTAAGATAAGCGGTTTTTTGAATTTTCAAAATTTTTTTAGGATTTTGTACACAAACGTTGACAAATGCTGTTTCGAATAATCGTTAATTTTTAGGGAATATTTTCTCCAATTATCGCGAAAAATTTATAAATATAAAAAATAAATTTTTGAGATCAGTGTATGATAATTTAAGTTAGAGTGTTCATAGCTAGTGCTTTGCACATTGATAAATTGACACGTCCAAATTTACCAAATCAGATTTTCTAGCAAAAACACAAACGTCTTCTTCGTGCAGTTAATAATAACAAAAATTGCGGACATATAACTAAATATGTATAAATAAAAAAATACTCAAGCAAGTATGTACAAATGTAAACATGTAACTCAGTACTGTAATGGAAAAGAAACGACCTATGTATATAATCGTCGAATCTGATATCTTTTCCTTGTATCTCGCACGCGTTTGTTCGCTTATTACCACCGTCCACGTATAAAAACAATGAAAAAACTTGTTCCGGGCATGGCACGCGCGAAATACAGCTACCGAAATGTATGCAATTACGAAACCACAATCATTTATAAATATAACGGAGCATTTTGCTTTGCTTTTCGTTATGTATTTGGATCATCGACTTTGGGAATTGATCTTGATTTTTATATTTAAATTTAATACAAATACCGCGAGGAAGTAGTTTCAATATCTTCTTGTTGTTGTTGATTTTGTCTCTCTGTTTGTCGCATCCATTTTTTATAATTTTTACAATAAATATCAGTCGATTATTCTGAAAACAGAACAATACACACTCACTTCATGCTTGAATTTTTGAAAATTCGAATTCTGAACCGTAAGCTGTTTAAGCTTTCAGTTTTTACTTTAATCAATTTGAAGTACATATATATTTATATTTAAATAATTTAAGTATATTGACGATTCTATTATAATTATGGATTAATATAGTAGCAAAAAAGTTTTAACATTACTCAAATTACTTCAAAAAAGTTATAAAATTACTTTTAACTTTATTGCAGCATTAACATCAAACTTCAAATGTATGATTTTTCTTGTTTAATAATAAATATTAAGCTTTTTTTAACTTTCCGAAGGAGAAGTTTGTTTTCATGAAAAAATCTGATTCAATAATTTTATGTCTTCTCGACGTTTCAAGGCATTCAGAATCGAATGAGACCAAATTTGGAAAAAGTATTTGTGTGTATATGAACAGATTTCTACCCGTCGTCGATGTTTTCTCAAAAACAGCTCAACCGATTTAAAAAATTTAAAAGCCAATCAATGTATCTCGATGAGGACTAGCGTCGATTAGTTTTGCACGACGATCGGCTAAGCTGTTTCTTTGTATTTAACAAAAAAGTGTAAAATTTTGCGTCCATGTACTAGCTCACAATCGTGAATCGATTTTGAAAATTCAAAAACCGTTCGAAAGATATTAGTTTGGAATCGACCTGATTAGTTTTTGATAAAGATTCGCTGGCACGAGTTCTTGTAAATAACTGTTAAAAAATTTTTGTTCGACGATTTTTATGATTTGTTTTGCTATAGAATGGTCTTTTGCTATATATCATGGTCTTCTAGATCATACTAAAATATTATGGCTCTACGACAAGTCCTTTAATTTTAAAAATTTGTCAAAGTTTGCAAAAATTGCTATCGTTTTCTTTTGGCGTTTGTCAAAATTACGATATTTTGATGTTTATGATGTGACGACGACGATTTTTATGATTTTTTTTTTTTTGACGATAGATATCATGGTCTTCTAGATCATACTAAATTATTATGGCTCTACGACAAGTCCTTTAATTTTAAAAATTCGTCAAAATTTGCAAAAATTGCTATCGTTTTCTTTTGGCGTTTGTCAAAATTACGATATTTTGATGATTTTGATGTTTACGATGTTATATCGATGTTTTCTTAAAAACGCCTGAACCGATTTTAAAAATTTAAAAGCCAATGAGGACTATTGTGTATCAGTTTTGTTAGCGATCGGCTAAGTCGTTTCTTTGTAATTTGGAAAAAAGTGTTAAACTTTTCGTCCACATTTAAGCTCATACTACCGAATCGATTTAAAAAAATCAAAAACTGTTCGAAAGATATTGTTTGGGAATGATACTGATTAGTTTTAGGTGAGTATCTATCGAGCCGTCTTCTTGTAATTAACTGTTGAAAAAAATTTATGCCGATTTTTATGGAACTTTTTCTGCCGATATATATCATGGTCTTATAGAACTTACTGAATTATTACGGCTTTACGACAAGTAGTTTAATTTTAAAAATTCATCAAAGTTGGAGAAAATGAGTTGTTTTTTTGACGTTTGTTGAAATTAAAATTAGACGATTTACTTGGTATAACGATAGAGTACTTAGTCTTAATGAACATACTAAATCGTTAAAGTCCTACGGAAACTGGTTCAATTATAAAAATTATTGATTTGTGAAAATTTGCTTTTAGAAAATACTCCGAGTTATCGTGTTCGTTCGTTTTCAATTATGTGTAATAAATCCACTCGGAATACTTTTAATCACTCATAAATTAATTTAGTTTTTATTGATTACGTCGATTACTTTCACATATCGGGAAGTTCATGTAACTTGCCTTAAGGCAAAATACCACCTACAACTAGTCATATTTATTTCTTTTATATACAATGTAATTTCACCTAATATTCGTCTACATCATGTAATATTTTCCTTGTGTTTCACTTATAAAAGTAATTGAATAGAATGTGAGCCAGGTGGACCAGTTAATATAGACAATAAAGGTAACGTATTTACACACGGTGTGACAGAGTAATGGGCGCGCGTCCGTAAGACGATTTGTAGAGCGTGAACACATCCAACACCGTTACTATATATACGAGTAGTAGATTCATACTATGCTATGAATTTGTTTTTTATTATGTTATATGTACGTGTATTCTATCTATATTGCTACTGTAATATCCTACGAGAGAACACCATAAGACATGGATCATTATTCATATCATCTTACTAATAATAATATTTCAGAATTTGTTAGTAACTAATTAACTATATAAGTAATATCTTCGGGTAGAGTGTTCGTTTTTTTAAACAATTATTACAATATCTCATTTTTACTTTTTTTTAACTACTTTTTTTTATTATGAAACTATTAAATAATGTTTTACCTCGTTTTTAAATTATCAAGTGTTTAAGTGATCCCTATTGCCAGTATTGCCATATTTCCAATATTATTTTTAGGTTGTTGGTCATCTCTAAATTTTTCAATAATGATACTCTACCGAGTATTTTACCATTTTACAATCCTAATTAAATGCTCCAACTTTTGGTGAAACTTGCCAACACACTTTAGTGCATTTTTTTAAAGGAGGGAAGAATTTTAGAACTTTTAAATTTATAGTTCAACAAAAAGTCTTATTTTTTGAAAACTCTGGGAAATTGTGTCATTATTTTTGACTGTCGTCCTAGAAATTTTATTCACAGTTACGATTCCAAAGTTTATAAATGATCAAAAATAATAACCAAAAAAAAAAAACTGTTCACATACACGCACACACACACACATACTTTTTCCAATTTTGTTCTCGTTCGATTCAGAATGGCTTGAAACGTCGAGAAAACATAAAATTAGCGAATTGAATTTTTTTATGAAAACATAAAATTAGCGAATTGATTTTTTTTATGAAAACTTAAACTTCTCCTTCGGGAAGGTAATAACCGAAAAATGGATACAGTTTGACCAAAGCTTTAGGAGCTAAATTTTTTTCTAATTTTTTTCTTAAGTTACGATCTATAGTACCACTCTGTTTCGGCTTGATGTTCAGTTATTGGACACCCTGTATATTTAACAGCAAACGGAACGTAACATGTCAATTCGCTTATTAAATAACCTGGCTTTTTTATAGATGGCAACCCAAATGGTTGTCCTATCTCTATGTGATAAATTAATTATCACAATTTCTGTAAAACTGGTGAATTGATTAGCACAGCAATTGAGGGGTAAGGGCTATTTTAATTTGAAATCATATTGCTATCTGCATATAGTCACTACTGCTTGACATCAGGTTGTCCGAGGTGGGTATCAAACCTGGAAATTCTGATTTAAATCCTATCAAATTGTCCACTGGTATCAAACCTGGAACTTCTGATTAACATCCTAGATCTCTAACCACTAACCTCTAATTGCTTTAATAATTTTTAGTCAGATTAAAGTATCAGTTTATTAGTGAATTTGAAAGACTAATATCAGAAAAAAATTGTATATTTTTATTGCACTTCTTATTCTGTTTGCGATAAACATAATGTCACCCGTTTTTAAATATAGGTGTTCTCACTTGAAAAGTTCAAATATATAAGAATTAATGATAAATAAAATCTTTCAATTATTTATACATTCTATAATATCATTGTCTTCATTTCACATAACATTTAACATGTTTTTTTAAATATTAATCACTGAATTACATTTTTTATTTTGATGATATTGATTTATCTCGTGTTAACATTGCTTTACCAACCTGACTTAATAACTTGATAATCATCTGGCAAATCTGAAAATTATAAATTACATATAATATGCAATTTTAGCTTCACTCCAGTTCTCAAAAATATTTATTGCTATTATTTCATTGATTTATTCTAACCCTTCTCACTTGGATGCCGCCCCTCCGGCGGTGAAATACATATAAATCTCGCAATTTGCGAGTCGAAAGAGTTAACTTACTTTTCAAATTTTACCACACCAGCTCTCCGACTATTCACCAAGCGCAGGTGCTGTTTCTATATGTGATGTTTAATGTATGTTCAATAACTTTCTTGAAATTAAATCACGTGCCTTGGATTTTTATGCTTTTAATTAGATTATATAGACCGTTTGATCTTACCCGATTACGTGCTTCCTACCTTTTTCAGTCATCGAAAATCATTCTAAATTGCTTTATATAATTACGACTATCTGTTTTATTAAATAAAAAAATGGATCGAAAATTATAGGTCGATAATAGTTCAATACAAAGTTAATAGTTCAGGCATATATTTATTATAATATATATTCAAATAATATTCAAACTAGAGATCTAAATATGGCGCAGCGGTAAACGTCTGATTTTGCCAGTATCTTCTGGATAAAATCTGCGCTTCGGACAACCTCATATCAAACAGTAATAATATTCATTTTTCCACATGAAAACTAGATGTTTTGGGCATTGCTGCAATCAGTTAAAATATATCATTATTACTATTATATGTTCAAGACACTTGGATGAATAGAAAGGTCAATTATTGGGTTTGCTATCTAAAAGAGCCACGTATAGAGAAGTAACATTACAGCAGCTCATAGAACTCTTAATTCTCATTAGTGTTAAACAAACCAACAGCAATTTAAAAAAGGTTTATTAGCAGACAAGAATAAAATAGGCATGCATTTTTTTACGAGGGTTAGTGGTTTTTTGGATTTAATATGCGAGATAATGTTACTCATTGTGAAAATAAATCAGTTCTACTAGCTTTTTCAGTTGTTGTATAATTGGCTTTATTTTTTAGTAATAGTTACAGCCAGGAGCTTCTTTTTCAGAGGTGACAATGATAATTGCTCACACCATATTGTCTCATTCCTGTTGATATGCTCCTTGACCTGTTTTCTGGCAGGGTATTCAAATTTAAGATTTTTCTAAATTTTCAAACAAATTCTACTATTACTACTTAAACCAGAGTGACTTATAACTAATACGTACTTATTACTATGCAAGCTTTTTAATTTGATCAATCATTCTCCTGTGAAGATTAGTTAACCCTTGATCATCATCAACGTTCATTCATGAATGACTAACTAAGTAATCTATTTAAATCATCCTCATCTGAACTAAATAATTAATCCATTAGTGTACGCTAATTTTTTAATTGAGCATAGAGAAAAACGTGTGAATTTTTTAATCATAATTAATGCCAATTACTCGTATGCCATTCATTCATTGTTTTATCATGAGTAGTTCAAGTCCAACAGGCAGATGGTTGCTGTTGCTGTTCCTGTTGTTGCTGTTGCGTTATCTTCTTATCGTAACAATGCGGCAAATAAACCCACTGCCTTCATTTCATTACGGCTACGAATGTATTGTTGGAATTCTCACATTTTAATATGACGGGTAATGTCTTCATTATAATATTAATGCTGGTTAATTACTATTTTGGTTTAATGGCGATTAAATTATTTATTAGATTTATTTGTTGACTTACATTGAAGAGCATTTTTAGGACGCCTCATTTAGGTTCTGATTTTGATTCTAATTCTAATTTCTGATCGTTTTGTTTATCTTTAAAACAATGGTTAAGACAGTTGAAGTTCAAGTTCAAAAATATATTTTATAAATATATGTATTATATAATATGGATATTATATAAATTGGATTGGTACATAAGGTGTCTACCCTTGGGTATTATTTTTTTTTTCAAACCTTTTTTATTACATGTTGGATAGTTATCATTCAATCATATCATTCAATTTATATATAATATAGGCAAAGAGTATCCTATTGTACATGTGAGGAAAAATAGAAAAGATTCGTCTTTTTATCAAAAATAATCACGCAACAATATTTAAAAAAGGTGAATAAAGTACATAGTAATTATAATAAAACGATAATTACAAAAATAAAGTTTTTATTTCCGTTTTGGGTCGATCACGATCGTATTTTGATACTTAGTAGTTACTTGTCAGCGAATCTTTCGATATGTCTAGTGCTAGTCTTAGTGCCTTGTTCTGTGTTGTCTGTTGTTTGCTTATGGATAAGTTTGTTTCAATATGATAATTTGAATATCCTATACATTTTGACAATAAGCAGGGTCTTTTTTTACAATATAAGACTCATATAGAAGTTGCTTCGAAAAAAAAAAATATTTTACATAAAACTGTAAAATTTGTTTTTGATATTCTAGCAATATGCTTATATGTTTTCAATAAATTTTGAATTCTACATCAATACATCTACATCAATGTATGAGATTTTTCAAAAAAAAAACTCAAGTCACAATTTGTTAATTCAATTAATCTATCATAACTCTATTTATTATTATTTAAACCACTGATTTTAAATTTCATTACAATTAATAAGTTTTATTCACTATGTTATTCTGAAATTATTATTCATTATGTTCTTGGTGCCTTTCTTATTTGGACTGGTTATAGAATAATTATTTATATAAATAAATACATATATTTATAATATGTTATATTAATTTATTTTTTTCTTTTCAGGTAAGTTTGAAATCTGCTATGGCTACTACATGTATGATACCTCTAATGTCAGATAAGTGAAAATATTTATTTTTTAATGTCAATTATGTGAAATATATATTTTTTTGAAAAATATAAAGTAGTAATTAAAATTTTCGTGCGAGCAAGTAGGACAATAATGGCTATTAGTTTTATCATTTTATAAGTTAGGCCATTTCCAAGATATTTTGTTTGAATAGTGAAGAAAATTAAGAAATCGCTCTGTTATAATAAAATCTCCAATTCAACACAAACTCACTATACATGTATAGTCGTGTGCAAGGAACATTAAACGGTTTTACTAATCAAATGATAATTAACCTGATAAAATCGTTTTAATCACGCCATTATATCGTAAAGACTTTTTCACAATTTCTCAAGCTTTGTAGTTACCTAGTCATTTTATTTTATTATCTAGCATCTTAGGGAAAAATGATCTAGTAAAAAATTAGTTTTATTTAACCAGTAACCTTAGTAGATACACCACTCGGTGTATCTACTAATTTTTAATCGATATTATTTTTCTATATATCTGATTAATATTTTCAAATAAACATATCGCAGAATGAAGATAAACTAAAAAAAAATAGCTACATGTTTCATAATTCGTACATAACTGTTACAACTCCCTGGATTGGCAATTTCTTGAACTATGTTTACTTAAATTTCAAATTTGGCTAACATTTAGTAATGGCCATAGACTGAACTATTTAAATGAAATTGAAATATATTGTTCAGGAATTTTTGGTTTCAATTTCATAATATGCAAATTAACGGATGCAACGGATAAATGTAAATAAGGCCCAAGTTGTCGTTAATTGCTTTCTTTTAGTACAGATTTCTAGTATAACTTTGATCTGTTTTAAAAACAAAACTATCTCTACCGATTAATGGTTTGAGAAACTTTAATCATATTATCTACAATTTCGCATAGGTGCTGAATTATTTTTTTGTGTATCCGTTCCGGTATGAATATATTTAAAGGAGCGGTATTTTTTCTTCAACATCCAAAATTACAAGAGCAATTACCCACAAATTTACGAGCAATGAAATTTACGACATGATAACGGTTGAGAAGCCAAGAACATTTGCAGATTTGCATATTTTTTCGTGAAAAAAAAATTCTGGCATCGCGATTATGATTATAATTTTCTATTGTAATAGTTCAAAACGGGAATGATAATAAATATTCAGATTGCTGGAACTTTTCATACCGAGCTTTTGGATTTTGACAAAAAACGAGGGGTATAGTTAGATATCACGTGTATTTATTTTTTACCTCAATTTAAAAAATAAATCTTTTTTAAAAAAAAAATTCAATAATTTTACAATTTTTTTAGGTACTAATAAAAAAACACGTGTTGTTTAGTGGGGAGTGGGGTAATTTTATATATCACCACTTACCACCAAGGGAGAGTGGGGGTCTAGAAATTCTTAGAAATCGCTCACGTGTTTATTCGATATATAAAATATTCAGATCGTCATACGTAGAAATGTGCAAAAAATTTCATATTCGATTTTTTTTATAAATATTATTTTTTGAATAAAAGTTTGCCTGATACTGTTTCAAACCAATTTTTATTCTGTTCTGCTTATCGACTGTTATAAATGTGTTTATCAATAAAATCTACTATCGACACGTGTTATTATGCACCGTAAATAAATCAAAATGCATTGATTTTAATGATTTCTTATCGTTTCTACACCGAGATGAAAGTCTTTTATTAGTTCTACCACGCATCGAACGTTCATTAGTAGCACCTCGCATCTAAATTACAAACATAAATCAAAATCCTGAATTAATTTTTGTTTCATTTCATTATTAGCGTGATTAATATCAGTTATCACCTTATTATCGTGTCAAAAACGGAATGAATTCTCAAGTTCATTTAGTAATTATTATTGTATTATTTTGTTTTGCAATTTATTTTAACGAGTTATTCATTGGATCGCTATGATTTCTAATTGCTCAACAACATCAGATGGAAATTATAAATTGGTAACGGTTTGATGATGTGCTTACGAGCACGTAGGTTTTTGCAAGTTTAATTAAGATATGATGTCTAATTAGAATGTTTATGAAATTTTGCAACAGTTTTTATTTACCGAGGTTATTGTTTTTGCGTGCGATATGGTAAAATTGATTCCGCTATTGCTAATTGCATTTGATGCATAATTCTTTAAGAAATTCCTATTTGCTCTTCTTATCATAATAGATAGTTGGTTGCATGTGTAAAATAATAAGTTTTATTATTGTTATTAAGAATTTTGAATATTAACTGTTAACTATTATAACAAATTTTAGTATTATTTTGAGTGAATTGGGTTCAAATTATATTATGTTAAATTCGAATAGTTGAGAGCTTCCGTCGAATAATTTTTGGTTTTACTTTATCATGCTATTTTATATTTGGACTTTACTTTTTCATGTTTTTACTATATATATATATATATATATATATATATATATATATATTAGAATAGTCTTAAATTTGAAGAGGAACCATGTGTTTCTTTCCTGCAGGGCCGTATTGTCGAATCTTTTGTTTATGACTCTGTCGTCGTTATGCAATTGCAAAAACAACCTCGCAGCGAATCTTTTTTTAATTACGTTCTCTTCAAAATGTAAAATTTTTGGATTGAAAAAATCTATATTATGATTTAAATTATTTATCTGCTCGGTTAACATGGTTTTGAATTGTTTGGGATTTTTTGAGTTATTTTTATGTTGATGAAGGCGTTTACTCAGGTATGGCTAGTTTCTCTGATATAAAAAAGTTTGCAATTAGAGCAATTAATCTGATATACTAAGTTCCTAAGGCGGTCAGAATTAAATTTAAATTTAATTTGTGTAAAAATGGAACTAAGGGTTTTACAGCAATTACATACCAACAAAATGCCACATTGTTGAAACAGTTATTTCCATGAAAAATATAAATCTTTTACATACGGTAGGCAAATGACACTAATATATGACTAAGTCCTGAAAAACGGTTTTTATGGTCGGTGAGGTTGTTTTGTTTGTTGAAAAGGTAGTTGCGTCTGTTACGAATGGCCATTTTAACTTGAGATTATATCTGACCTCAAGTGAAAAATCTGATATCATACTTCTATGGCAAGTCTGATGAAAAGTCAATGTTTAATTATTTCTAATTTGGAGTACAATATTTTAATTCATCATGTGCCTATAATTTTATAATTACTAATTCTGTATCAATTTGACAAAAAATAGAATTTCTATTTCTTCATGTTTCAGTTTCGACATCCTAATGATATATCATTGGTAATTTTGAATTGCATAAAACTAATGTAATGTAATGTACGATTATGTATCAAACCTTTGGTATCGAATTACTAATTACACGGTCAAATTAATACGACGTGTGTTATTTTTCTGTACCGTTTCGTAATTAAGCACGCGTCCATAGGCAGACGGAGACGGAGACGGAGCCGGAGCTTGCCATTTGTTTTACTGTTGCTATTAATTTTACTGTTGATTGTATTTTTTACGGTTTTATGCTGTTTGCTGTTAGTCGACGAGGAATAATATTTTTATACACAAATACAAAAATCTTGTAAATAAATTTTTACATCAATATTATTTTCTTTTGTATATACTTGTAACTACTCTACGTATCTACTTTTACCATTCAATTGCAAAAAGAGATTTTTTTTTATTAAACTACAAATCACTTTTAATATAAGGACATGAATTCTAATACTAAACCTATAACTAACTAAGCCATAGACCGCTATTTTTAACACTAAACCTACCGACAATTCTTGTATACCTATACATACCGCGCGCGGTCAAATTGACCTACAATTAAAATGTTATCTATTTTAATATTTTTTTCACATAATGATTGATTTATTGTTTAAAGTATTTGAAATAAAAGAATTTTCACGAGGTTTTATTAAAATTTATTTTCATATAATTTCTGAAAAAAATTAGAAAAAAGCGAATAAAATGAAATTATACAGAATGCCATATGCATAAATAATGTACTTTATTCGGCTTTCTAAAAATTGTTTACCAATTATTTCTGTCTGAAATGTACATTTGAAGCAAATATATATGTAACTTTAAAAAAAATTACAAGTTTTTGATCCACCATAGAACTATATATAAACTATAAAAACTTATATAATAACTAAAACAAAAATTTGTGTCTAACTAGTGGGGTGCATTGCTGGAACTTCCCGTATCGTAATTAAAAACCTTGGTACTGAAAATTACACAAAATGTTTACACATTATTAAAATCTCTATAAAATATCTGATAATTTGATGTACATATGTCCAATAAACATTTTTGGCCGCCAAATGACATTTTTTTAACTTATTTTTATTGAGAGTCCATAACCGCTGGACCTGCCTTACCAAAAATTTAATCAATTGTTCATCTTGTCAATACAAATAAAATGTTTTTTGAATTATTAAAATCGGACGCTCCGTTCTGTTAAAAACTGAGTTCCTGTTAAAAACTGAGTTTTTGGCATTTTTTGCCTTGTATCTTCGGAACGGCTAGACCTGCTTTCGCCAAAAACTTCCACGTCTCCTTGTCAATACGAATCGATTGTTTTTTGATTTATTCAAATCGGTTGATCGGTGTTCCTGAAATCGTCGACGAAAATTTGTATCCGCACACACATAAACCCTTTTTTTCTAAAGTATGCCATAATAGGATAAATTATATATTTACTATTGACTTTACCTTCGACCAGAACTTTATTCTAGATTTGTTTGGTTTATTTGGTATATTTTGTATAAATCTGTACCTACATTTCGACGAAAATTGCCCCCCAAATTAGTTTATTTCTCAGCGGTCAAATTGACCGACACATAACAGATTACATAACAGTTTTTCTAAAACGATAAAAAATTACTCAATCAATCAAATGAAGAAAATATTATTAGTATGTTCTAAGAATTGTCATATACTTTGACAATGATATTTTAACGATGTCTATTTTATACACAAGTTTGAAGCGGTCATTTTGACCGGCGTTGGGAGGTTAGTGTTAATTTAATGGAATGAAAATATTTTTTATGATTTTATTTATTAGTACTTTACGTGTATTTCTTTTTTGGGTTCTGGTTTATATTCAGAATAAATAACGGAGATATCGATAAGTAGGTAATAATTGTATTATTTTCTTCCCCCATAACAGATAGTCCCTATAGCTTCTCTATTATATTTCCATAATATCATGTAATACTGAAATAGTGTTGATTTACATTAAATATTGCATGTATTTCTATATTTATTATAAGAATGGTCCTTACTATTTTAACATGAGCATGTGTATCACGTATTTTTGTTTAAAAAAAAAACATAAAAAATATGAAAGAAAATGTTTATAGTGTTAATAAAAGTAAAATATGGTCATTGCACCGACCATCGTCTAATAAATTTATCATAATAATATCTAGAGCAACCTTATTCATATTTTATTAGTTCATTACTACTTAATATACAATTTTGTTAAAATCGATCCATTATCATTTTGTCGTACCTACATATTTTAGCGGTTACTTTCCTTTGTAGGAGTGCTAATTAAATTTGTTCTAGAATAGGTACTTTCATCGGATCTACAATGCACCGGGACCTTATTAAAAGTGTCAATAGAAAAGCATTAAATCACGTAGGACGTGTTCGCACTTAAACGATTTCTATCGATGGAAAAAATGAATAATGTGGATGTGGAAATTTTTCAATGGTATATTAAAAATTATTGATTCTAATCATTTTTAAAGTTACTATAGAATTACTTCAGTACACCATATATTGTTTGTAATGTCTACTATTAATTGGTAATTTACAACTATTAACTGAGATTTCATAATGCTAAATTATTATAACCCGTCAGAAAGGATGTTATTATTATTTAGCTTTCCGTAGGGTAGTTATAGTAATGGGCCGAAAATCGAAAATGGAATTTTTTGCATTTCTTCACGTTTTGAAGGTTTTTGAACATTTTGGCATATCTCAGAAAAAATGGATGTGTGTGTGTGAGTGTGTGTGTTTGTGTATGTACGGATACGATTTTTTGTCTGCGATTTTGAGAACACGGATAAACCGATTTGAACGATTCAAAAAACATTCGTTTCCTATTGATAAGAAGACGTGCTGATTAGTTTTTGGCAATGGCAGGTCCAGTTGTTCCGAAGATACGGGGCAAAAAGTTCCAAAAATGGCACTCCGTATAATTTATTTCATTAATCATGAATTAATTAACGACACCTTATAATTATGAACTAATTCTTTATTATTGTGCTATCTTAATTTTATTTTCTGCAAATTCTATAGAAGGTTAAATTCAATTCAACTTTTGCTGGTTCTTTTATTTGTCTGCGAATTTACACAAAGAATTTTTATTCTGATTGTCTTTATTGCAAATTTATTGTTCTCTTCATATGAATTTATAGTTGCGTGGAGTTTAAAATCGTGTATCAGCTCTTTATTTATCTGTAATTACCTATGTTTATTTTAAAACTCTCCAAAGTAAACTACCAACCTTTATTGTAGAATGACATTAAAATGCACAACTTGCTTTCAATGTACATATTTATATATTTCTTCTCGAAACTGGTTTTACTCGCACCCTGAGAGAAATAACTAAATTTTATAATTACGCTACATATGTAAAATTTCACTTATAAATGAACAATTTACTGCATTTTCACTTTTTTAATAATGCTTCAATGTAGTTGACGTCTTATTAAAATGTTTTTATAAGTGCCTACTTATCAATGTGATACAGTTCATTATGAGAAATTTCTGAGAATATATTTACTGTAGTAATATTTTTACTGTCAACAACATTTGCATGTCTCTAAATCTGTCAATCGACTATTGAGCGAACAGAAAGTCTCAAAAATGGACATTGATTGATATTAGTGATTTTATCCGAACAGCTTTCAAAACACTGTAAATATAAATATCTCTAAATGAAAAATAACTTAGTAATGATTTTGTTAAAAATGCATGCTCGAGCAAAATGTTGCAAATTATGATCATTCCAAGAAATTCTTGGAGAAGAAAATATTTGCCTCTGAAATTTCGTCAAAATTTGATGATTGGACTCTGTAAAAATATATAAAACTGCATTAAAATATGATAGTTATGATAGTTACAAATGTCAACATGTCATGATAATCTTTTGTTTTTATGATTTTCTATCGATGCTGGATCGAATTGCCACATTACTCCCCACGTCGGGGTCACCAATGTGGGAATTTTAGTCGGGGCCACCAATGTGGACGTTTCAGAAAATTATAAAACTGTATTAAAATCTGATCATTTATAAAAATGATAACAACGTATTTTCATGATATATAACCCAGGCTGATTGGAATTGCCACAGATATATAAATGGGTTATTAGCTATCAGGATTATTTATTTAAGTTGCTAAACTATAAATAGTACAGTCGGTTTAAGTGGGTTATATCAGTGGAAAAACTCCACCGCTTTTAGCTACGTCGATTTAGCTCGGTCATAACTATATATCATTAAATAATTTATTGATTCACAGAACAGAATCATTGAATCTAATATGAAATTACGTATTTTATTTTCTGCATAATGCTTTACAAGGACACAAAATGCATTACGAGAATGGCATAATTACTACAATTTATTGTCGCACCCTGAGAACATTATGTTCAATCAAATGGTTTAAGAAAATCAATCGAGGAAATTGATATTATCGTATCGATCTATTATTTATCTATTCTCAGTAATATCAAATTATAATAAATTAGTCCTTTATGAATTATTATGTCATAATTATTGTCATAAATATCACAATAATTTCTTAATTAGAAATTACATGGATAAATCACGTGTTATGTAAAGTATATATGAATTTGTTAATTTTTTTGTAAACAAATATAAATTTATTCTGAACAAGAAATATAAAGAATATTTAACTTCCTGAAAGAAAAGCTTAGATTTTCACTAGAAAATTTCACTTTTTTTATTAACTTCCCGTAGGGTAAGTTATAGTAATCGCAAAAAACTCGAAAATGAAATTTTTTATATATCTTTACGTTTCAGAGGTTTCTGAACATGTTGGCATACCTTTGAAAAAATGGATGTATGTGTGTGTATGTGTATGTATGTATGTATGTGCGGATATAATATTTTGTCTGCGATTTCGAGAGCACGGATTAACCGATTTGAATGATTCAAAAAGCATTCGATGTTTGTTGATAGGGAGACGTGCTGATTGGTATTTGCACAAGGCAGGTACCGCCGTTTCGAAGATACGGTGCAAAAAGTGCTAAAATGGTAATTCAATTTTTGATAGAACGGAACGCCCGATTTGGTTATAGTAGTATTTGTATGAAATGTAAAACTGATGAAATTTTTTACACAAAAATTTATACGGGAAGTTCCAGCAATTACCCATAAGGCACTGTGCTATGCACTACTAGTTTTTCAATTAATTGACTTGATTCCTTTTGCAGACACGTCTCAATTACTTTTAAAAGAAACTATTTTAATAAATTTTACCAGGCAGTAATTTCATCATTTTATTACTCCAAAACTAAGTTTATTGCACATTTTAATTCTTCCACATAAATATCATTTATTACTTTTGTACCACATGCAAAGTATTTTCAATTTCTGTTATTTATTCGACTTGTTTGCATTTTAAATTTTTATGTATCGTATTATTCATTCCATGTGGCAGCCAATAATTCAAGCAATATATTTGCTTCAACAGCAAAATCAATTATTGCTTATCGCGAAACCAACTGCATAGCATAATATTTTACATAAGTGCTGATAAGGCTCGTTTCAATAAATGCATTGTTAAAATTTATCTATCGCATTCAATTAATGGCGTTTAATTATCTTCAGATAATTAAATAAATGAAAGATTTATTTATAACATTCCTGGACGATGGGTTATGGGTGGATGTACAATTTTATTGCTTTTGACTCTGAGATTAATTGTATTACAAAAATGAAAAAAAAAGTATGTATTTTGAATTAAGATAAAACATAGGATAGGGCGGGGTACAAAGGTCCAATTTGACTACTGCACCACAAAACGACAAAAATCAAACATACCACTAATGATCATAATCATAGAAATATGTATTTCATACAATTTTTTTAGATTTTGACTGTAGATTTGTATCCGATAGTAGGAGAGAACAATTTTAATGTTTAAATTTATTTCAAAAGACTTTTATAAAATAATAAATGCGTTTTCATACAGGTTGGTTATTAGACAACCTCTAGTAGTCCAGTCATTATAGTAAGTTCACCGGTTCGAGATACCCAGCTGCAAGTCTGTAAATACTTGTATATTGACACCTAAAAGTTGTCTCAAAACCTACATATGTTGCGTACACCCTGCTATATGTAAATAAATATAAGTATAAATATAATGAATAAATATAAGTTTTCACAATTTCGCTTGTCATGTAATTGTGTTTGAAGAACTTCATGTAATTAAAATTAACATACAATCATTAATTGCTTGTTTTTTTTTTAGTTTTTCGGTGGCGATATAGTTTCATTCTTTGAACAGTTGTAGTATCTGTCTTGTAATTTCCATTTTAATAACCTCAAAAATATAGTAACCACGAATAATACAAATTACTTCAATAAACTTACGTTTCTTACACGGCGTAGGTTTTTCATTTGCTTTATTATTTGCACTATAATTATTTATGGGGGACGGTATAAAATATTCTTCCGATCCAGACATTTTTTATTAACTCAAGATTTGTACTAATATTTAACCTTAAAATGTAATGACATCAAATACCGAAAAATGAACAATATGCTTCGCGCTTGCGGTGACGTACGCACGTATAAAGTCACGCATACAAAGAAGCGTCGCACAAATACGACGACCAATCAGAATCGACCCATATAGAAACGATATCATCGAGAGCGAATAACGAATCATTGGCACTCGACTCTTATCTGCCGTAACTCACTTCCGTTGCATTTGTACGGATTTACACCTTAGTCGTGCCTAAAGAAGTTTTACTTCAAATATTTAGATGAAATGTATCTTGTATCTATGTATCCAACCGAGTGTTTGACACCTCTGTTACACATTGTGAGGAATGTCTGCTATTACAAAGAAATATTAGATAAACCACACCTTTTTCGTATTGCGTTGTAATTTTTTCTAAATCGCCGCGCAACACAATTACAGGCAATTACGCGTTACGAAAACAATGATACTTATCACTAACTTTGAAGGATAATTTACAAAAAGTGTTGGTATAAATTACATTGCTTTTAGTAGAGATTTTTGTTTGTTGAAGGTGTAATGAATTGATAGTGCAAACATAGTTTATATTTTGGTTATCATTTTGCAACAATAATAAAACAACCAGCATATGTTGGCAAAAGTATCATCACTATTTTGTTATTCCAATTCTGAACTTTCCTTAAATCTTACCGTGCATTGATAGGCGCAAATTTTAGATCCATTTTTAGCAAATCCATTTTATTAGAGCAATTTATTTATTATTCTATGATATGTTTTTGAGGGCAGCTGATATAAATAGAAGTTGTAAGTGATTTTATGGAGCACATAATAAAATTAATTCCATTTGTGAGTCCATATATAGAGTTGGTCTTGTTTACCACCAAATGGACACGCCTGTATGTAGCGATTTACAAGATTTAGTGCTTATGGTGAAGTGATATTTATAAAAATATTCAGTGAGTTTTGTTCTGATTTTGAATCATTGAAATCTATATTTAATGTATATAAATCAATTTGGAAAATAGATCTGTTCAATTTTTCACGGGTATTTGAACATAGTCATGATGATTACCTCACCTACTCTTGTTCAATAAACTTATGATCAAATTCAAGAATTAGAGGTTAATTCTTCTATGAAGAAATGTAACAAAGCTTTGTTATGGCAACGTTATGTTACGTTCCAATATTTATATAAATTGGTAGTAAAAACTGTCAAGATGCTATGTATTTGCTGAGCAGTCAGGCGTTTTAGATATAAAATCTATCCTAAAAAGTGTACAAATGTTAAAAGAACGATGTTATCATAATTGCATCTTTTTTGTGTGACATTGATAACACATCCATGAAGTAAGGTTTTATGTGTAAAAACAAACGCTATCTTTTGGTCTGTTTTATTTAGTTTTTATCAAAATTCAAAATTTTATAGAATTTCAACCTTTACCATTTCATGTTACAAATTTCTATTTATGAGCAATGTATGCAAAGTTCGTGAGTCATTTGCTCAGTAATGTGAATGTCAATAGGCGTTATGAAACAAACCACAACGCAAACATATGTTTACACCTGCATAACTAATATTTCTCTATTTCAAGTTATGAACATGTTTCCTAGGATTTTGCATTCAAAATTGACTCGTTAGCATGATAAATTGTCGATTTGAAGGGTAACGATTAAGAAATAGATTTCTAAAGGAGATATAAGGCAAATGTGAATCAAATTCTTATGACCCTACTTGAATGACATCTGAGCTTGTGCAAGTCCTCAGTTTTTCAAATTTAAATGTTCAAATAATTCTAAAACTCTACTTAAATATTGTTTGGTACCAACCAAGTATTTTGATTTTTCAACCCACTGGAAGAAGGAGTTTAGAAAACCAGTTAGGATGTGTACCTTCGCATCAACTGGAGACTTAACTTTGATCTTCAACATGTGGTGCAGTTCAGTATCAAAATCACCAGATCAAAATTTAGAATTAAAGAAAATCAGAATTAAGTTGAGTTAAATTTGAATAAAAAAATTAGATGTAAGACGAACAAAAACAAGATTAGAATTCAAGAAAATCAAATTTAGAAGATAAAAAGAAGAGTGAAGAAATAAGTTAGAAGAACAAGATCAAATTAGAAGAATCAGATAGAATAGGATATAAATAAAAAAATGATAATATAGAATATATATGCAAGATTGTGTAGAATGTATAAAGATGATATGGAATTTATACAAAAAAATCCATATTGTAGGTTATTTAGTAACTCCAGTTAGCTTCAATAAAAAAACTATATCTTCTCTTAACTAAAATATAAAAATGATATTTATTGTCTAATATTTTATAGGGAATGATTGAATCTATTACATAGATTAGATTTTTTCACCAGCTAACAATTTTTTTTAGATTAGATAAATTAGAATATTTATGCTACTATATTATATGTGAAACGAAATCATATGATCTCATCACTATATTTATAACTTTCATTAAAAGGCAATATATTGAGTTTATGGCTATCAGCTTTCGAAAATTAGCAAGCTATATTAATATATTGGAAATATCACTTTTATTGTATTTCGTTTTAATACTTATTATAATATTTACACTTACGCCTAGTGCTAAATCTCATATTTTTCTGTTTTACCTTATACTGATTGTTTGTAATAATAATAATAAGATGCACTGAAATAGGCTCAGTAGATAATTTATTTTTTATTTTATTAAAATAGCAATTAAGATACGATGAAATCGTTGAAGTTTTTGTTACATAAACAATAAGGAAAATTGTTAGAATAGAAGAAAAAATATTAATTTAGAGTTCACATCATTGAGAGAAGTCTTGAGTTTTAGCAATTAATGTGATTTTTTCATGAAAAATTTATAGCAAGATATAAAACATATCAAGATCTATTATTTGTGTAATATATTTAATTTGCAATTCCTATTTGATTTAATTTTCTTGATAGTGGTTATTATTGTAAGTGTTCATCAGCTGGCACGTAGGTTCATGATGGTGAAATAGCACCATTTTCTACTTTTTTGTCTCTTTAGAGACGTAAATATATTTATATAATTAATATTTATCTTCTCATAGGGTAGGTTATAGTAATCGCAAAAAAAACGAAAATGAATTTTTTTTTATATGTCTTTACGTTTCAGAGGTTTCTGAACATCTTGGCACACCTTAGAAAAATAGATGTATGTGTGTGTGTTAGAAAATTTAGTTTTCAGTACGGGATGTTTCAGCAATTTGCATTAAGGCACGATACCATGCACCACTAGTTTATGTGCTTTTGAAAAATTTGCTTCTATGCTTCTACTTTTTGTGTCTCGACTTTCAGTTTCCTATATTTTGTTTTATCTCGCAATTTTTTCAGTTATTCAAAATACATAAAAAATCATTGCTATTTAAGTAACTATTATTAAAACTTTAAACAACTGACCTTATTTCAATTACTTATTTTATCTTTCTTACCCATACCAAATAATTAGTCATGATGAACCACTTCCATGTATTCAATTAATCCAGAACGGATACTTTATTATCGGAAGCCCGTACTCCTTGTTCGATATATCCTTAATTATAGCCTTCCAACATTGTTGCTGAAAGAGAATGTTTTCATTGAGTGGTAAAGGAAATATTTTCAATTTGCAATGTACTAATTATCTAGTCAATGAATGTAGATCCTTTAGTATTATTAATATATCGGCTACTGTATAATTAGAATTAAACAATGATATTATACGTGAGTAAATAAGATGAGAAGAAAGTTTAAATGCATGGAATATATTTTAGTAATTAGTTTGTGTGAAGGATAAATAGGTAGAACGATTACTTTTTTAATATTATCTCATAAAATCTGAGAAATAAGTGATCTTCTTTTTTTTTTTTAATTTTTGGCACAATTACAATTACACACTACCAAATCACAATTAGTTAATATCAGAAAATGTTATGTACGGTATGTTCCTACAGTGAACATATCAAGTGCAAACTAGTGGTGTATGCCTTAAGAGAAATTGCTGGAACATCCCATACCGTAATGAAATATTCGAGGAATATTAAATGTTTTCAAATACGAAAGCTTTCATTATTCTTATTTTATGGATAAAATATAAGAGCTTATGAATTGTACGACGATGTTTATATCTGTTTACAAAAGTATAAAATTAGCTAGAATTAGAAATGGAATCCGAATTACTTAAAATTAAAAAAATATTTTTTTGAAATTAAAAAAAAATGAAATAAAAAAAAATATTTTCCAAGCAATCGTTTCGCCAACACATGCAGGTATTATTTGGAATCATTCTAATCGGATTCTTAGTTCTCTCAAAAGCTTCCATTTTTGCACATTTAGCTCAGTATCTCCGAAACGGTTAGACTTGTCTTTGCCAAAAATCACCACTTCTCACCATCATTACGAATTGAATATTTTTTGGATCATTCAAGTCGGATGCTCGGTTCTCTCAAAAACTCGATTTCTATTTTCTACATCTTTGCGTCGTATCTCTGGAACTTCTAGACCAACTTTTGCCAAAAACTAATCAGAAGGTCTCCGTATCAGTAGGAATTGATTGTTTTTTTTTAAATAATTCAAATCGGTTGTTCCGTACGCCCGAAATCGTCGACAAAACATTGTATCCGCACATACACACACATCCATTTTCTCTAAGGTATGCCAAAATGTTCAGAAACTACTGAAACGTAAAGATATGCAAAAAATTTCAACTTCGATTTTTGAACGATTACAATAACTTACCCTATGGAAAGTTAATAAATAAATATGTCCATTGAAGACAAGAACTGTTTTGAAGCGTTTTGTAGTCTTTAAAACACTGTACTTTATAATTCATTGTAAGATATGGCTCTACATGCAAAAAATAATCAAAACTAGTACAACATTACATGTTAATATAACATTATTAGTAACAAGTATTTCACATTATTATTACTGCAGTGCTAATTTAAACATAAATTAGATAATCATTCGATGACAAAACATTAATTTCAGTTTTCCTTTTAATATTTATGCCGCAGGTGTATAAAAACAAAAGCGCCGTTTCCTTCCAGCTGATATAGATAATTATGTATAATATAATACAAGAAGTAAATCTAAAAAGTGCGTCATACAGGAAGGCCTCCTTTAGAACAGATTTGCTATCCGCATTTGAGAAACCCATTTTGCTTGCTACGAACCGATCGAATATAAATTACTTTCACTTTGGATCATCGGGTTTATTGTTTTTGCTGGCTGACATTTTTTTTCTATCTGGGAACTACAATAAAATTTTATTTCGGTACAGAATCGGGCACGACATGATGTTCCGTTGGATAATTAATGCTTTCACTGATTTCTGATGTTACGGTTAAATGCTCTTGTTTTTGCTTGGTTTCGTTGACGCAATCGAATAGAAGATTTGCGACCGAGGAATAAAATTATACAAGTTTTTATGAAAAAATCTATGTATTATATTAACCTATGTAATTATATTACATATCAAATTCATATGTTTTTATTGGCATTTTGATTTCATATTCTCTAATATTACAAGTGCAATTTTCAAGTACATATCAACTTTTTTGTATACAGTGCCGGGATTCGATCTGAGTTCTTCCTATATGCGAATCCAGTATTTATATTATCATTTTTCATTGTATTCATGTGAATTTAAGAATCAGGTCTAAAATTTAACTGATTGGTATTGGTATTTTGCCTTGAGGCAAGTTACGAGAACTTCTCGATATGTGTAAATAATCGACCTAATCAATAAAGAATAAATTTATTTATGAGTGATTAAAAGTATTTCGAGCGGATTTATTACACATATTTGAAAGCGAACGAACGCGTTAACTCGGAGTATTTTCTAAAAGCAAATTTTCAAAAATCAATAATTTTTATAATTGAACCAGATTCCGCAGGACTTCAATATTTTAGTATGTTCATTAAGACCAAGTACTCTATCTTATACCAAGTAAATCGTCTAATTTTAATTTTAACAATCGTCAAAAAAACTACTCATTTTCTCAAACTTTGATGAATTTTTAAAATTAAACTACTTGTCGTAAGGCAGCAATATTTCAGTAAGATCTATAAGACCATGATATATATCGCCAAAATAAGTTCCATAAAAGTCGGCTTAAATTTTTTTTTCAACAGCTAATTACGGCACAGTAGATTTTCACCTAAAACTAATCAGTATCATTCATTTCCAACTAATAGCTTTCGAAAAGTTTTTGATTTTTTAAAATCGGTTCGGTAGTATAAGCTTCAATAAGGACGAAAAGTTTAACACTTTTCTCTAAATCACAAAGAAAGGGATCGGCCGATCATCGCACAAAACTGAAGAGTCTTTATCGCGTTACATCGAATGGCTTTTAAATTTTTGAAATCGGTCTAGCCGTTTTTGAGAAAACGTCGATTCACGGAAAAAAATCTGTTTACACACACACACACATATTTTTCCAAGTTTGGTCTCATTCGATTCAGAATGACTTGAAACGCCGAGAAAACATAAAATTAGCGAATCCGATTTTTTTATGAAAACATAAACTTCTCCTTCGGGAAGTTAATAATGATTTCAAATAATACTATTTTAAAAACCACATAACCACTCTATATAAAATTTTGATAGATCTTTGACTTTTATTTTATGGTTTTAAATTATACTACTATGTGAAACTTTCTCCATTTTTTGTTAATATGAATCCACCTGAATTAATTTTGCTTTTATCTGAAACATGATCCAATTAACCTTTTATGGCAGATTTGTTTTACTTATGGGCATTCACACTATCATTGTTCATAAAACGAAACTGTTTATTTGCAATCAAGTCTTTTATGTCGGATAATTAAATGATAATTTTCTAAATAAATTACTGTATGCGATAATAAGATATTTTCTAATTTTCTCTTTGCCATCGATAAATTACATACGATGGCAATTAAAACAGGTCGTTATATCAAAGTCTAATAAAAGCGTCCTTATCGAATAAAAATCGCTCTGAATAGATTTCCATTCCTTCATTAGCACTGGTTGATGGCATTGTTTAGATATCAATAGGTTTTGATACAGCTTATTGTTTGATTGTTGTTATATAGGACAACATGAATAACTAAAGCAGTTTCTTAGAATTATTAGCAATATTAAAGATGAACTTTTGCACGATGCAATTGTTGATAGCGATGAGAAGGGCAGCTTTTTAAATATGGATTGAAGATGGAAGTTTGCACTTAAGGCACTTTGTATGGAAATGTCTCTCAGCCAAATTGACGAAGTATGGCTGGTCATACCCTAGCAATAATTCTATATTGAATATATTAAATTTATCAGAAAGTTTTTTTCTTTGACGGACAAATTTTAATGTGTCTGCTTGTATCCAACTTGGCACCTCTATTTCACTAATGTTCTAATCGATTTTACTATCTAAGATATCCGTTGATATTTACTACCATTTCCACAATCAAAACCACAATATATTAATATATCATTTATATTACTTCAATATAATTTTGATTTACTACTATCCCGATTGTCTTAGATACGAAATGCATAAATGTTAAAGTCGAACAGCCATCCTATCCGGACTTGTCGTCGTATTGAATCGCAATTAATGATGATTCTTAATAATACACAATGCACATAATTAACCTACATTAATAAGTTACACGCGTCTGCTACAAACAGTGCCTGCTAATAAGTTAAATGCAAATGCAAATGGAAATTTGTTATTGGCAGCTCATTGTGTCGAACGAAATTGAAGGACTCGAATAGTCATTATTGGAGGCGACGACATCGAAAACTCACTTAGAGGTGTTCCGAATAGGATTTAGGATAGTAGGTGAACGTGTCGAATTGTAATTAGTTGTTCACTAAATAATTTAGATATTTGGCAGACTTTAAAAACTTCAGTCTTTTTAAAATCATTCAACAGTCCATGTATTTATTTATTTGGTTGTTAATCCACAAATAAAATTTAGAATCTTAAAAAATGAGGATCATCCAAATGAGTTACTCGGACTCGTTCTCAGTGTAGTGCTTATTAGAAATAAACATTTAAATAAATAAACATTTTTGTCTTATTCTTGTCAAAGTCAAATCTTGATTTAATGAAAAATGCCTGAATCAGAAGAATATTTTACCCTGTTCCTTAAAAATAATAAAATAAATTAAACATTTGGGCCGTGTACTAAACGTAAGTTTATTGATTAGAATTTTTTTCTATATTATTCGTAGTTTCTATAAATCCTTGAAGTTATTAAAATGGAAAATATTTTTAGGCAATTACAACTGTTCAAAGAAGGAGATTATATCGCCAGCGAAAAAGTAAAAAAAAAAATACAAGCAGTCGATCAATGTATGTTAATTTTAATTACATGAAGTTCTTCAAACAAAATTACCTGATGAGTGAAGTTGCGAAAACAATATTTGTTTAGGCGTTGTTTAACATAATCCACAGTGTGAAGGAATATTATAGAATTTATTAATCATCAATTACTTCATTTCACTAAAGTAGGTTCATTTCTAAATGCAAATTACAATGACAAACCGATCATGTCATATTTGAAGTATGACTTTAATTACATTATTGTTTTTAAATATTTTACATATTTTTAATGTTATTATAAATATGTAATTTATAATTTATCATTATATAAATGTGTGTAATGGTTGACACTAATAAATATGTACATCACGAGTGTTACCATATTACTAATCAACATTATTCAAAATTGTTATATGATGTATTTATTTTTACTTATATGCCATCTTATACAGTAGCAAATAAGTTTTACTTCAACCACGTGTGAACCTTACGCGCACTCTTTTTTATATGAACCCCATATTAGCCCAATATTGGTAGACAATTGTAAACCCCCATTCAAAACCAATATGGGCTCAATATAGAAAAACAATATTTACCCAATATTCAAAACCAATATGTGCTCAATATAAATAAAAAAATAATTATCCCACATTCAATAATATTGAAAAACAGTATTAAACTCATTGATAATAAAATTGTATTTATTCTGAGTACATGCATACATCAATTTTCTAAATATTGAATTTTATTAATTATATTACAATTCACTCATTATTTTAAGTAATAAGATATAAACCCAACATAACAATAAACTCCTCAATAAGTATTTTTATATTTTCTATTATTATTAAACGTACTTTTCATCTTTAATTCGCTATTGTTGCCTTTTTATGAGCAGGCGTTAGAAATTAAACATTATTTCTAAAGTTCACTCATTCATTAAATTTTTAAATTGTAAACAAAACATGTATTTACGATATTTATGACTATGCATTCTAATGAATAGGATGCAATATGTAGGTCCAGAATATTAATCATCTTTATTATTGATGTATTATTCTTTTGAGCACCTAAGAAAGGCCGTTACATAGGTGCCATCAACCCACTTAATTAAATAATGGTGACGAAGTGTTTATTAAAGTGATTGTTATTAACTAGCTGTTTTGTTATTAGTTTTTTATTAATTGTATATTTTTCTCTTTTTTCTTGTATTTTCTGAGAGAAAATTAATACTGTATATTCTTATTGTTTTATTTCTTATCTACAATACCAACTAACTAAGTAGTAATTTTATTTTTATATTATTTGTTGCTTATTTTTTATATTTTATATTTATATCTAGCTGTTTATTTTTCTTGTACTTTATATATACTAAAATTTATCAGTATTCTTGCAAGTTTTTGGTATATTACTTTGTATATTGCTTTAGGACACTGTCTGATAGCCTTTTCTGTTACTTATTTTTATTTTTTTACTCTGGCTATAAATCATTTTTTGTTTTGTATTTTTATTATGTCTCTTTTTAATTTATTTTGTGAATTTTCTGCAATATCAATTATATTGTTTTTTTTTTTTTATATTTTATTGTACTTGGCTTGTCTTTGTTCATTCTATTTTGTTCATGCACTTGTATTTTTTTTGCATTGTCTATTTCTTGATTTTTTTCATCATTGTTGACTACCTGATTCATCTCATTTCTTCTTCATTTTCTGTTAATTTTTTCACACATTTTTTTATATATAATAGTTGCACAGAACAAGCAATCAGAACTTGAGTCTTATGGCCCTATTTTGCTACCTATATTTTCAAGTGAAAATCGATTGTCCTACAATAAGTACTTTTTATGCATTTGTTCTGAATAATATTTATGACTCCATCCAAATATAAGACTATCACCATTTTCTCCTAAGGAAAAGTGAGCATTCAACAAATTTGATTTATGTCTTCAGATATCCGCTAACTGCATACACCTCTACCTCTAATTTAAATTATTAACATCATTCCGATAATTTGTTGCAAATGCATTTCAGTTTTGACATGTCGAATATATTACTCTGATACTATCGTTGGTGATAAAAGCCTGTCGTTTGGACAACGTTGGCTCAAACCTAATTTATAACATCCTACTACTATAGATAGGCATACATCAGTCGCATAAGATATGCCTTGAATTTTTGCCATCTCATGAAATTCTAATTTCCATACAAATAACCGACCACGGTGGTCGTCGATACATATTGTAGAGCACAAATAAAATATCAACATGACTATTTTAGACCGATGGCTGGTAGAAAATTTATTGAACTGGTGTGGGTTTGACTCATAATTCATATTTGTAATCTCTTGAAATAAAATATAAATATTAATTAGGATTTATTTTTTTGTATAAAAAAAGAGTGCGCGTAAAGTTCACACGCGATTGAAGTAAAACATATTTTCTACTGTACAAGATGGCATTTAAGTAAAAATAAATACATCATATAACATTTATTAGTAGTATGGTAACACTCGAGATGCACACATTCGTTAGTGTCAACCATTATACACATTTATATAATGAAAAATTATAAATTATATATTTATAATAGCATTAAAAATATGTATATTATTTAATAACAATAATGTAATTAAAGTCATACTTCAAATATGACATGATCGGTTTGTCATTGTAATTAGCATTTAGAAATGAACCTTCTTTAGAGAAATGAAGTAATTGCTGATTAATAACTTCTATAATATTCGTTCATACAGTGGATTATGTTAAACAACGCCGAAACAAATATTGTTTTCGCAACTTCACTCATCATGCAATTGTGTTTGAAGAACTTCATGTAATTAAAATTAACATATATTTATTGACTGATGGTATTTTTTTACTTTTTCGCTGGCGATATAATCTCATTCTTTGAACAGCTGTAATATCTGTTTTGCCTAAAAAATACTTTCCATTTTGATAATTTCAAATGAATTACCAAATCGCTACGTTAATGCACTCAATAAATATAATATTTCACTAATATTATCCATCTTTTTATGAAACTGTATGAAATCAGTAATGGTTATCAGTTTGATTTGAAAAGAATTAGAATTTTTTTATCAGCTTTCTGGTTATGAGTCAGGTTAGTTTAAGGTGTGCGCATTGTATGCAAATTCCTAACAATTACGACGCATAATAACGGGATTATGATATTTTGCTTTGTGGAGATAAATTGAATTATAATTTTATTACTCGCCGATTCAAATTAAGATTCGGCGAAAATAAATTAGGGATTCTAAAGTGGATTACTTAGTCGCTAACGGGAATGCGAAAGAACTAAATGAATTCGATTAAATAAAATGCAAATTCAAATCCCTGTTTTATTGTGACTAGTTTTGCAGAGTTGGCGGAGAAAATAAAAAAATAGATTAACTTGTAGTAAAATTTCAGGAGGATGGTAAAAAGCATTTTTCTCCTAAACAAAGATGTCAAAAGTTCCATTTGGACTGAAACACTAATCAACCAAATAGTCATATGCCTTGAGCTTTTCAATATATGTGAATAGTAATATATAAATGTGCAATAAAATGTATTTTTTGTTTATTGTTCAAATTTGTAAAATATTACATTTTATATTATTTATTCATTAGTTGCATTCTAAAACTTTCTCGGTTTGTTGTTTGTCAGTGCTTCCCAAATTATCAATTATTTTTACTTTTGTTTTAATGAACATGTAAAATAATTTCAAATACAATGATTAATTATTTGTATACACGCATGAGTATCATTTGTATCCCTAGGGTCTACATACTTAGTTTTAACTTAACGAATATTTTATGACTTAAATTACTTTAAGATCTGAGATATGAATCTATTAGCATAATTATATACATTTTTTTTATTTTTATAGGCTGTGAAAATGATACTTTGTTTTAGGAACGGTTTTTATTTCAATGGAAATTATTCGTTTTTTTTTGTTGTAAGAATATTTCAAAATTTTAATTACAGCATAATGTGCTGCTTCCAGTTGGTATTGATATTTTGCCTTGAGGCAAGTTACATGTTACATATAAATTTTCACAAATCAATGATTTTTATAATTGAACCAGATTCTGCAGGACTTTAATGGTTTAGTATGTTTATTAAGATCAAGTAGTCTATCGTTATACCAAGTAAATCATCTAATTTTAATTTTAACAAACGTCAAAAAAAACTACTCATTTTTTTCAATCTTTGATGAATTTTTAAACTTAAACTACTTATCGTAGGGCCGTAATATTTCAGTAAATTGTGTTAGACCATGATAAACATCGCCAAAAAAAGTTCCATAAAAATCGGCTTAAATATTTTTTCAACAGTTAATTACAAGAATTTAAGCTCGATAGATTTTCACCTAAACCTAATTAGTAACATTCCCAACTAATATATTTCGAACAGTTTTTGATTTGAGTTTAAATGTGGACGAAAAGTTAACACTTAACACTTTTATCCAAATTACAAAGAAACGGCTCGACCGATCATTGCACAAAACTGAGAAACGATAATCCTCATCGAGATACATCAAATGGATTTTAAATTTCTGAAATCGGTCCAGGCGTTTTTGAGCAAACGTCGATGGAAGATCTAATTTTGACAAATGCCAAAAAACGATACCAATTTTTGCAAAATTTGACGAATTTTCAAAGTTAAACGAGTTGTCGTAGGGCCGTAATATTTTAGTATGATCTATAAGACTATGGTATCTACCGCCAAAAAAATAATAATAAAAATCGTCGAAAATTTTTTTTTAACACTTTATTACAAGAAAACAGCCCGGCCGATCTCTACCAAAAACTAATCAGCACGGTTTCGTAACGTTACCAATTTCGAACGGTTTTGAATTTTCAAAATCGATTCAGAATTGCGGGCTAAAACGTGGATGAAAAATTTTACACTTTTTTGCTATTTATTAAGAAACGGTTTGGCCGATCGTCGCACAAAACTGCAACATAAACTTCTTCTTCGTGAAGTTGAAAGCGTCTGTTACTACTTACCCCTTTTACAATAAGCCTCTAGCTTCCCTATTAATTTATGTATTCTAAAAATATATGTAGTCAATTTGTCTAAATATAGGCAATTAACAAAATATTATACTAACTGAAATCGAACTTGATGTAAGGTTATAACATGCAGTTACTTATAGAACGCTATTAATTAATTTGAAATACGTCTATAGTTAATAGATTGTATACTAAATTCGATTCAATTATAATTATATGAATAAATTTAATAAGCCATAATCACAGTAAACGCACCGGAGCGCGCAAACATAACGTATTTCCTTTGTACCTCAACAAGCGCGAAATCTTAACTGTTAAAGTGTTACATTTATTAACATCGACTCATTTCGGTAAGGCTACCGCTTTTACGCCGGATCAATATTTTATTAAGAATTGTGACAAGAGGTCTATAAACTCTCACGGAGAAAAAAATTGACTCAGTTTTACGTTAAGCAAAAGTATATAGAGGTGACGCAAGCAGAAAAATTGCCGGTTCCTTCGAGTCATGGCAAATAATGATCGCTAATATTTGCAATGTGCTGGCTCGGCGTGCATAGGAAGAAGATGAACAGTAGCGAATTTTTGATAAAATAAAAGGAATATTTAAAGTTTATATTTTGAGTTAAGAGGATTTTATTTTTTATTCTAATGATTTATTCTGGTAACTTTCTTTTGTCTTGAGGACCAAATCTCGGATATAATAGATGTGTTATGGCAACGCTATGTTACGGGTCTATCTTCATATGAATTGGTAGTAACGAACTGTCAAAAAGCTTTGTATTTGCTGTGCGATCAGGCGTTTTACACATTGACTGATCGATTGGCAGACCTTTCGAAGAACGATAATTGAGCAGTTTGATTAGAATCCATGTAATTTTTAACACGCATTTAAAAAAAACTAGTTGGTATTGGTATTTTGCCTTGGGGCAAGTTACATGAACTTCCAGAAATGTGTAAATAATCGACTTAATCAATAAAAAATGAATTAATTTATGTGTGATTAAAAGTATTTCTAGTGGTTTTATTACACATAATTGAAAACGAACGAACACGTTACCTCGGAGTATTTTCTAAAAGCAAATTTTCAAAAATCAATAATTTCTATAATTGAACCAGTTTCCGTAGGACTTTAATAGTTTAATATGTTCATTAAGACCAAGTACTCTATCGTTATACCAAGTAAATCGTCTAATTTTAATTTGAACAAACGTCAAAAAACTACTCATTTTCTCAAAGTCTGATGAATTTTTAAAATTAAACTACTTGTCGTAAGGCCGTAATATTTCAGTAAGTTCTATAGGACCATGATATATATCGCCAAAAAAAGTTCCATAAAAATCGGCTTAATTTTTTTTTTCAACAGTTAATTACAAGAAAACGGCTCGGTAGATTTTCACCTAAAACTAATCAGTTTTATTCCCAACTCTCGAACAGTTTTCGAAAATCAATTCGGTAGTATAAGCTTAAATGTGGATGAAAAGTTTAACAATTTTTTCTAAATTACAAAGAAACGGCTCGGCAGATTGTCGCACAAAACTGACAAACGATAATTCTCATTGAGATATATCAAATGGCTTTTAAATTTCTGAAACCGGTTCAGGCATTTCTTGAAAAAACGTCAATCAAAGGTTTAATTTTGACAAAAGCCGAAAAAACAATACTAATTTTTGCAAACTTTTAAAATTAAAAATTAAAAAACGACGAATTTTTAATGTTAAACGAGTTGTTGTAGGAATGTAATATTTTAGTATGATCTATAAGGCTATGGTATCTACCGTAAAAAAAAAACTACAATTAAATTTGAAAACTATTAAGTTTGAAAAATTATATAAAGTAAAAATTACTCACAATTTTCTTATACTAGTGTTAAAAACAGAGAAAACAATAATCTATGGTGTGACGATATGGTAATGCATTAACTACACTATGTAATACAAACATTAAACTTATGTGACTATGTAATAAGTCACATTATAACAATGTTTCATAATTCTATTAACATAACAGTTTTAATAAGGACTTTGTAAAGACTAAGGAATTGTGTAATATGTAAACTACCTGGAGACATAATGAAGATAGGATTTTTAGAAAAAAATTTTTACCAAGATTCTAATATATGTAAAACTACTTGTGAATTTTTTGCATATTTTTTTTCGTTTTTGAGGTCATTGCGTTTTTTCATTACTCTATTGTTATAAATAGTTATAAAAGATACTTTACAGATACGTCTATTGTATAAATTTTCTTCAAAATGTAGTTTAGTCGGATTAAAAAAAATTATATCATGCTTTAATGTGATAATATGTTCTGTAATTCTGGACAATAAATTAAATCTATACGCACAGAATAAAAATCAATTTCGATTTTTCTGTCTTAATAAATTTTTTATACCTGAATCCGCGACTGAAAATCATTTATTACATTTGAACGTTACATTTTCAATTGTGTACGATTTACGATTGTGTTCGCATTCGTTCGATATGTAGGGTAATTCCTAGTAATGATCGAAAGCCGTAAAGAAATAAAATTGCGTATTGGTAATTGTGCTCTAGTTCTTAATATTTTTTGTCTTTTTATTTTCACCCACTAATGAATGGGTTTGTGGAAACAGAGAAATGTTTTTTTCCTCGGGGAAATTGTACCTGCATTTAAGTAAGAGAATAGAATACTGTAGGTACAATACATAATAATACATCTAGGAAACGATTTAAAGTTATTTGAAACAGTACAGAGAAGTCAAGTCTTGCTTACTTTGTTGCTCGATTTTTAAAATCTAAATTCTATGGAAATAGATATTATAGATAATAATAATAGGTCTAAAGATAATTTTATAAATAAATTTACTATGATTAATGAAAGTTATAATTAATTTATATGTAAACGAGTACCAATACAAAATGGTACTAAATACTGTCAATATGCCATGTAGTTGTTGTGCAGTCAGAGAACTTAAACTATGAACCGCACAAATTAAAAAAAAAAGCTAGGAGTGTATGGCATAGTGCCTTAAGGCAAATTGCTGGAACGTACCATAATGAAATATTCGAAGAATAAAAATTAGTAAAAAACATATTTTTTGGAAATAAAAAAAATGAAAGATTTTTTTTTTCTCAAAAGCCAATCGTTACATGAACACAAGCAAAAAGTTTTTTGAATCGAATGCTAAGTTCTCTCAAAATCTGCGATTTTTTACATATTTAGCTTTGTATCACCAAAACTGCTAGACCTGCCTTTGCCGAAATCTAATCACCACTTTTCCCTGTCATTACGAGTTCAATATTTTTTGGATTATTCAAATGGTATGCTCCGTTCTCTCAAAAACACGATTTCCATTTTCTGCACTCTCTGTTTTATATGTACTAAACGACTGGACCTGCCTTTGCCAACAACTAATTAGCACATCCCTCTATCAATAGGAATCGAATATTTTTGAATCATTCAAATCGCTTGATCTGTGCGCCCGAAAATGTTGGCGAACAATTGTATCCATACATACATACATACACACACATTCAAGGTATGCCAAAAGATTCAGAAACCTTCAAAACGTGAAGATATGCAAAAATTTTCAATTTCGCTTTTTTGACAATTGCAATAACTTACCCTACGGGAAGTTAGCAATGTCATCATAACTGCTAATCTTTGTGATCTGGCTTAATAACATATGAGTGAAGTTGCATTTTACGTGTAAAACGCCTGATCGTACAGCAAATAGATAACATTTTGACAGTATTTAGTACCATTTTGTATGAGAAGCGCTACGTAACATAGCCTCTACGTAACATAGCTTTTACGTAACATTGCCCTATTTCACGGCAGTATCAGCTTCTTAAAATAAAATCTTGATCGCACAGCAAAGATTTAATTTTTTGGCAACTCGTGACTACCAACTCATAAGATTATAAACCCGTAATATAACATTTCTATTTTATCCGAGAATTGGCTTTTTTGTTTGGTTAGTGAATTATAAGAATCCAATTGAATTTTAGACAAGAATTCAGAGCGCTGAATATCAACCGCAAATTGATTGCTATAATTATCTTGTTTTTGCCTTTATTATATAATCATCGACTGGTCATTTGAATGGTCATTATCTAAATTAAGAGACCGTTTAGTTTTGAATTGCTTTAGTTTGTTACGAATATAGTACCGTTCAGGGATTTACACAACTGCACTCGAACCGTTTTCCAGTAGTTGCATAACAAGCCCAGAATAAATGGATGATGACGAATCATTTGTTTAATTTTCATTAGAATTAAATTCGCAAAGCGGACATTTAAACATTCTAGCACGCTATGAAATAATTGCGTATGCAAATTGTACAGCACTGACTGTGGACAATGAGTGCTATTAGTATTATTAAGGCTAAATTAATTTAGCCTTGTCTGACGTGCCAGATGACAGAGGAAAATAACAGGTCGAGGGCTGGACAGATATTTAATAGACAGAAGAAAAATACTAACCGAGATGGGAATGGAAAGACATCTGACATCTCGTCCTAATAATTACCCAATATTTAGACATCGTTTATTAACAAATACTAAGAGAAGGAAATTTATTTCATAAAGAAAAGCTCACTTCTTCGTGAGTAGTTAGTGATCTAGCCTTTTAACAAAAATTCCACCAGTTTCCACCCATTAGAGTAAGTTATAACAACGCACTTTTTCTAGAAAATAATTATTTGTGAAATAATGAACCACAGTTATGGATTTGTTTTTGCTTGATTTGTTAGAGGAATAATTACAGCATTTATCATAGAAATATAATCAGTGGATCTCAATATATTTTGATGAATCTGTTACAACAAGCCCCTAGCTTCTCCTACGTGTTTTAAAAATTTATCGTTTACCTACTTCTAAAATTTATTTGACATTATATTTGCAATTGATTTTGTACCTGACAGAAACCGTAATTTTTCTACAAAAGGTTTTTTGTGAATTTGAAAAAGCAAAAGCTAATTCAAGTAATATTTAGAAACAGAAACATTTAGCAGAGAATAATTAGCTTTGAAAATAGTAATAAAAGATTATATGAAACAAACACGTGTTCAATACGTTGCATAGATTCCATCGAACTTCTAATAAATAATTTATTATTTTTGAAACTTCTCATGAAAGTTTTAGTAAATGATTTAAGAAGGTTTTGAAGCTAATTCTAGCAATATTTGAGAATCAAGAACATATAGCAAAAAATAAATATCTTTGAAAATAGTGATAAATAAATACATGAAACAATAACGTATTTAACACGTTGCATAGATTCCATCACACTTTTAGTAAATGATTTTGAATACTTTTGAAGCTTATTAGGAAACTTTTAATAAATGATTTTAAGAAGGTTTTAAGCTTATTCTAGCAATATTTGAAAATCAAGCATTTTATAGAAAACGTTAATCATCTATGGCAATAAAGATGTATGGATATATGAAACAAATACGTATTTAATACGTTGCGTAGATCAAACTTTTGATAAATGACTTGTTATTTTTAAAGATTTTCCTGAAACTTTTATTACATGATAAGCTAATTTGAAAACAATATTTGAGAATCAACGACTTTTAGAAAAGAATAATTAACGTTGAAAATAATGAATATATGAAACAAATACGTACTTAATACGTTGCATACGTTACTTCAAACTTATACCACAATTTTTACTTTTTCTTAAAAAAGTTAACGGCTTTTGATATATCGTTTATCTGCATAAACGATATATCATATGCTAGTTATTATATTTTATATAAGTCTGTCCTAAATTGATTGAAACAGGTTTTAAAGCTAATTCGAACAATAATTAGGAATAAAGAATAATTAGCTTTGAAAATGGCGATGAATGAATATGAATAAGATGAAACAAATACGTATTTAGCACGTTGCATAGATTCTATACAAAACTTTTAATAAACGATTTATTATTATTAAACTTTCACACGATTCGTGAAACTTTTAATAAATGATTTAAGGTTTTAGAAAGATAATTCTAGCAATATTTGAGAATCAAAAACTTTTAGAATAGAATGATTAACTTTGAAAATAATGTTGTATGAACATATGTGACAAATACGTACTTAATACGTTGCATACATTACTTGAAACTTTTATACCATAGTTTTTACTTTTTCACAAAAAAGTTAACGGCTTTTGATATTTCGTTTATCTGCATATGCTAGTATAAGTGCTATATATTTTATGTATATGTTCCTTTACCATTTTTAGCTTTACAGTTAAAAAATGTCGTCATCGCATTAGCATTCTTCATTCTTTGTATATTAGTTCATCCATGAGTTAATTTTCACGTTGGCGGAATATTTGCAACGTCGATTTCGCTGGCAAAATTGTATGCGCCATCTCTTACGTTGAGAAAGTGGCGTTGAAATTGATGTGCCGCGATGGTTTATATATTTGCTATCAATTTTACCTTCAAATTGATACACTGATCGGAAATGTATTTTATAATAATTCCGAACTTCTAAAACTTCCGAGTTTATCGAAAAAAAAATTGTTGTAGCATTGTAGTTTATCTATGACCTCGTCCTAAATTTTTGGATTTTATTGATTTAAAAGCAACTAAAAACTTTTTTTTCCCTGGTTTTCTTGTTGTTGATTTCATTTAACTTGCCTTTTGAACCATATTTCTGAAAACTTTGATTTCATCCAAACTCATCTAATACATTTTACATATTCAGTTCAGTTAGTCCAATTGTTACAGTCGTTTCCTAAAATTAGCAAATATATTGAAATCTGCTTTTTTTATTTAACAGCAATCAAAACTTGCCTTTGAACCTTATTCCTGAAAATTTTGATTTTGTTCAAATTTATGTAATATATTTCAATAGAAAATTAATAGAAAGTAGTTTTAATGATTGAATGAATTTAAACTACATTTTACTACATACTACGCAAAATCCAATTCTAAAATGTTTAAATAATATTTCACATGTTCAGTTCAGTTAGTCCAATGATTACTGTCCTTTCTCAAAATTCACAAATACGTTGAAATCTGCTGTTTTTTTAACAGCAATAAGAACTATTAGTTTCATGAGCTGTTTTAAATGTTGCTTAATTCTAAGTTTTTGGGACCAATTCTCGGACAAAATAGGTAATGCTATGTTACGGGTCTATATTCGTATTAGTTGATAGTAAATATTCGTCTAAAGCTATGTATTTTTTGTGCGAACAAGCGTTTTACACATAAAACCTAACCTACAAAACTCACATACCTAAAATGACAATATTATCGTAAGTGCATCTTTCTGATGTCTTTTTGATAACCCATACGTGAAGTTAGGTTTTATGTGTAGAATGCCTCATAGCACAGCAAATACGACTTTTTGACAGTTTGTTACTACCAACTCATACGAACATAAACCCATAACATAGAATTACCATAACATTCTTATTTTATGAAAAATTTTTCTTAACGTTTTTCGAGAAATGGAATATCTTCACGTTTCAAAGTTTTCTGAACATTTTGGCATACCTTAGAAAAAATGAATGTATGTGTGAATGTATATGTATGTATGTATGTTCGTATTTTTCGATTCAATTTTTTGTCCACTATTTCGGGCTCACAGATCAACCGATTTGAATGATTCAAAAAACATTCGATTCGTATTGACTGGAAGACATGCCGATTAGTTTTTGGCAAAGGCAGATACAGCCGTTTTGAAAATATAAGATAAAAAGTGCAAATAATGGCAATTCAGTTTTTGATAGAACGGAGCGTCCGATTTGAATGATTTAAAAAACATTTTCCTTATCCTAGTTACATGCAGGTCCAGCAGTTTTGGAGACACATATTAAAATATTGGAAACAACTGTTATTAATCATTGATAAAATTTGATTGATTATTGATAATTTGCATTCTTCGAATGTTTAATTGCACTACGGGAAGTAACAGTAGTTTGCCATAAGGCCATGCACCACTAGTTATTTTAATAAAAAGATCAAACATTCGAAAAAATATCAAAAGAAATGGTACATAAATACATGTTAAACAAATATACAATAAAAGTCGAAATAAAAGCTGACAATAAATTTAAATTGAGCAATAAAATTCTGGCATGATGATGAGTTTCTTCGCGTGGAAGCTCGTTCCGTCACTAGAGCGAAAGATCATATAGCAACTTCCTTTTTACTTTTATTTAAGTGGGCATGGTAATGTTTAATGGCTTAATAAAAGTGTTAAAAAAATTAATTTAATTGTCAATTATTTACTCGAGCTTCTATCATAACAACTTTGCAAAAAAAATGTTATTGATTTATTTTATGTGGCTATCCATCTTCCTATCATTAAGCCTTTCACTTATAACATAATTTTATTTACATTTCATGTGATTATAAGTTAATCTTATTATTATAAATGAAGTTATATACAATTTTGTATATATCAATATTGTTGTTTGATATCAAGATTTGCGTATTTACTGAAAAAAACTTCAACTTTTTGTGCAGCTTCTACATGGTACATCATTTTGCTTTGTCTTTCATAGCTTCTGCATTCTCAGAATAATATGGTCCAATGTTGCCAAAAGTTTATCCGAATAGTTTACCTGTGCAGAATGAATATGAATGCATTTCTCTCTTTTTTTTGAAATAATTTAATAAAACTATTTTGAATGGAACTTATGAAAGTCGTCATTTTAAATTCACATGCCTTTTAGGTTCATATGTCTAATTCACTAATTTTGTGTTGTATTACATATACAAAAATATCATTTTATCCTTTATTTTCATATGAATTTTTTGATAATATAACTTTAACATTAACATAATCAATATTAACATGTGTTTTTTTTTGTTTTAGGTAAGTGATGTTCATTAAGAAATCTTTAAGCTGATGTTTGAAATCCTGATTTGGTAATGTACAAAATATTCATTAGTAACAATTGCAAACTACCAGATTTTCTAGTACGTATAATTTCACGTATAACGTTATCGGTATAAAAGTTTATTTGACTAAGGAGTCGAGGCCAATTAATAAATAATAAAAAAAAAAATTGAAGCAATCAAACAAAGCCTCAAGAGTAATGAGAAATATGTATGAAATCTACAATTACCATCATCAAAACTTTTCATTATTTGAAGTTCAATGAATAATATGATCAAGACTACTGAATTGCTTACTTGAATATTTTATACAAATTATTTTAGTAGGTAGGGATCTTACTTTTCGCTTATATACCATATGAACTTTACTTAAAAGTGCAAAGTTACTCAACCGAACAGAAAACTATAAATAGGCGTAGTAAAAAAAAGTTTCGAGGAAATCAGTTGTTCCGGCCTAGTTTATCATTATCTCTTCTAGATTATATATTATATATATAGTACGTTAGCGTTTCGCGTGTTTTACATAAGACGCTGCTCTGGGCGGAGTGGGTTCACTTTGACGACAGGGTCGGATTAGGGGATGATTTATTTTTATTCATTTCATGAATCGTTTCCATATTTCTTCATAATAGATTCGAATTGAAAAGAAAAAACACGTGTATAATAACAACTTTTTTGATATGAGCGTCGACGACCTGTGTTCACGAGTGTCGTCTATGGACGACACTATGTATTGACTTTTGCTTTGATATTTATCACTCTGAGTTAAGTTATTGAGAATTCTTTGTAAGTTGATATTGTGGGTTTTAGTTATTTAGAACTGTTATTTATTAATTTTAAAGACATCTCTATTGATAATGATTGGAAAATCTTAATATATTTTTTGTAACAAATATTTAGGTGGCTTGCTGTTTCGTACAGCAGCGCCACTCCTGCGGAAAACACTTTTGTAGCAATCACATAATCATAAAATATATTCTTTACAATTTTTTATTTCATATCAGTCCATTTTAAGAAAATAAACTATGTTTTCGGAAAATTTGATATCTGTATACAATTACCGTTTTTTTAAATAAAGTTAGAACTTTTTATACGAAAGCCTTATTAAATTGTAATTATATCTGAAAATAATCAATTATAAATTTGTATTATCAATAAAGATATGCCATATCTAGATATAACTATGTACTTTTATTATCTATTAATTAGAAACGGCTTGATCACTTGCAATGCTAAATTAACAAATTTAGTTTGATATGAAAATTTCAATTAAAAATTTTTAGTTGTAAAAAACGACATTTGTCGTTTGTTTAAAAAATGACATTTCCAATCTTTATATAAAATTGTTATCAGTACTTTGTTTAATTAGACCAGTAGAACCCCGTTAAGACGATCATACTTAATACTATTGCCCGCATAATACGCCACTTAACTCCTTGCACTTTGAAGCATCGCCCTTATTCCGCATATCACCCTTTTTCGCGTAAAACGTGTTTTTGGTCCGTATCCCAAGAGGTTGTCTTAACGGGGTTTTATTGTACTTATCGATCATCTTTATAATATATGAGTGAAGTTTTATTTTATGCGTGAAACGCTTGATCGCACAGCATAATACATGGCGTTTTTACAGTATTTAGTACCATTTTGTATGAGAAGCGTTACGTAACATTGGTCTATTTTACTTCAGATTCGGAATGATTGATTATTAAAGAAATATACTTTAATGAGACTAAGTCGACTTATTTCAATAAAAACATTTGTAGGTAATAATAAAATATTGAAACAAAAACTAGTCATCAATATTGGTGATCCTTATAAGGACACTTCCAAGTGGATGATATCTTGATATGGGGCGTCCATTAATTACGTGAGGTTTTTAGGGGGAGGGAGGTTTGACAAAAAATCACGAAATATCACGTGAGGGAGGGAGGGATAGGTAAGATGTCACTTGCATTTATTTTTTACCTGAATTTAAAAAAAAAATCCAAACATCTTTAAAAAAATCAAAAATTAAAAAAAAAATCTCGTAACTAATAATACACGTGATGTTTGGGGGGGAGTGAGATTATTTTTGACGATCACCAAGGAGGAGGGGGGTCCAAAAATCCTTAAAAAATTGATCACGTGATTAATGGACGCCGCCATACTTGGCGACAGTCTAAGGAGAAAACAAAAACATTCAATTCTATTGATTTTCATATATAGTACAATGGTTAATTTTTCTCATTACTAGTCCCTCTCTGTTTTATGCTAGAGAAACATTTAAGTAAAATTCTATTGTTGTATATAGTAGGTCTTGTGATTTGTACGTCGCATGCACGCTTTCGATATATGCCCTAAGGCGCTCATTACACGCAGCCAAATGATCGTGTTTGCAGCATTTTTGCGACTTTGGCCTATAATTGGAGACGATGGGATCGTCTTCGAATATTTATTGATCGGATATGTAATTTTATTGTAGTTAGCTATAGGGTGCGAAAATATATTATTTGGAAAATGATTTAGGGTATGGCGAGGCACAAGGGTCCAATTTGACTTTGAGCAATTATATTGTGAAAACCTGACCAATGGTATCACAACAAATAACACATATGAAACGAACAATATCTCTGATGTTTTGATCATTTACAAATTAGCCATCGGTTACATAAAATCGTTTTTCGGACGTCTTTTCGTTTTTTTATATTGGTCATGAAGGTGACAAACTTCAGGGCATTAAGTTTTACACGGAATAGTTGCTACCCCTGGTAGAGGGGGTAGCGGAGTGTTCTAATTGAACTAGTTGTTTACTTCTAAAAAAAAGTCCGCTTAACAACATGTAAATAACCAATAAAAATAAATATATCTTCTTTCATTATAACTTAGTAACAAATCAGTGATTGTAATTAGAACTGCAACAAATACATAATATACAAACAAATCAGTGTTTAATACAGTCCACAGCTACAAGGGTTAAATTATAACCCAACAACCTGAATTATCAAAGGAGAGTTTTAATAAATTTTATAACTACGTAAGCATAAAATACAAGCGTAAAAATAAATTTTAATTTAGTACTCACCTCAGTACACAGTATTTATTTCCGTTTCCGAGAAGAATTTCCGCACCACATGTTAAATGTATTTTTTGCGCCGTTTTTTACTCCTAGCTGTCAGTTATTCTCCGTACGTGTTTTTCCTGAAACATCTCAGTATTCCCATGCATACCCGATATTTATTTTCTATTCACGAAATTTGCGGACGAGCGCTTGAATCATATACATTTCTGCAAATCATGCTTTGGGTTTCGTGATATTCATGGAAACATGAAAACGAAAGCGAGATATTATTATTCATATCATCCTACCTTCAGAAGTTTTCCTACACATCTTGATGTGGAGGGTGTGATAAATTTGGGGATTCCGAATAGAGATATCATTGGGTTGCTAATGAGCAACTGCTCTTAGAAGTTGCTTATATGGGGCGTGAGATTTAGAAATCAGAACAGAGGAGCCACTACCAGTATTTGGACGAAAAATATGTATACTTTTATTAATAATAACAAATTTCTGACAACTACAAATGGGATACATTTTTGTATTATGTAGTAGTAGCTCTACTGAAGGCATCAGACACAACAACATTTTTTAAGATTTTTCAATTATTTCCAATAAAAATATTTTTAAAAATATAAATTTATTAAGGACTAAACATTACAATGACAATTTTGAATCAGAGTTTAATAATTTATCTCTGAGTGATAAATTTTGAAGAAAGTCCCTAAACCAAATGAACTATCCAGTTCAAAATATATACTGCAACTTGTGCATTTGTAGTATTGTAAAACGAGGTTAAAACTAGCATTTGTCAGTTACAAAGTGTTAATAATGTCAAAACGAACATTTAGTTTAATTTATAACTTCTCTTTGACAATGGCGCAAAAACAATGAAGGCAATGTAGAAGTGCAAACGATGTTAATGGCCTCTGTAAAAACCGGATAATTGTATGCAATTTTAGTCTGTTTTGATTGTCATAAATATACAGCAATCGTAAAATATTTTTTTTGTCTCGAACTTCTTTTGGGTTTATAATATCGTATCACAAAAACTATTGATATTTAGTCTATTGATTTAATAATAATAAATAATGATAAAGGTAAAAATACGCAATTATCTATATGGAATACTGTAGCGCGTAGTGATAATTTTGGTATAAATAAAGATACTTTAAAACATACACATTTATTGAAAATATATTTACGAGATTCAGACAGAATTTACAATATCATTGACACTTCGATTATAATAACTGGGATTTAGACTGTGGTTAAATTGAGACTCAGATCATGGTTGAATTGAGGCTGATCATGAATAGATCTTTGTTCCTCTGTGGCGGAAAGAGTGGTACCACTTGGATACCACAATGTACGAGATCTTTTTGACTGGTCATGAAGAACTCCTTGCTTCACTGTGGTGGTAACAGTGGTCCTATTAGGGTACCGCAAGGTTACCAATTCTTTGAGGCTGATTATGAAGAACTTTTTCCTCTTCTGTGTCAGAAACAGTGGTGCCAATTTTGTACCACAGTGTTACTAAATCTTTGAGGCTTATCATGAAAAGCTCCTTCCTCTTTTGTGGTGGCAACAGTGGTACTAATGGGGTACCGTAGTATTACCAAATCTTTGAGGTTGATTATGAAGAGCTCCTTTCTCCTCTGTGGCTGAAACAGTGGTGCCAATTGGGTACCACAGTATTACCAAATCTTTGAGGCTGATCATGAATAGATTCTTTCTTCCTCGGTGTCGGGAAAAGTGGTGCTAATTTGGTACCACAGTGTTAGCAATTCTTTGAGGTTGATCATAAAGAGCTCCTTTCTTCTCTATGGCTAAAAGAGTGGTGTTAATGTGATACCACAGTGTTAATTCTTTAAGGCTGATCTTGAAAAGCTTTTTCCTCCTCTGTGGCGGAAAACTGGTGCCAATTGGTTACCAAATCGGTCTTTGATATTGGATGAATCTGGGAGATGGCATAATAATACTTTTTATTTCTCATCAATATACAAAAATAATATTTTTTATATGAACATCAACATTGTTTCAACTCTTTTATAATTTAGTGTTTTTAATTATGTTATGTGTAAGTTTGAGTTTAATAATTTTATGTTTTAGTTTCACAAATTGTGACTGGTATTTCTTGTGTCAATACTAGTAAGGAATCTAAAATACTAAGGACTATAGTAAATGCCCAAAGGTATTTAACTATTTATAGAGTCCCTAATGCTAAACAGGTTAAAGACATCCGAAGGAATCCCTCCCAATCCACTTTTGGAAGAATTGAATAAACTACTATCGAAAGGAAGATTATGGGAAAAACATACAATTGATCTAACTGAACAACAAGCTTTATTAAAGATTTTTACTGAATTTTTTTTTCTAAATTATTAGTTGATAGTTTTATAGAATTGCAAGGTCTGATTGATTAAGAACAATAATAGAATGTTACGGAATTCTATCCTTATCTGGGAACTCTCTCAATATGGAACTTATTATTCAGTTACATAATGTTCTTTTACGTGATTTTTGAGTATTTTAGTCACGTGATAAGGCTTAAAATTTTAACATTTAAGGGCCAATTTTTGGATGAAATAGAAATGTTATGTCTGTCTGTCAAAAAGCAGAATTGTACCACAATTGCCTACTTGGTTTAGACTCATAAATTACTGTTAAAATAATTTTTGCCTCATTTACCATGGAGTTACCATCGTCCTCCTCCGCAACAAGGATCTCTTTTTACCCAGCTGGATATATATTTCATTTTTTATTATTATTAACTCTTCATCTGGCTGAGTTGATCCTTTCGTTTTGTTTATTTTATTGTACGTGATATTAAATGAACCGAGATAAGATTTTTGCTTGTCTAATGATATTGGACATTGCTATGTCTGACCAGGATATATGATACAGACAAAAGCTTTCTCTCTTTAATCATTCTATAATGAACGATAAGGGATCATTGTTATTGTGAGCGGTCTTTTGTCATGTTAATTATTTTTAATAGTTATAGGTTTGTGCTTGAATTAAGCTTTATTTATAAAGCCTTATCTATGGCTCTGATTGTTTCATTAATTTTATCATTTATCACATGTTTCGAAGTACTATCAATTATTGCTCAAACGTTCACAAAGACAATTCAAAATATCAAATCTGCTGATAACTCAGTCGTAATATTACTAGTACATACTGATACTATTGTCTTTAGTAATTTTAACAAAAAATAGTTATGATATGTTAAAAATACTTTAAAACATTTTGTAAGGCAATAAACTAATTTTAGAATGAGGCAATTTAGTCCAGTCATTTGGTCGTTTTGCCGGTACAGTACTCCGGGAATTCTGAAAATTGGTAATCTTATAGATTTCGAGGTGCTCTTCACGAAAATCAACTTTGCCACCTCAAATTTGAACGGCAAGTTGCCGCCATATTGAAAAAATGGTGTCAAAAAACAGCTTTTTTAAAATATCTCCTTTCTGGCTCATTCTACTATAAAAGTATCTATGTACGAATTAAACTAGAGAACATTTCCTACAATTCTTTAGAAAACCGTTTTTTTTGTAAAATTGATAGTTTGAGAGTACGGCCGCCTCAAAGTCTTTGCTGCTCTCGTCGTAGTATCAAATCTGTCCATATATGACAGCACTTCGAACTTGACCACATTCTCTCTAATAATTAATATTTTCAATGTTAAATTAAACGAATAAGATCTAGAAATAGAATAATTCAAATATTTTTCTGTTTTTTTTGCTGATTTTTTAACGCTTCAAGCTACTTGACGCTACAAGGTGCTACTCAAGCTATAAGTATATTTATAGCTACTTTGCCTTTGAAGTGTTAAAAAATTAGCAAAAAAAACAAAAAATATTTGAATTATTTTATTTCTAGATCTTATTCGCTTAATTTAACATTGAAAATATTATTTATTAGAGAGAATGTGGTCAAGTTCGAAGTGCTGTCATATATGGACAGATTTGATACTACGACGAGAGTAGCAAAGACTTTGAGGCGGCCGTACTCTCAAACTATCAATTTTACAAAAAACGGTTTTCTAAAGAATTGTAGGAAATTTTCTCTAGTTTAATTCGTACATAGATACTTTTATCGCAGAATCAGCCAGAAAGGAGATATTTTAAAGAAGCTGTTTTTTGACGCTATTTTTTCAATATGGCGGCAACTTGCCGTTCAAATTTGAGGTGGCAAAGTTGATTTTCGTAAAGAGCACCTCGAAATCTATTAAATTACCAATTTTCAGAATTCCCGGAGTACTGTACCGGCAACAGCCTTTTTTTGCACCAAATGACTGGACTAATTCATTTTTGTCTGTATTACTTTTAAATCAAATCTTTCACAGTCGTTTACCATTTTATTTGAACTCCTCTAGTGTTATGACTGCAGTTCTTGACTTGCAGTAAAATTAATACTCTAGTTACAATAAAGCTTTTAGCACAGATATTAAAGACCTAACCGTGTTTTTATTATTGTTTTAATGAGGAACATAAAACACGTGAATTTATGGACTTGACTCCATAAACCTATATTGCTATTTATGCTGGTCATGTAAATTAGTTTGATGGACGAATAAAAGGAACTATTTATTTGGAAATTTATGATTTTCGTGTAATATCTACAATTATTGTTGTGATAATATTATTAAAGTGGACATGTTATATATTAAATTTTCAAGCGTTACTTATTGTTCCTATATATGCATAGTCCAGCAATCATATATTATTTTATAATTTAATATATTTTGTCAAATTAATCTAATTATGTGCATTTTTTTAATTTTTAAAATTATATAATTTTCATTATAAAATAAATATTTTTTATTTCAAAACTCTTCTTTTGAGTATGTAAGACCAAACTTGAGTTTTTATTAAAAAAAATTTGCAAAAAATATATAAGAAATATTTTTATTACAGAATGTAAATCGAATAATTCCTTGGTCCATGTTGTGAAAAATATTTGAAATTTAATGATATCAAGTTGAATAAAATATTATGTATATATTCCTTGCCCATTTCGTATTCACAAAATGGAGCACTATTTTAACCCTTGGCCCTCTCCATTCTCGTGGATTACGTAATTTTATTTTCGCAAGGGAAAAAATTGTTTCAAATCCTTTTTAAAGGGTAGAATAGCGTGAATTATATTTATGACCGTCGAGCACATAACAGCACTTTTAACCCCAATAAAAAATTCTGCCTTCATCACTTTTCTGAGTTTATATTATATGTATATCAAACTTATGAATATAATAGAAAATATTTAATATCATTATGACTTGTATAATTTGAATCTGTTTTAATTTTTTTAAATTGGATCTGTTCGCCCCACCTATGGGGCAAAAAAGACCGGGTGACAAATTTTTGGATAACAGCAAGAAAACATATTTCTACAATTATGAATTAGCTGGGAGTTTTACTGAACATAGTCAAATAGTTGTTTGTTTGATATGTATTATTTGTTGGGATATAATTCGTTTGGTTTTCACAATATAATTACTCAAAGTGAAATTGGACCTTTGTCTAATTCTAATCTAATTTATCCACTTTTCTTTCTATTTAATACTATGTAAGGGTACCATCATCTCAGAATTATGATTGCTTTTAGATTCACCTTTTTTCCTTCAAATAAAAATATTCTTTTACGCCTAAACGACAATGTTTCAGATACAATCCATTTTTTATAAATTTTTAGTATGTCGTCATGTCTATCGACTCATTCAAGCGAAACTTCTTATCCCTGCGTTTTATATATTAAATTTTTTCCTAGCTCACTGTTTTATGGTGAACCTCAAAGAAAAACCATCTCGATTAGGTAATATTTTTTCGTCAATGTTTTCCGAGACACAAAGTCATTACTTTCAGACTCTTCGCTTTTGGCCTATGAACTTTTTTTCGGTATATTCTTTGTTGTGCGCAAAAGCTGCTATTCCTATGGGAAAATTAAAATCTGTGGAAATAAAAACGCCATTGCGGAAAAGGTTTTCTTGAAAAAATAAAGATATATATATATATATATATATATATATATATATATTGTTATGTATTGATTTACGTTTGATTATTATATCCAGCAGCAATCTACATTAACATCGGCATAATATATGTCAGCAACCGTTGTATTTTTTGCTAATGATATAATGATGTCTATTTACTTGGCGTATAACATTCTAAGGAGATAGAATTGAATAATATTTATATATTTTCATTTACCTCGAATCACTTTAATTTTCCTAATCAGATAATTTTATTGAAAATCCCTTGTTTTCAGCGTTGATAGGATATAAAAATTCACAACACATTCCTTAACATATTAGGCGAAAGCCAATTCTTTTCCAGATTAAAATAATTAAAACGGTTGTATGCAAGTGTACAAAGCCTATGAGAAACTGCTATTTATTTTTTATTCATCAACAAAATGAAATGAAAATTTATATTTTTATTTCAATATAGATCTCTATATTTTATGATATATTATTAAAAAATATATATTTCAATATATATAGAGAAAAAAAATATCTTCCTCGCGTGGGTAACGCGTGTCTGACTCAGAACAGGTTTTAGTGTCAATATTAACAAGATTAACTTACAAGTTTTTTCTATGATAAATTATAATATAAATATGTAGTGATGTTATAGGCTATAAATTATTTGTGACATCTTATGTATTTTTAAATGCGAATAATAACATTCATACAAAAATATTTTAATTATAAACACAAATCAAACATTCTTAACTTCTGAAGATACGAAGTTGTTTATTCGTAAATCTGTCTGATGAATATATTCATTCATAATTTTACCACATTTATATAAATATTAACAAATATTTCTGTGTACTAATGTGAACATTTTGAACAAGTTATCTTTTATTACGCCGAAATGAGCTAAATTACTATAGTAAATTGAACAGCAATTTTACAAATATAGTCATTGTAAATTACAATGACTATTATATTTACTTGTATATCTGAATAATTACAATTTGTAATTATTCAGAAATTATTTGCAAAGTTCAATTCATCAATAAACATTTTTTATGTGCTATAACTTACAGTTGCGCTTTTATAAAATACAAAAAATTGACTTTAAATTTTTTTTTGTAATTAAATTTTGTAACACATCTTTACTTAAGCTTACGTATTTTATTGAAGCATAATTTAGTGAACATGTAATAGAAGTAAGTGTCAATATAGTACATGACCTATTTTACATTTTTATATAATTTTCAACTCTACGTAAGCTTACATTTCATTAATGTGCTAAATAAATATTTCATTTTTATTGCATTTAATTTTGCTTCATTTTTTTTGTGTTTTGTCTCTTTTAATTTTTCGATTTGTTTATTTAAATTTTATATAGTTGATTGTATTTACTTGGAGTAAATTGTGAACGGATTACGCACAGTATTGCAATCATACAAAAGTTCGTTATATTAATTTGTTTTATTTTTGCGAATGGACTAATATTTACGAATAAAATGTACACAAACATGCCCATGTATATATATTAGGGTAGTTCTTAATATGGATATTTTCGAATTCCTTGCTCCCAAGGTCTCAAATGGTTCCAAATGATTAAAAACAATTATCTGAAAATTTTAGCTATTAATATTGTCTTTTAGATACAGCGCAATTCAATCAAAGTTTGTATGGAAATAGCGTGAAAGTTTTTTCGAAATTTGTAAAAATAGAAATATGTGCGCTGTTCGACATACATGTCACTAGTCAAAAGGTTATTCGAGTGGCCCACTTCAACCTGTGGCTCACGGCTGTCCACCGCACCCTACATAATTATCAAAAGTAATTTATATAAATAATTCCTTTGTCACTTTATCATATTACCGCGTAGACAAGGCATTACGTAACGAGTTTAGTGTATGAATTATGTAATTTTTCTCATCATTGCTTACGATAATTAACTAAATAAATATATAAATAAGCCTTTCAGTCTCTCAGGTTTCCACTGAACCCAGGTTGAATATCTCTGCTCTGTATTCTCAGTTGCTATAAAATTCATAACTCGCTCTACCTCTGGCGAAGTCGCTCTCTAAGCTTCCAGCTGGCCTTGGCAAGGTCGCTCGATCGCGCCGTAGTGTGAGCCGCGTTAATACATAAACGGACCAACACCTTGGTAACCACAAAATGTCGTTGCAAGGTGAACAATTTAAATCGGTTCTTCATCATTCTCTCTTGTATCCGTTACGTCAGTACGATTTCATCATTGTTATTGGTTCACGCAACTTTCGAGATGCATTCCTATTTTGGAATTGGAGATTCAGAGATGGATGGGAGAAGATCGTGCTTGATCATATCGTATAAGTCCAGCGGTGGCGTAACAGTTTGGACCAACTAGTTTTGGGTTCGCTGTCAAATTTCCATTTGAAGTCATAGATCCCAAAATGATCTCAAGAGAAAATCACCTCTCGCAGGTATAGATGCATATAAATCATAAGAATATTAACAAGTACTTAGAGAATAGTGAATTAGTCACAATCGAAAAGGACAGCTACTGGACTGCCATCCATTCAAATAGCCATATATAATCACGTCAAAACAATTACTGAATGTCCTAGTATGATAGATTGTAATTAAAAGTATAACAAAAAAAAATTAATCGTATGATTATACAACAGTATAGACAAGTTGTAAAATACTGTTTTGGAAACATTTTTTGTCTGACAGTACAAATAACACTTCCAGTTAACACGGAAATCAAAATATTCAAACACTACTTTAATATGAAATATTATTCTATTATCATGGGTTTTATTAAATTATATTAATATTTATATGCATTTCGAAATACTATTTATAATGGTGTAAATTCTAAAAAAATTATAGTTATAAAAATTCTCCGTAGAAATGAATCGTAGTGCGATATTCGTGTTTATGTGGGCCCAATATAGTTTATCAATATTGCGCCAATATCATTGTGTTACTTTTTCCCATATAGTACCCATATTAAAAACCAACATGAGCCCAATATAGGCTCGATATTGACAAACAATATTTACCTCACATTCCAAACCAATATAGCCCATATTGGGCCTCAATATATATAAACTTTTTTTATTATTTTTATTTTATTATTTTGAAAACATTTAGTTTATTTTTGACACGTGGCTTGATTGGAACGTCCAGTAGTTGGGAACGTCTTATCCTGGTTGTGACATATTATGACTGTATTAAACTATTTTATATGCCAACGAAAGGTGATTTTTCTTGATATTATCTCTGAGATCTATAAAA
>NW_020538040.1:21979722-22005168 GCF_003426905.1 Ctenocephalides felis | reverse complement strand
CGACCACGGTGGTCGTCGATACATATTGTAGAGCACAAATAAAATATCAACATGACTATTTTAGACCGATGGTGGTAGAAAATTTATTGAACTGGTGTGGGTTTGACTCATAATTCATATTTGTAATCTCTTGAAATAAAATATAAATATTAATTAGGATTTATTTTTTTGTATAAAAAAAGAGTGCGCGTAAGTTCACACGCGATTGAAGTAAAACATATTTTTCTACTGTACAAGATGGCATTTAAGTAAAAATAAATACATCATAAACATTTATTAGTAGTATGGTAACACTCGAGATGCACACATCGTTAGTGTCAACCATTATACACATTATATAATGAAAAATTATAAATTATATATTTATAATAGCATTAAAATATGTATATTATTAATAACAATAATGTAATTAAAGTCATACTTCAAATATGACATGATCGGTTTGTCATTGTAATTAGCATTTAGAAATGAACCTTCTTTAGAGAAATGAAGTAATTGCTGATTAATAACTTCTATAATATTCGTTCATACAGTGGATTATGTAAACAACGCCGAAACAAATTTTTTCGCAACTTCACTCATCATGCAATTGTGTTTGAAGAACTTCATTGTAATTAAAATAACATATATTTATTGACTGATGGTATTTTTTTACTTTTTCGCTGGCGATATAATCTCATTCTTTGAACAGCTGTAATATCTGTTTTGCCTAAAAAATACTTTCCATTTTGATAATTTCAAATGAATTACCAAATCGCTACGTTAATGCACTCAATAAATATAATATTTCACTAATATTATCCATCTTTTTATGAAAACTGTATGAAATCAGTAATGGTTATCAGTTTGATTTGAAAAGAATTAGAATTTTTTTATCAGCTTTCTGGTTATGAGTCAGGTTAGTTTAAGGTGTGCGCATTGTATGCAAATTCCTAACAATTACGACGCATAATAACGGGATTATGATATTTTGCTTTGTGGAGATAAATTGAATTATAATTTATTACTCGCCGATTCAAATTAAGATTCGGCGAAAATAAATTAGGGATTCTAAAGTGGATTACTTAGTCGCTAACGGGAATGCGAAAGAACTAAATGAATTCGATTAAATAAAATGCAAATTCAAATCCCTGTTTTATTGTGACTAGTTTTGCAGAGTTGGCGGAGAAAAAAAAAAATAGATTAACTTGTAGTAAATTTCAGGAGGATGGTAAAAAGCATTTTTCTCCTAAACAAAGATGTCAAAAGTTCCATTGGACTGACTGAAACACTAATCAACCAAATAGTCATATGCCTTGAGCTTCAATATATGTGAATAGTAATATATAAATGTGCAATAAAATGTATTTTTTGTTTATTGTTCAAATTTGTAAAATATTACATTTTATATTATTTATTCATTAGTTGCATTCTAAACACTTTCTCGGTTTGTTGTTTGTCAGTGCTTCCCAAATTATCAATTATTTTACTTTGTTTTAATGAACATGTAAAATAATTTCAAATACAATGATTAATTATTTGTATACACGCATGAGTATCATTTGTATCCCTAGGGTCTACATACTTAGTTTTAACTTAACGAATATTTTATGACTTAAATTACTTTAAGATCTGAGATATGAATCTATAGCATATTATACATTTTTTTATTTTTATAGGCTGTGAAAATGATACTTTGTTTTAGGAACGGTTTTTATTTCAATGGAAATTATTCGTTTTTTTTTGTTGTAAGAATATTTCAAAAATTTTAATTACAGCATAATGTGCTGCTTCCAGTTGGTATTGATTTTTGCCTTGAGGCAAGTTACATGTTACATATAAATTTTCACAAATCAATGATTTTATAATTGAACCAGATTCTGCAGGACTTTAATGGTTTAGTATGTTTATTAAGATCAAGTAGTCATCGTTATACCAAGTAAATCATCTAATTTTAATTTTAACAAACGTCAAAAAAAACTACTCATTTTTTTCAATCTTTGATGAATTTTTAAACTTAAACTACTTATCGTAGGGCCGTAATATTTCAGTAAATTGTGTTAGACCATGATAAACATCGCCAAAAAAGTTCCATAAAAATCGGCTTAAATATTTTTTCAACAGTTAATTACAAGATTTAAGCTCGATAGATTTCACCTAAACCTAATTAGTAACATTCCAACTAATATATTTCGAACAGTTTTTGATTTGAGTTTAAATGTGGACGAAAAGTTAACACTTAACATTTATCCAAATTACAAAGAAACGGCTCGACCGATCATTGCACAAAACTGAGAAACGATAATCCTCATCGAGATACATCAAATGGATTTTAAATTTCTGAAATCGGTCCAGGCGTTTTTGAGCAAACGTCGATGGAAGATCTAATTTTGACAAATGCCAAAAAACGATACCAATTTTTGCAAAATTTGACGAATTTTCAAAGTTAAACGAGTTGTCGTAGGGCCGTAATATTTTAGTATGATCTATAAGACTATGGTATCTACCGCCAAAAAAAATAATAATAAAATCGTCGAAAATTTTTTTTTAACACTTTATTACAAGAAAACAGCCCGGCCGATCTCTACCAAAAACTAATCAGCACGGTTTCGTAACGTTACCAATTTCGAACGGTTTTGAATTTTCAAAATCGATTCAGAATTGCGGGCTAAAACGTGGATGAAAAATTTTACACTTTTTTGCTATTTATTAAGAAACGGTTTGGCCGATCGTCGCACAAAACTGCAACATAAACTTCTTCTTCGTGAAGTTGAAAGCGTCTGTTACTACTTACCCCTTTTACAATAAGCCTCTAGCTTCCCTATTAATTTATGTATTCTAAAAATATATGTAGTCAATTTGTCTAAATATAGGCAATTAACAAAATATTATACTAACTGAAATCGAACTTGATGTAAGGTTATAACATGCAGTTACTTATAGAACGCTATAATTAATTTGAAATACGTCTATAGTTAATAGATTGTATACTAAATTCGATTCAATTATAATTATATGAATAAATTTAATAAGCCATAATCACAGTAAACGCACCGGAGCGCGCAAACATAACGTATTTCCTTTGTACCTCAACAAGCGCGAAATCTTAACTGTTAATGTGTTACATTTATTAACATCGACTCATTTCGGTAAGGCTACCGCTTTTACGCCGGATCAATATTTTATTAAGAATTGTGACAAGAGGTCTATAAACTCTCACGGAGAAAAAAATTGACTCAGTTTTACGTTAAGCAAAAGTATATAGAGGTGACGCAAGCAGAAAAATTGCCGGTTCCTTCGAGTCATGGCAAATAATGATCGCTAATATTTGCAATGTGCTGGCTCGGCGTGCATAGGAGAAGATGAACAGTAGCGAATTTTTGATAAAATAAAAGGAATATTTAAAGTTTATATTTTGAGTAAGAGGATTTTATTTTTTATTCTAATGATTTATTCTGGTAACTTTCTTTGTTTGAGGACCAAATCTCGGATATAATAGATGTGTTATGGCAACGCTATGTTACGGGTCTATCTTCATATGAATTGGTAGTAACAAACTGTCAAAAAGCTATGTATTTGCTGTGCGATCAGGCATTTTACACATTGACTGATCGATTGACAGACCTTTCGAAGAACGATAAATAAGCAGTTTGATTAGAATGCATGTAATTTTTAACACGCATTTAAAAAAAACTAGTTGGTATTGGTATTTTGCCTTGGGGCAAGTTACATGAACTTCCAGAAATGTGTAAATAATCGACTTAATCAATAAAAAATGAATTAATTTATGTGTGATTAGAAGTATTCCTAGTGGTTTTATTACACATAATTGAAAACGAACGAACACGTAGCTCGGAGTATTTTCTAAAGGCAAATTTTCAAAATCAATTAATTTTTATAATTGAACTAGTTTCCGTAGGACTTTAATAGTTTAGTATGTTCATTAAGACGAAGTACTCTATCGTTATACCAAGTAAATCGTCTAATTTTAATTTGAACAAACGCCAAAAAAACTACTCATTTTCTCAAACTTTGATGAATTTTTAAAATTAAACTACTTGTCGTAAGGCCGTAATATTTCAGTAAGTTCTATAAGACCATGATATATATCGCCAAAAAAAGTTACATAAAAACCGGCTTAATTTTTTTTTCAACAGTTAATTACAAGAAAACGGCTCGGTAGATTTTCACCTAAAACTAATCAGTTTTATTCCAACTAATAATCTCTCGAACAGTTTCGATTTTTCAAAATCAATTCGGTAGTATAAGCTTAAATGTGGATGAAAAGTTTAACACTTTTTTCTAAATTACAAAGAAACGGCTCGGCAGATTGTCGCACAAAACTGACAACGATATTCTCATTGAGATACATCAAATGGCTTTTAAATTTCTGAAACGGTTCAGGCATTTTTGAAAAAACGTCGATCAAAGGTCTAATTGTGACAAAAGCCAAAAAACGATACTAATTTTTGCAAAACTTTGACGAATTTTTAATGTAAACGGAGTAGTCATAGGGACGTAATATTTTAGTATGATCTATAAGACTGTGGTATCTACCGCAAAAAAACTACAATTAAATTTGAAAACTATTAAGTTTTAAAAATTATGTAAAGTATATAGTACTCTGGACTATGTAATATAAACATTAAATTTATGTAACTATGTAATAAGTTATACATAATACTTATTACTGATAAGTCACATTATAACAATGTTTCACAATTCTAATAACATAACAATTTTCACAAAGGAGTATATGTGTTATCTGTAAACTAGCTCGAGACATAATGAACATAGAATTTTTAACAAAAATGTTTTTAACAAGATTTTAATATGTGTGAAACTACTTGTGAATTGTTTGCATATTTTGTATTTGATTTATAAGAAATTTGGAATCCAGGTATTTGAATCGCCCAGCAAGTTGAAGTCATGCGTTTATTCATTACTCTATTGTTATAAATTGTTATAAAAGATGCTTCACAAATACGTTTTTTGTATAAATTTTCTTCAAAATGTTGTATAGTCGGGTTTGAAAACCTATATTATGTAATACAGAACAATAAATGAAATCTCTATGGACAAATAAAAATCAATTTCGATTTTTCTATGTCTTGATAAATTTTTTGTACCTGAATCCGCGACTGAAAATCATTTATTACATTTGAACGTTACATTTTCAATTGTGTACGATTTACGATTGTGTTCGCATTCGTTCGATATGTAGGGTAATTCCTAGTAATGATCGAAAGCCGTAAAGAAATAAAATTGCGTATTGGTAATTGTGCTCTAGTTCTTAATATTTTTTGTCTTTTTATTTTCACCCACTAATGAATGGGTTTGTGGAAACAGAGAAATGTTTTTTTCCTCGGGGAAATTGTACCTGCATTTAAGTAAGAGAATAGAATACTGTAGGTACAATACATAATAATACATCTAGGAAACGATTTAAAGTTATTTGAAACAGTACAGAGAAGTCAAGTCTTGCTTACTTTGTTGCTCGATTTTTAAAATCTAAATTCTATGGAAATAGATATTATAGATAATAATAATAGGTCTAAAGATAATTTTATAAATAAATTTACTATGATTAATGAAAGTTATAATTAATTTATATGTAAACGAGTACCAATACAAAATGGTACTAAATACTGTCAATATGCCATGTAGTTGTTGTGCAGTCAGAGAACTTAAACTATGAACCGCACAAATTAAAAAAAAAGCTAGGAGTGTATGGCATAGTGCCTTAAGGCAAATTGCTGGAACGTACCATAATGAAATATTCGAAGAATAAAAATTAGTAAAAAACATATTTTTTGGAAATAAAAAAATGAAAGATTTTTTTTTTCTCAAAAGCCAATCGTTACATGAACACAAGCAAAAAGTTTTTTGAATCGAATGCTAAGTTCTCTCAAAATCTGCGATTTTTACATATTTAGCTTTGTATCACCAAAACTGCTAGACCTGCCTTTGCCGAAATCTAATCACCACTTTTCCCTGTCATTACGAGTTCAATATTTTTTGGATTATTCAAATGGTATGCTCCGTTCTCTCAAAAACACGATTTCCATTTTCTGCACTCTCTGTTTTATATGTACTAAACGACTGGACCTGCCTTTGCCAACAACTAATTAGCACATCCCTCTATCAATAGGAATCGAATATTTTTGAATCATTCAAATCGCTTGATCTGTGCGCCCGAAAATGTTGGCGAACAATTGTATCCATACATACATACATACACACACATTCAAGGTATGCCAAAAGATTCAGAAACCTTCAAAACGTGAAGATATGCAAAATTTTCAATTTCGCTTTTTTGACAATTGCAATAACTTACCCTACGGGAAGTTAGCAATGTCATCATAACTGCTAATCTTTGTGATCTGGCTTAATAACATATGAGTGAAGTTGCATTTTACGTGTAAAACGCCTGATCGTACAGCAAATAGATAACATTTTGACAGTATTTAGTACCATTTTGTATGAGAAGCGCTACGTAACATAGCCTCTACGTAACATAGCCTCTACGTAACATAGCTTTTACGTAACATTGCCCTATTTCACGGCAGTATCAGCTTCTTAAAATAAAATCTTGATCGCACAGCAAAGATTTAATTTTTTGGCAACTCGTGACTACCAACTCATAAGATTATAAACCCGTAATATAACATTTCTATTTTATCCGAGAATTGGCTTTTTTGTTTGGTTAGTGAATTATAAGAATCCAATTGAATTTTAGACAAGAATTCAGAGCGCTGAATATCAACCGCAAATTGATTGCTATAATTATCTTGTTTTTGCCTTTATTATATAATCATCGACTGGTCATTTGAATGGTCATTATCTAAATTAAGAGACCGTTTAGTTTTGAATTGCTTTAGTTTGTTACGAATATAGTACCGTTCAGGGATTTACACAACTGCACTCGAACCGTTTTCCAGTAGTTGCATAACAAGCCCAGAATAAATGGATGATGACGAATCATTTGTTTAATTTTCATTAGAATTAAATTCGCAAAGCGGACATTTAAACATTCTAGCACGCTATGAAATAATTGCGTATGCAAATTGTACAGAACTGACTGTGGACAATGAGTGCTATTAGTATTATTAAGGCTAAATTAATTTAGCCTTGTCTGACGTGCCAGATGACAGAGGAAAATAACAGGTCGAGGGCTGGACAGATATTTAATAGGCAGAAGAAAACTGCGGACCGAGATGGGAATGGAAACATATCTGGTGGATAGACTCACCAGTCCTCCTCCTAATAATTACCCAATATTTAGACATCGTTTATTAACAAATACTAAGTGAAGGAAATTTATTTCATAAAGAAAAGCTCCCTTCTTCGTGAGTAGTTAGTGATCTAGCCTTTTAACAAAAATTCCACCAGTTTCCACCCATTAGAGTAAGTTATAACAACGCACTTTTTCTAGAAAATAATTATTTGTGAAATAATGAACCACAGTTATGGATTTGTTTTTGCTTGATTTGTTAGAGGAATAGTTACAGCATTTATCATAGAAATATAATCAGTGGATCTCAATATATTTTAATGAATCTGTTACAACAAGCCCCTAGCTTCTCCTACGTGTTTTAAAAATTTATCGTTTACCTACTTCTAAAATTTATTTGACATTATATTTGCAATTGATTTTGTACCTGACAGAAACCGTAATTTTTCTACAAAAGGTTTTTTGTGAATTTGCAAAAGCAAAAGCTAATTCAAGTAATATTTAGAAACAGAAACATTTAGCAGAGAATAATTAGCTTTGAAAATAGTAATAAAAGATTATATGAAACAAACACGTGTTCAATACGTTGCATAGATTCCATCAAACTTCTAATAAATAATTTATTATTTTTGAAACTTCTCATGAAAGTTTTAGTAAATGATTTAAGAAGGTTTTGAAGCTAATTCTAGCAATATTTGAGAATCAAGAACATATAGCAAAAAATAAATATCTTTGAAAATAGTGATAAATGAATACATGAAACAATAACGTATTTATCACGTTGCATAGATTCCATCACACTTTTAGTAAATGATTTTGAATACTTTTGAAGCTTATTAGGAAACTTTTAATAAATGATTTTAAGAAGGTTTTAAGCTTATTCTAGCAATATTTGAAAATCAAGCATTTTATAGAAAACGTTAATCATCTATGGCAATAAAGATGTATGGATATATGAAACAAATACGTATTTAATACGTTGCGTAGATCAAACTTTTGATAAATGACTTGTTATTTTTAAAGATTTTCCTGAAACTTTTATTACATGATAAGCTAATTTGAAAACAATATTTGAGAATCAACGACTTTTAGAAAAGAATAATTAACGTTGAAAATAATGAATATATGAAACAAATACGTACTTAATACGTTGCATACGTTACTTCAAACTTATACCACAATTTTTACTTTTTCTTAAAAAAGTTAACGGCTTTTGATATATCGTTTATCTGCATAAACGATATATCATATGCTAGTTATTATATTTTATATAAGTCTGTCCTAAATTGATTGAAACAGGTTTTAAAGCTAATTCGAACAATAATTAGGAATAAAGAATAATTAGCTTTGAAAATGGCGATGAATGAATATGAATAAGATGAAACAAATACGTATTTAGCACGTTGCATAGATTCTATACAAAACTTTTAATAAACGATTTATTATTATTAAACTTTCACACGATTCGTGAAACTTTTAATAAATGATTTAAGGTTTTAGAAAGATAATTCTAGCAATATTTGAGAATCAAAAACTTTTAGAATAGAATGATTAACTTTGAAAATAATGTTGTATGAACATATGTGACAAATACGTACTTAATACGTTGCATACATTACTTGAAACTTTTATACCATAGTTTTTACTTTTTCACAAAAAAGTTAACGGCTTTTGATATTTCGTTTATCTGCATATGCTAGTATAAATGCTATATATTTTATGTATATGTTCCCTTACCATTTTTAGCTTTACAGTTAAAAAATGTCGTCATCGCATTAGCATTCTTCATTCTTTGTATATTAGTTCATCCATGAGTTAATTTTCACGTTGGCGGAATATTTGCAACGTCGATTTCGCTGGCAAAATTGTATGCGCCATCTCTTACGTTGAGAAAGTGGCGTTGAAATTGATGTGCCGCGATGGTTTATATATTTGCTATCAATTTTATCTTCGAATTGATACACTGATCAAAAATATATTTTATAATGATACCGAACTTAGTTCATTGTAAAAAAAATTATGTTGTAGCATTGTCCGTGGGACAGTTTTTCTATCACTGCGTTCTAAATTTTTGTTCAATTTTTTTTTATTTAAGTAATTTGAATTATTTTTTCCTGATTTTTTGCGTTCAATCAACTTGCCTCTGAAACTTATTCCTGAATATTTTGATCTCGTTCAAACTTACTTCACAAATTTTAATAGAAATTTATCTTATATAATATTTAATTATAGTTAACGATTTAAACTACATTTTACTGCATACTGCATAAAATAATGCTTCAATTCTAAAATGTGAAATAATATTTCACATGTTCAGTTCAGTTAGTCTAATTATTACAGTCAATTCTCAAAATTTGCAAATATATTGAAAGCTGCTTTTTTATTTAACAGCAATTTAACAGCAATTTTATTTAACGCAATCAAAACTATTTTTTTCCGATTTCTATCAACTTGCTTTTTGAACCTTATTTACTACCAACTCATATCTTCGTATGAGTTGGTAGTAAAAGCTGCCAAGAGATATGTATTTGCTGTGACTATATAAAACCTAACCTACAAAACGAACACACCTCAAATAACAATTTTATCAAACTTTCTGATGTCTCTTTGATAACACATAGGTGAAGTTAGGTTTTATATGTAAAACGCTTAATCGCACAGCCAATACATAGCTTTTTGGCAGTTCTTTACTACCAACTCGTACGAATATAGACCCGTAACATAAAGTTACGATAGCATACCTATTTTATCCGAGAATTGGAAAAATTTTGCATATCGTCACGTTTCAAAGTCTTCTATACATTTTGGAATATCTGGTAATGAGAATAACATGATATATGTGGTAGTGTTTGGATACAATTTTTTGTCCACGATTTTGGGCGCACGGATCAACCGATTTGAATGATTCGGTTCGTATTGATTGGGAGACATGCTAATTAGTTTTTTGGCAATGGGAGGTGCAACCTTTTGTGATACATGGCAAGAAGTGCAAATAATATCAATTCAATTTTTGAAAGAACGGAGCGTCCGATTAGAATGATTCAAAAAATATTTTACTTTTATAGACGGAATAAAAAAAATGGTTACAGGATACAGGCAGGTCCAACGGTTTGGGAGATACAAAGAAAAATATTCAAAATAATTGTTATTAGTCATTGATAAATTTTTATTGATTATTGATAATTGTTTAATTTATTATATTTGATTATTATTCTTCGAATGTTTAATTGCGGTACGGAAAGTTACAGCAATTTGCCATAAGGCACAATGCCATGCACCACTAGTTACATTAATAAAAAGAATAAACATTCGAAAAAATATCAAAAGAAATAGTACATAAATACATGTTAAACAAATATACAATAAAAGTCGAAATAAAAGCTGACAATAAATTTAAATTGAGCAATAAAATTCTGGCATGATGATGAGTTTCTTCGCGTGGAAGCTCGTTCCGTCACTAGAGCGAAAGATCACATGGCAACTTCCTTTTTACTTTTATTTAAGTGGGCATGGTAATGTTTAATGGTTTAATAAAAGTGTTAAAAAAATTAATTTAATTGTCGATTATTTACTCGAGCTTCTATGATAAAAACTTTGCAAAAAAAATGTTATTGATTTATTTTATGTGGCTATTTTATATGGATCTTCCTATCATTAATCCTTTCACTTATAACATAACTTTATTTACAATTCATGTGATTATAAGTTAATCTTATTATTATAAATTAAGTTATATACAATTTTGTATATATCAATATTGTTGTTAGATTAGTTTACTGGAAAAACCATACTTTTCTGTGCAGATTCTGGTACATTATTTTCCTTTTTCTCCCATAGCTTCTGCATCCTCAGAATAATATGGTCCAATGTTGCCAAAACTTTATCCAAATAGTTTGCGACACCTGTGCAGATTGAATATAAATGCATTTCTCATTTTTTTTAAATAATTTAATAAAATCTGTTAACTATTTTGAATGGAACTTATGAACGTCGTCATTTTAAGTTCACAAGCCTTTTAGGTTCATATGTCTAATTCACTAATTCTGTGTTGTAAAACATATTCAACAATATCTTTTTACCCTTTATTTTCATGTGTATTTTTTGATAATATGAATGTAACACCCATGATAATAATTATTAACATGTTTTTTTTTGTTTTAGGTAAGTGATGTTCATTAAGAAATCCTTAAGCTGATGTTTCAAATCCTGATTGGTAATGTACAAAATAATTAGTAACAATTGCAAACTACCAGATTTGCTAGGACGTATAATTTTACGTATAATAACGTTATAATTAGTATTATAATAAGTATTGGTATAATTATTATTTGTATAAAAATTAATTTTTATTGAAACAAATAAACAAAGGCTCAAGAGTAATGAGAAATATGTATGAAATCTACAATTGCCAATGAATAATATGTCCAATAATACTTAATTAGTTACTTGAGTATTTCATACAAATTATTTTACATCTAGGTATCTTACTTTTTGCTTATATCCCATATGAACTTTACTTAAAAGTGCAAAGTTACTCAACCGAATAGAAAACTATAAATAGGCGTAGTAAAAAAAAGTTTCGAGGAAATCAGTTGTTCCGGCCTAGTTTATCATTATCTCTTCTAGATTATATATTATATATAAAGTACGTTAGCGTTTCGCGTGTTTTACATAAGACGCTGCTCTGGGCGGAGTGGGTTCACTTTAACGACAGGGTCGGATTAGGGGATGATTTAATTTTATTCATCTTCAGAATCGTAGTAATCGAAAGTAGTCGAAAAAAACACTTGCAATTTATCAACTCTTTCTCTACGAGTGTCGTTTATAGGCAACATGCGCTTGACGACTTGTGTGTAGGGTGTCATCTATAGACGACATACAGCTTATTATATGAAAACGTTATTAAATTGCAGTTACTTTTACATATGATATATTAAAATTTTATTATACCTGACAAAACCAAGTAATTTTATGGGAAATGTGTTCTTAATCAAAAAACAACTCAAACACTCTACAAGCTCATGAAAAAATCGGATGAACGAAGAAACGACCTGACCGATCTTTACATAAAATTTATCACTGCCCACTTTGTTTAATTAATAGAGTACATTTTTTTCTGTATTACGAAACATATTGTTCCCATTTCGAATAAGAGTTTTTTGTACCATCCCTAAGAAATTGTCTTAACGGGGTTTTACTGTACTCATCGATCATTTTTTCTGATCTTTTAAACTAGTCGGTTTATGTTAATATATGGCTTTGACCGAAATGATGCAATTATATGTTTTGATTTCAATTATAAAAAAGATGCGCTTGTCATATAAAACGGCACTAATTACCGCCATAATGCCTTGTGGTTGCTCTGCAGTCAAACGTGTTTGATAGAAAACCTAGTCTAGAAAACGCACAAATGTCAAAATGAAACAATGTTATCGCAAGAGCATTTTTGTGATATGACTTATTAACATATGAGTGAAGTTGCATTTTAAGTGTAAAACGCCTGATGGCACAGCAAATACGTGGCATCTTCGCGGTATTTAGTACTTGTATGAGAAACGCTATGTAATATTGTACGGCAAAATCAACATTTTACGACAGAATCGTCCCCATAGTCTTAATGATTTGACTTGAAATTTACAATGTTTTACAATATATTACAATCTCAATGAGGTTAAGTCGACTTATTCTAATAGAAATATTTGTAGATAATCATAAAATATTGAAACAAAATATGATCATCAATACTGGTGATCCTTCCAAGGGCTACTTCCAAGTGCATGATGTTTTGATGATTGGCAGTCTAAGGAGAAAACAAAAAACACTCGATTCCATTGATTTTCGTTTATAGTACAATAATTAATTTTTCTCATCACTAGTCCCTCTCTGTTTTATGCTAGAGTAACATTTAAGTAAAATTCTATTGTTGTATATAGTAGGTCTTGTGATTTGTACGTCGCATGCACGCTTTCGATATATGCCCTGAGGCGCTCATTACACGCAGCCAAATGATCGTGTTTGCAGCATTTTTGCGACTTTGGCCTATAATTGGAGACGATGGGATCGTCTTCACATATTTATTGATCGGATATATAATTTTATTGTAGTTAGCTATAGGGTGCGAAAATATATTATTTGGAAAATGATTTAGGATATGGCGAGGCACAAGGGTCCAATTTGACTTTGAGCAATTATATTGTCGAAACCAAACCAATTAAATCACAACAAATAACACATATCAAACGAACAATGTCTTTGATATTTTGATCATTTACAAATTAGCCATCGGCTACATAAAAGCGTTGTTCGGACGTCTTTTCGTTTTATTATATTGGTCATGAAAGTGACAAACTTCAGGGCATTAAGTTTTACACGGAATAGTTGCTACCCCTGGTAGAGGGGGTAGCGGAGTGTTTTAATTGAACTAGTTGTTCACTTCAAAAAGTAAAGTCCGCTTAACAACATGTAAATAATCAATAAAATAAAATATATCGTCTTTCATTATAACTTAGTAACAAATCAGTGATTGTAATTAGAACTGCAACAAATACATAATATACAAACAAATCGGTGTTTAATACAGTCCACAGCTACAAGGGTAAAATTATAACTCAACAACCTGAATTATCGAAGGAGAGTTTTAATAAATTCTATATCTACGTAAGCATAAAATACACGCGTAAAAATAAATTTTAATTTAGTACTCACCTCAGTACACAGTATTTATTTCCGCTTCCGAGAAGAATTTCCACACCACATGTTAAATGTATTTTTTGCACCGTTTTTTACTCCTAGCTGTCAGTTATTCTCTGTACGTGTTTTTCCTGAAACATCTCAGTATTCCCATGCATACCCGATATTTATTTTCTATTCACGAAATTTGCGGACGAGCGCTTGAATCATATACATTTCTGCAAATCATGCTTTGGGTTTCGTGATATTCATGGAAACATGAAAACGAAAGCGAGATATTATTATTCATATCATCCTACCTTCAGAAGTTTCCCTACACATTTTGATGTGGAGGGTGTGATAAATTTGGGGATTCCGGATAGAGATATCATTGGGTTGCTAATGAGCAACTGCTCTTAGAAGTTGCTTATATGGGGTGTGAGATTTAGAAATCAGAACAGAGGAACCACTGCCAGAATTTTGACGAAAAATATGTGTAATGTTTTAATAATAACAAATTATTGACAACTACAAAGTGGGGAATTTGTATTATGTTTTTGATTACAAATTACAAATACAGCGAACAAAATATATTTCTACAATGATGATTTACCTGGGAGTTTGACTGAACATAGTCAGATAATTGTTCGTTTGATATATGTTATTTGTTGTGATATAATTGGTTTGGTTTTGACAACATAATTGTATAATTAATTAAGTGTGACACTGCTGTACGGAACAGCGAGCCGCCCAGTAGCGCTACTGCAAGGTACCAGGCACAACAACATATTTTAAAATTTTTCAATTATTTCCAATAAAAATGTTTTTAAAAATATAAACTTACTAGGAACTAAACTACTCATTGTAATAATGACAATTTTGAATCAAGTTTAATAATTAAGCTCTTACTGATAAATGTTGAAGATAGTCTATAAACCAAATGAACTATCCAGTTCAAAATATATACTGCAACTTGTCTATTTGTAGTTTTGTAAAAGGAGGTTAAAACTGGCATTTGTCAGTTACAAAGTGTTAATAATGTCAAAACGAACATTTAGTTTAATTTATAACTTCTCTTTGACAATGGCGCAAAAACAATGTAGGCAATGTAGAATTGCGAATGATGTTAATGGTCTCTGTAAAAACCGGATAATTGTATGCAATTTTCGTCTGTTTTGATCGTCATAAATATACAGCAATCGTAAAATATTTTTTTTGTCTCAAACTTCTTTTGGGTTTATAATATCGTATCACAAAAACTATTGATATTTAGTCTATTGATTTAATAATAATAAATAATGATAAAGGTAAAGATACGCAATTATCTATATGGAATACTGTAGCGCGTAGTGATAATTTTGGTATAAATAAAGATACTTTAAAACATTTATTGAAAATATATTTACGAGATTCAGACAGAATTTACAATATCATTGAGACTTCGATTATAATAACTGGGATTTAGACTGTGGTTAAATTGAGACTCAGATCATGGTTGAATTGAGGCTGATCATGAATAGATCTTTGTTCCTCTGTGGCGGAAATAGTGGTACCACATTTTTTAACGCTTCAAGCTACTTGACGCTACAAGGTGCTACTCAAGCTATAAGTATATTTATAGCTACTTTGCCTTTGAAGTGTTAAAAAATTAGCAAAAAAAACAAAAAATATTTGAATTATTTTATTTCTAGATCTTATTCGCTTAATTTAACATTGAAAATATTATTTATTAGAGAGAATGTGGTCAAGTTCGAAGTGCTGTCATATATGGACAGATTTGATACTACGACGAGAGCAGCAAAGACTTTGAGGCGGCCGTACTCTCAAACTATCAATTTTACAAAAAACGGTTTTCTAAAGAATTGTAGGAAATTTTCTCTAGTTTAATTCGTACATAGATACTTTTATCGCAGAATCAGCCAGAAAGGAGATATTTTAAAGAAGCTGTTTTTTGACGCTATTTTTTCAATATGGCGGCAACTTGCCGTTCAAATTTGAGGTGGCAAAGTTGATTTTCGTAAAGAGCACCTCGAAATCTATTAAATTACCAATTTTCAGAATTCCCGGAGTACTGTACCGGCAACAGCCTTTTTTTGCACCAAATGACTGGACTAATTCATTTTTGTCTGTATTACTTTTAAATCAAATCTTTCACAGTCGTTTACCATTTTATTTGAACTCCTCTAGTGTTATGACTGCAGTTCGTAAACTTTAAAATTAATACTCTAGTTACAATAAAGCTTTTAGCACAGATATTAAAGACCTAACCGTGTTTTTATTATTGTTTTAATGAGGAACATAAAACACGTGAATTTATGGACTTGACTCCATAAACCTATATTGCTATTTATGCTGGTCATGTAAATTAGTTTGATGGACGAATAAAAGGAACTATTTATTTGGAAATTTATGATTTTCGTGTAATATCTACAATTATTGTTGTGATAATATTATTAAAGTGGACATGTTATATATTAAATTTTCAAGCGTTACTTATTGTTCCTATATATGCATAGTCCAGCAATCATATATTATTTTATAATTTAATATATTTTGTCAAATTAATCTAATTATGTGCATTTTTTTAATTTTTAAAATTATATAATTTTCATTATAAAATAAATATTTTTTATTTCAAAACTCTTCTTTTGAGTATGTAAGACCAAACTTGAGTTTTTATTAAAAAAAATTTGCAAAAAATATATAAGAAATATTTTTATTACAGAATGTAAATCGAATAATTCCTTGGTCCATGTTGTGAAAAATATTTGAAATTTAATGATATCAAGTTGAATAAAATATTATGTATATATTCCTTGCCCATTTCGTATTCACAAAATGGAGCACTATTTTAACCCTTGGCCCTCTCCATTCTCGTGGATTACGTAATTTTATTTTCGCAAGGGAAAAAATTGTTTCAAATCCTTTTTAAAGGTAGAATAGCGTGAATTATATTTATGACCGTCGAGCACATAACAGCACTTTTAACCCCAATAAAAAATTCTGCCTTCATCACTTTTCTGAGTTTATATTATATGTATATCAAACTTATGAATATAATAGAAAATATTTAATATCATTATGACTTGTATAATTTGAATCTGTTTTAATTTTTTTAAATTGGATCTGTTCGCCCCACCTATGGGGCAAAAAAGACCGGGTGACAAATTTTTGGATAACAGCAAGAAAACATATTTCTACAATTATGAATTAGCTGGGAGTTTTACTGAACATAGTCAAATAGTTGTTTGTTTGATATGTATTATTTGTTGGGATATAATTCGTTTGGTTTTCACAATATAATTACTCAAAGTGAAATTGGACCTTTGTCTAATTCTAATCTAATTTATCCACTTTTCTTTCTATTTAATACTATGTAAGGGTACCATCATCTCAGAATTATGATTGCTTTTAGATTCACCTTTTTTCCTTCAAATAAAAATATTCTTTTACGCCTAAACGACAATGTTTCAGATACAATCCATTTTTTATAAATTTTTAGTATGTCGTCATGTCTATCGACTCATTCAAGCGAAACTTCTTATCCCTGCGTTTTATATATTAAATTTTTTCCTAGCTCACTGTTTTATGGTGAACCTCAAAGAAAAACCATCTCGATTAGGTAATATTTTTTCGTCAATGTTTTCCGAGACACAAAGTCATTACTTTCAGACTCTTCGCTTTTGGCCTATGAACTTTTTTTCGGTATATTCTTTGTTGTGCGCAAAAGCTGCTATTCCTATGGGAAAATTAAAATCTGTGGAAATAAAAACGCCATTGCGGAAAAGGTTTTCTTGAAAAAATAAAGATATATATATATATATATATATATATTGTTATGTATTGATTTACGTTTGATTATTATATCCAGCAGCAATCTACATTAACATCGGCATAATATATGTCAGCAACCGTTGTATTTTTTGCTAATGATATAATGATGTCTATTTACTTGGCGTATAACATTCTAAGGAGATAGAATTGAATAATATTTATATATTTTCATTTACCTCGAATCACTTTAATTTTCCTAATCAGATAATTTTATTGAAAATCCCTTGTTTTCAGCGTTGATAGGATATAAAAATTCACAACACATTCCTTAACATATTAGGCGAAAGCCAAATTCTTTTCCAGATTAAAATAATTAAAACGGTTGTATGCAAGTGTACAAAGCCTATGAGAAACTGCTATTTATTTTTTATTCATCAACAAAATGAAATGAAAATTTATATTTTTATTTCAATATAGATCTCTATATTTTATGATATATTATTAAAAAATATATATTTCAATATATATAGAGAAAAAAAATATCTTCCTCGCGTGGGTAACGCGTGTCTGACTCAGAACAGGTTTTAGTGTCAATATTAACAAGATTAACTTACAAGTTTTTTCTATGATAAATTATAATATAAATATGTAGTGATGTTATAGGCTATAAATTATTTGTGACATCTTATGTATTTTTAAATGCGAATAATAACATTCATACAAAAATATTTTAATTATAAACACAAATCAAACATTCTTAACTTCTGAAGATACGAAGTTGTTTATTCGTAAATCTGTCTGATGAATATATTCATTCATAATTTTACCACATTTATATAAATATTAACAAATATTTCTGTGTACTAATGTGAACATTTTGAACAAGTTATCTTTTATTACGCCGAAATGAGCTAAATTACTATAGTAAATTGAACAGCAATTTTACAAATATAGTCATTGTAAATTACAATGACTATTATATTTACTATAGTAAATATAGTATATCTGAATAATTACAATTTGTAATTATTCAGAAATTATTTGCAAAGTTCAATTCATCAATAAACATTTTTTATGTGCTATAACTTACAGTTGCGCTTTTATAAAATACTAAAAATTGACTTTAAATTTTTTTTTGTAATTAAATTTTGTAACACATCTTTACTTAAGCTTACGTTTTTTATTGAAGCATAATTTAGTGAACCTGTAATAGAAGTAAGTGTCAATATAGTACATGACCTATTTTACATTTTTTATATAATTTTCAACTCTACGTAAGCTTACATTTCATTAATGTGCTAAATAAATATTTCATTTTTATTGCATTTAATTTTGCTTCATTTTTGTGTTTTGTCTCTTTTAATTTTTCGATTTGTTTATTTAAATTTTATATAGTTGATTGTATTTACTTTGGAGTAAATTGCTGAACGGATTACGCACAGTATTGCAATCATACAAAAGTTCGTTATATTAATTTGTTTTATTTTTGCGAATGGACTAATATTTACGAATAAAATGTACACAAACATGCCCATGTATATATATTAGGGTAGTTCTTAATATGGATATTTTCGAATTTCCTTGCTCCCAAGGTCTCAAATGGTTCCAAATTGATAAAAAACAATTATCTGAAAATTTTAGCTATTAATATTGTCTTTTAGATACAGCGCAATTCAATCAAAGTTTTGTATGGAAATAGCGTGAAAGTTTTTTCGAAATTTGTAAAAATAGAAATATGTGCGCTGTTCGACATACATGTCACTAGTCAAAAGGTTATTCGAGTGGCCCACTTCAACCTGTGGCTCACGGCTGTCCACCGCACCCTACATAATTATCAAAAGTAATTTTATAAAATAATTCCTTTGTCACTTTATCATATTACCGCGTAGACAAGGCATTACGTAACGAGTTTAGTGTATGAATTATGTAATTTTTCTCATCATTGCTTACGAATAATTAACTAAATAAATATATAAATAAGCCTTTCAGTCTCTCAGGTTTCCACTGAACCCAGGTTGAATATCTCTGCTCTGTATTCTCAGTTGCTATAAAATTCATAACTCGCTCTACCTCTGGCGAAGTCGCTCTCTAAGCTTCCAGCTGGCCTTGGCAAGGTCGCTCGATCGCGCCGTAGTGTGAGCCGCGTTAATACATAAACGGACCAACACCTTGGTAACCACAAAATGTCGTTGCAAGGTGAACAATTTAAATCGGTTCTTCATCATTCTCTCTTGTATCCGTTACGTCAGTACGATTTCATCATTGTTATTGGTTCACGCAACTTTCGAGATGCATTCCTATTTTGGAATTGGAGATTCAGAGATGGATGGGAGAAGATCGTGCTTGATCATATCGTATAAGTCCAGCGGTGGCGTAATCAGTTTGGACCAACTAGTTTTGGGTTCGCTGTCAAATTTCCATTTGAAGTCATAGATCCCAAAATGATCTCAAGAGAAAATCACCTCTCGCAGGTATAGATGCATATAAATCATAAGAATATTAACAAGTACTTAGAGAATAGTGAATTAGTCACAATCGAAAAGGACAGCTACTGGACTGCCATCCATTCAAATAGCCATATATAATCACGTCAAAACAATTACTGAATGTCCTAGTATGATAGATTGTAATTAAAAGTATAACAAAAAAAAATTAATCGTATGATCATATACAAAGTATAGACAAGTTGTAAAATACTGTTTTGGAAACATTTTTTGTCTGACAGTACAAATAACACTTCCAGTTAACACGGAAATCAAAATATTCAAACACTACTTTAATATGAAATATTATTCTATTATCATGGGGTTTATTAAATTTATATTAATATTTATATGCATTTCGAAATACTATTTTATAATGGTGTAAATTCTAAAAAAATTATAGTTATAAAAATTCTCCAGTAGAAATGAATCGTAGTGCGATATTCGTTTTTATGTGGGCCCAATATAGTTTATCAATATTGCGCCAATATCATTGTGTTAACTTTTTCCCATATAGTACCCATATTAAAAACCAACATGAGCCCAATATAGGCTCGATATTGACAAACAATATTTACCTCACATTCCAAACCAATATAGCCCATATTGGGCCTCAATATATATAAACTTTTTTTATTATTTTTATTTTATTATTTTGAAAACATTTAGTTTATTTTTTGACACGTGGCTTGATTGGAACGTCCAGTAGTTGTGAACGTCTTATCCTGGTTGTGACATATTATGACTGTATTTAACTATTTTATATGCCAACGAAAGGTGATTTTTTCTTGATATTATCTCTGAGATCTATAAAAATATTTAACAAAATGATATCAATTTATTACCACTCGGACAACGTGGTTTCATCGCCTACCTATGAATCTTATGAAATATATTGCATGATGATTTATTTGTTAACATAAATACATCGTAGATGGGATGCTATTTATGGTTTTGCTAGGTTCTTGCATATAGAATGAATGAAAATATCGACCCTGCACCAGAAAGCATGCTTTAAAGCTGATAATACGAGTGAGTGATTGTTTTCGTGAAATGCCGGAGGTGTAGCGTGGTTTTTTACTCGTTGCATATCACTTTTACGTGTGCCACGGCATTAGTGGGGCAGCCGAGGATTTTTAGAGGAATTAAATATTAAACACGGAATCATGCTTACAATTGCAAATATATTTTTATTATTTGCTTTAATAGTAGTATCTGTGTTGTACCCGAGGGCAATTCCATGGTGGCTGAGCACCACATATCACTTGGATATTATTTGCATAATATATATTTTATATGTCTCAGTTTGACAGGAATATGAACAAGATAGAGAAAATATTATGCATACATTTCATTTTTATTGACATGTGTGACGATTACCACTTGAATTTATTTATTTTCCCGTTTTATAGCACATTCAAATGTGCAATTCTAATTTATTTATCTAATTTTTTTTTCAATATTTTTTTTGTTGTGTAATGTAGGGTAAGAATTGTGATTTCAACATCGCTATCTATATTTCCAGGCTGACTGGAAAGAACATATTGACGCAAAATTAAAAACTCTAAGAATTCAAACAGCTAAACTATACTGAATTCTGCGCGCAAGTCAACTCTCGATCATAAACTATTAACTTACAAAGTTGTGCTAAAATCTGTATGGACCTATGGCATCCAACTGTGGGGCTCCAAATCAAACATTGTGTTACTGCAGCGTGCTTAGTCTAAAATTTGGAGACAGATAAATATAGATTAATATAGATTTTATAGATAGCGTGCTAAAGTTAACTAAACAGTGTTCAACTGTTCCTAAAACTGGAAGATCATACAAATTCTATAGTTGTTCTGCAACTAATTTGATTAAATTCATCGTTATTTATGAAAATAGAAGCAGTTTCGTTTCATTTCTGGTTTCTCAGAGTAAAAGAAGTAAGTCTGCGTTTAAGTAGTAGCTGGAACAAACCCTGTAAAAGTGAGAAGTGATTCACTCTACATTTCCTGGGGTGCAATTTTGGTGAAACTTTGTATTGTGGTCTAGCGAGCTAGTAGTAGCTGGAACAAACTTTGTAAAGGTGAGAAGTGGTTCAGGTGCATAAATTATTATTATTACTATTTAGTGTCTCCCTTTCCTCCATCAGCCATCCGTCTATGGCCTGTTTACTTGTTATCAAGCGTGTCATTATTCATCTCGGTGCTTTGCTCAGTGCAGTGTTTATCCGCCCGGAGGTGTTGCGAATTATTTATTGCGGTGCGGACGTTGCCGCGATTAAATAAAATTTTAAAATATGCAAATTGTACAAGTTTTGTCATGGTTTTAACATGATTTTGCTGATAGCGCTTTCCTGACCGATTATTAAATGTCACACGTAAATTTTGTCATATTAATTCTATATTTATATTTTAACTTCATGTATAACGATGTACAAGATTGATACATTTACAAGCATAATAAATTAATATACATTTTGTACAGAATGGTAAATTGTCGCAGCTGAAGGATGAATGATATAATAATGTAATAAAAGAGAAAAATTATCAGTTCAGCTTTAGTTAACACTGGCAAAAATAAATGATGCATAATATTTTTGTGAGATAAAATAGAAAATGCAGATTTGCAACATTTTTATGGTACAGGAATGTAGGTGCAAGGCTGCCTTTTCATATAAAACTAGTTTTCTGGTTTTCTTATATTGCAAATTCATCTTTTGTATCTTAATGAATTTATTCTATCATTCCTTTTAAAGACAATTATTTTTATCTGTTAATGTAGGCTAGCACCAACTAGTCGCCGGTTCGCTGGTTCGATCTTTAATTCGAGCTTTAATGTCAAATTTCTATTTGAGGTTATAAAGATTGTTGCCATTCATTCAAAAAGCTAAGAGTACAATAGTGAAGAAATAATAATAATAAAAAAGTATCTAAATGAGATCAGTGAAATTAGTGCTTCAGTTTGGTGGATTGGCTAAGTCCTTTGGATGAAAGTCGTTTGGATGGAAGTCGTTTGGATGGGAATCGTTTGGATGCAAATCGTTTGGATGGTAGTCGTTTGGGTGGTAGTCGTTTGGATGGTAGTCGTTTAGATGGAAGTCGTTTGGATGGACGTCGTTTGGATGGACGTTTTTTGGATGAACATTGTTTAGATGGACGCCGTTTGTATGATTAGATACTTCAAATGAGTAAATGGGTATGCATGTGAAACAACTAAGGAGCTTGGTATACTGAATGAATCTTAGATATGTGCATGAAGTATCTGAATGATATAAGAGAACGAATAATACAGACATTTAATCGTTTGCGAAATAGAAAAAATATGAGAAATTTATTAAGTAAATTTTAAGTAGAGATAATAGAGATACGAGCTTTATACCTTTGCGTAGTCTTCAGAATTTATAATTATTTTTGTTATTATTACGAAATGCTTTAATGCGATCTATTTACTCTCTTTCATGTATATGAAATTTCTCTAATTGTTCAAAATACTTTAAGCATACAAAATTTTAATGAATAAACTTTCTAAAATTAATTTCGGTTCCGTATAGCAAATAAATAAGTCACCGTGAAAAATGATACATCAATATTTACATTATACTCATACATTTTCTAAGAACAGTCTGTATATTTTTTTAATTTATTTATTATGAAAGTATATTGTAGAAATTTTCTACAAAAATTTTAATTAATGAATTTTAATCTATTGGAAGTTGAATTGATAATAATTCAATTAATGTTAATGTCAGTTGTCTCAGGCGAAGTAATATAGCGATTGTTCCAAGTTCTTGCAACATATTCAAAGAACTGCATTGTTACAGAACATTTGTTATTTTCTTACAATTATATATCATTGTCGGACTTACTTGGACTTTTTCAACATTCCTCATCTATTATGTCATCGTATGTGAACTACTGGTTGCATAATGTTCAATTACAAGCGCTCCTGGGCTTTGATTTCTAAAAAGAAAAGTTTTTCACATACTCTGACCAACATGAGAAAACTCTTGAAGAATTGTTCTAAGGAAACACAAAAATGATAAAAAATAAAATGATAAAGTGATATATGAAAAGTGCTTCAGTTATACTATGGAACTCTGGACTAACTTATATTTTATTCTATGTAAACTAGATATCGCGTTGTATTAGAACGGTGCTATAAGAAACTTAGAATTTGTACAAATAACAGCGTTTGTACCGCGTTATATGGATATCAGTAAATTCATAACATAGGATGAAGTATAAATTGTTCTTATTGAATGGAAGAGGTTATATAACAGATATGATAAAAATCCACATGTTTGCCATAGCAAACTACCTCTTTCGTGAAATGGAGATGAAATAAGGGTCTTATACAAATAAATTGTTATAAGTTATTTTGTCATATAGTTAGCATTGTTAGCAACATCTTCATTACTCCGACAAAAAATAAGTACCGTCATGAGTTTTCGAGAGATTTTAAAATTCACAGTATGTCTGTTTCCCGAAATATGAACGGTACACGGTTCGTAAAAACACTCGAGATTTCGAATACGTGATATAAATATATAATTAAGATCCAGTTTGAAAAAAACACATTCTATACATGCGTTATAGATATTGCACAGCGAATTCTTTGACTTATGTAAACACGTGCAGATACGCGTTCGCAGTTCATACTTGTCTCTCGACTTATAAACAAATCGCCACAGGAGGAGCGAACTATTTGGAGCACTTTTACTGATAATCAGTGTTAATTGGGTATTAATTATCACCGAATAATTAAACGTTTATCTCAAGATTAGTATTTTATTTTGTTATTGCGAAACGTTGACAAATTTCGTTTTCTGTAATACACTTTGATAGATAAGTACTACAGTTTATCTTACAATTACAATTAGTGTGAGTTTGTTGTTTTAATAGAATTACAATTAGTTAATAGAAATATTTGTATTATGCAAGTTCATCCGTTGATAAGACAACACTTATCAAGTTAGCTATTAAATGTATGTCACAAAATTTCTAGGTATAAATAGCAATGAATTCAAATAAAACAAGGCATTAGTTTATACGTTGCATATTTTGCACATAAACTTGAAAAAACGTATATTTATTTTATCAATGCCTAAATTTATCTAATTATTCTGTTTTTAACATATCCAATAAAATTTTAAAATAGTCTAATGATTGAAATAAGGTCATAAGAATGTAGAGATTTGTGTGGGATTGATTGAAAAAGCTAAAGTTGTTTATTTTAATATTGATATATTGTTTTTATATTCGAGGCACTAAAATCTATGACTAAAATACGTATATAATCTTTCCAAAGTATGTAATTTTT
>NW_020538040.1:21869115-21978722 GCF_003426905.1 Ctenocephalides felis | reverse complement strand
GACAGACAGACATAACATTTCTATTTCATCCAAAAAATTGGCCCTTAAATGTTAAAATTTTAAGCCTTATCACGTGACTAAAATACTCAAAAATCACGTAAAAGAACATTATGTAACTGAATAATAAGTTCCATATTGAGAGAGTTCCCAGATAAGGATAGAATTCCGTAACATTCTATTATTGTTCTTAATCAATCAGACCTTGCAATTCTATAAAACTATCAACTAATAAATTAGAAAAAAAAAATTCAGTAAAAATCTTTAATAAAGCTTGTTGTTCAGTTAGATCAATTGTATGTTTTTCCCATAATCTTCCTTTCGATAGTAGTTTATTCAATTCTTCCAAAAGTGGATTGGGAGGGATTCCTTCGGATGTCTTTAACCTGTTTAGCATTAGGGACTCTATAAATAGTTAAATACCTTTGGGCATTTACTATAGTCCTTAGTATTTTAGATTCCTTACTAGTATTGACACAAGAAATACCAGTCACAATTTGTGAAACTAAAACATAAAATTATTAAACTCAAACTTACACATAACATAATTAAAAACACTAAATTATAAAAGAGTTGAAACAATGTTGATGTTCATATAAAAAATATTATTTTTGTATATTGATGAGAAATAAAAAGTATTATTATGCCATCTCCCAGATTCATCCAATATCAAAGACCGATTTGGTAACCAATTGGCACCAGTTTTCCGCCACAGAGGAGGAAAAAGCTTTTCAAGATCAGCCTTAAAGAATTAACATAACACTGTGGTATCACATTAACACCACTCTTTTAGCCATAGAGAGAAAGGAGCTCTTTATGATCAACCTCAAAGAATTGCTAACACTGTGGTACCAAATTAGCACCACTTTTCCCGACACCGAGGAAGAAAGAATCTATTCATGATCAGCCTCAAAGAATTGGTAGCATTGTGGTACCCAATTGGCACCACTGTTTCAGCCACAGAGGAGAAAGGAGCTCTTCATAATCAACCTCAAAGATTTGGTAATACTACGGTACCCCATTAGTACCACTGTTGCCACCACAAAAGAGGAAGGAGCTTTTCATGATAAGCCTCAAAGATTTAGTAACACTGTGGTACAAAATTGGCACCACTGTTTCTGACACAGAAGAGGAAAAAGTTCTTCATAATCAGCCTCAAAGAATTGGTAACCTTGCGGTACCCTAATAGGACCACTGTTACCACCACAGTGAAGCAAGGAGTTCTTCATGACCAGTCAAAAAGATCTCGTACATTGTGGTATCCAAGTGGTACCACTCTTTCCGCCACAGAGGAACAAAGATCTATTCATGATCAGCCTCAATTCAACCATGATCTGAGTCTCAATTTAACCACAGTCTAAATCCCAGTTATTATAATCGAAGTGTCAATGATATTGTAAATTCTGTCTGAATCTCGTAAATATATTTTCAATAAATGTGTATGTTTTAAAGTATCTTTATTTATACCAAAATTATCACTACGCGCTACAGTATTCCATATAGATAATTGCGTATTTTTACCTTTATCATTATTTATTATTATTAAATCAATAGACTAAATATCAATAGTTTTTGTGATACGATATTATAAACCAAAAGAAGTTCGAGACAAAAAAAATATTTTACGATTGCTGTATATTTATGACAATCAAAACAGACTAAAATTGCATACAATTATCCGGTTTTTACAGAGGCCATTAACATCGTTTGCACTTCTACATTGCCTTCATTGTTTTTGCGCCATTGTCAAAGAGAAGTTATAAATTAAACTAAATGTTCGTTTTGACATTATTAACACTTTGTAACTGACAAATGCTAGTTTTAACCTCGTTTTACAATACTACAAATGCACAAGTTGCAGTATATATTTTGAACTGGATAGTTCATTTGGTTTAGGGACTTTCTTCAAAATTTATCACTCAGAGATAAATTATTAACTCTGATTCAAAATTGTCATTGTAATGTTTAGTCCTTAATAAATTTATATTTTAAAAATATTTTTATTGGAAATAATTGAAAAATCTTAAAAAATGTTGTTGTGTCTGATGCCTTCAGTAGAGCTACTACTACATAATACAAAAATGTATCCCATTTGTAGTTGTCAGAAATTTGTTATTATTAATAAAAGTATACATATTTTTCGTCCAAATACTGGTAGTGGCTCCTCTGTTCTGATTTCTAAATCTCACGCCCCATATAAGCAACTTCTAAGAGCAGTTGCTCATTAGCAACCCAATGATATCTCTATTCGGAATCCCCAAATTTATCACACCCTCCACATCAAGATGTGTAGGAAAACTTCTGAAGGTAGGATGATATGAATAATAATATCTCGCTTTCGTTTTCATGTTTCATGAATATCACGAAACCCAAAGCATGATTTGCAGAAATGTATATGATTCAAGCGCTCGTCCGCAAATTTCGTGAATAGAAAATAAATATCGGGTATGCATGGGAATACTGAGATGTTTCAGGAAAAACACGTACGGAGAATAACTGACAGCTAGGAGTAAAAAACGGCGCAAAAAATACATTTAACATGTGGTGCGGGAAATTCTTCTCGGAAACGGAAATAAATACTGTGTACTGAGGTGAGTACTAAATTAAAATTTATTTTTACGCTTGTATTTTATGCTTACGTAGTTATAAAATTTATTAAAACTCTCCTTTGATATTCAGGTTGTTGGGTTATAATTTAAACCCTTGTAGCTGTGGACTGTATTAAACACTGATTTGTTTGTATATTATGTATTTGTTGCAGTTCTAATTACAATCACTGATTTGTTACTAAGTTATAATGAAAGAAGATATATTTATTTTATTGGTTATTTACATGTTGTTAAGCGGGGACTTTTTTTTAGAAGTAAACAACTAGTTCAATTAGAACACTCCGCTACCCCCTCTACCAGGGGTAGCAACTATTCCGTGTAAAACTTAATGCCCTGAAGTTTGTCACCTTCATGACCAATATAAAAAAAACGAAAAGACGTCCGAAAAACGATTTTATGTAACCGATGGCTAATTTGTAAATGATCAAAACATCAGAGATATTGTTCGTTTCATATGTGTTATTTGTTGTGATACCATTGGTCAGGTTTTCACAATATAATTGCTCAAAGTCAAATTGGACCCTTGTGCCTCGCCATACCTAAATCATTTTCCAAATAATATATTTTCGCACCCTATAGCTAACTACAATAAAATTACATATCCGATCAATAAATATTCGAAGACGATCCCATCGTCTCCAATTATAGGCCAAAGTCGCAAAAATGCTGCAAACACGATCATTTGGCTGCGTGTAATGAGCGCCTTAGGGCATATATCGAAAGCGTGCATGCGACGTACAAATCACAAGACCTACTATATACAACAATAGAATTTTACTTAAATGTTTCTCTAGCATAAAACAGAGAGGGACTAGTAATGAGAAAAATTAACCATTGTACTATATATGAAAATCAATAGAATTGAATGTTTTTGTTTTCTCCTTAGACTGTCGCCAAGTATGGCGGCGTCCATTAATCACGTGATCAATTTTTAAGGATTTTTGGACCCCCCTCCTCCTTGGTGATCGTCAAAAAATAATCTCACTCCCCCCCAAACATCACGTGTATTATTAGTTACGAGATTTTTTTTTTAATTTTTGATTTTTTTAAAGATGTTTGGATTTTTTTTTTAAATTCAGGTAAAAAATAAATGCAAGTGACATCTTACCTATCCCTCCCTCCTCCCTCACGTGATATTTCGTGATTTTTTGTCAAACCTCCCTCCCCCTAAAAACCTCACGTAATTAATGGACGCCCCATATCAAGATATCATCCACTTGGAAGTGTCCTTATAAGGATCACCAATATTGATGACTAGTTTTTGTTTCAATATTTTATTATTACCTACAAATGTTTTTATTGAAATAAGTCGACTTAGTCTCATTAAAGTATATTTCTTTAATAATCAATCATTCCGAATCTGAAGTAAAATAGACCAATGTTACGTAACGCTTCTCATACAAAATGGTACTAAATACTGTAAAAACGCCATGTATTATGCTGTGCGATCAAGCGTTTCACGCATAAAATAAAACTTCACTCATATATTATAAAGATGATCGATAAGTACAATAAAACCCCGTTAAGACAACCTCTTGGATACGGACCAAAAACACGTTTTACGCGAAAAGGGTGATATGCGGAATAAGGGCGATGCTTCAAAGTGCAAGGAGTTAAGTGGCGTATTATGCGGGCAATAGTATTAAGTATGATCGTCTTAACGGGGTTCTACTGGTCTAATTAAACAAAGTACTGATAACAATTTTATATAAAGATTGGAAATGTCATTTTTTAAACAAACGACAAATGTCGTTTTTTACAACTAAAAATTTTTAATTGAAATTTTCATATCAAACTAAATTTGTTAATTCAGCATTGCAAGTGATCAAGCCGTTTCTAATTAATAGATAATAAAAGTACATAGTTATATCTAGATATGGCATATCTTTATTGATAATACAAATTTATAATTGATTATTTTCAGATATAATTACAATTTAATAAGGCTTTCGTATAAAAAGTTCTAACTTTATTTAAAAAAACGGTAATTGTATACAGATATCAAATTTTCCGAAAACATAGTTTATTTTCTTAAAATGGACTGATATGAAATAAAAATTGTAAAGAATATATTTTATGATTATGTGATTGCTACAAAAGTGTTTTCCGCAGGAGTGGCGCTGCTGTACGAAACAGCAAGCCACCTAATATTTGTTACAAAAAATATATTAAGATTTTCCAATCATTATCAATAGAGATGTCTTTAAAATTAATAAATAACAGTTCTAAATAACTAAAACCCACAATATCAACTTACAAAGAATTCTCAATAACTTAACTCAGAGTGATAAATATCAAAGCAAAAGTCAATACATAGTGTCGTCCATAGACGACACTCGTGAACACAGGTCGTCGACGCTCATATCAAAAAAGTTGTTATTATACACGTGTTTTTTCTTTTCAATTCGAATCTATTATGAAGAAATATGGAAACGATTCATGAAATGAATAAAAATAAATCATCCCCTAATCCGACCCTGTCGTCAAAGTGAACCCACTCCGCCCAGAGCAGCGTCTTATGTAAAACACGCGAAACGCTAACGTACTATATATATAATATATAATCTAGAAGAGATAATGATAAACTAGGCCGGAACAACTGATTTCCTCGAAACTTTTTTTTACTACGCCTATTTATAGTTTTCTGTTCGGTTGAGTAACTTTGCACTTTTAAGTAAAGTTCATATGGTATATAAGCGAAAAGTAAGATCCCTACCTACTAAAATAATTTGTATAAAATATTCAAGTAAGCAATTCAGTAGTCTTGATCATATTATTCATTGAACTTCAAATAATGAAAAGTTTTGATGATGGTAATTGTAGATTTCATACATATTTCTCATTACTCTTGAGGCTTTGTTTGATTGCTTCAATTTTTTTTTTTATTATTTATTAATTGGCCTCGACTCCTTAGTCAAAATAAACTTTTATACCGATAACGTTATACGTGAAATTATACGTACTAGAAAATCTGGTAGTTTGCAATTGTTACTAATGAATATTTTGTACATTACCAAATCAGGATTTCAAACATCAGCTTAAAGATTTCTTAATGAACATCACTTACCTAAAACAAAAAAAACACATGTTAATATTGATTATGTTAATGTTAAAGTTATATTATCAAAAAATTCATATGAAAGTAAAGGATAAAATGATATTTTTGTATATGTAATACAACACAAAATTAGTGAATTAGACATATGAACCTAAAAGGCATGTGAGTTTAAAATGACGACTTTCATAAGTTCCATTCAAAATAGTTTTATTAAATTATTTCAAAAAAAAGAGAGAAATGCATTTATATTCATTCTGCACAGGTAAACTATTCGGATAAACTTTTGGCAACATTGGACCATATTATTCTGAGAATGCAGAAGCTATGAAAGACAAAGCAAAATGATGTACCAGAAGCTGCACAAAAAGTTGAAGTTTTTTCCAGTAAATACGCAAATCTTGATATCAAACAACAATATTGATATATACAAAATTGTATATAACTTCATTTATAATAATAAGATTAACTTATAATCACATGAATTGTAAATAAAATTATGTTATAAGTGAAAGGCTTAATAATAGGAAGATACCATCGCCACATAAAATAAATCAATAACTTTTTTTTGCAAAGTTGTTACCATAGAAGCTCGAGTAATAATCGACAATTAAATTATTTTTTTTAACACTTTTATTAAGCCATTAAACATTACCATGCCCACTTAAATAAAAGTAAAAAGGAAGTTGCCATGTGATCTTTCGCTCTAGTGACGGAACGAGCTTCCACGCGAAGAAACTCATCATCATGCCAGAATTTTATTGCTCAATTTAAATTTATTGTCAGCTTTTATTTCGGCTTTTATTGTATATTTGTTTAACATGTATTTATGTACCATTTCTTTTGTTATTTTTTCGAAAGTTTAATCTTTTTATTAAAATAACTAGTGGTGCATGACACTGTGCCTTAAGGCAAATTGCTGTAACTTCTCGTACCGCAATTAAACATTCGAAGAATACAAATAATAATCAATAAAAATTTATCAATGATTAATAACAATTATTTTCAATATTTTCCTCTGTATCTCCGAAACCGCTGAACCTGCCCGTAACCAGGTAAAGCAAAATGTTTTTTGAATCATTCAAATCGGACGCTCCGTTCTATCAAAAACTTAATTGCCATTTTTTGCACTTTTTGTGCTGTATCTTCAAAAGAGTTGCACCTGCCTTTGCCAAGGCCTAATTAGCATGTCTCCTAGTCGATACGAATCGAATGTTTTTTGAATCATTAAATTCGGTGGCTCTGTGCGTTCGAAATCGTGGACAAAAAATTGTATCCAAACACACACACATAAATCCATTTTTTCCAAGGTATGCCAAAATGTTCAGAAGACTTTGAAATGTGAGGATATACAAAAATTAAGTATTACGTATGTTATGGTAATTTTGTGTTACGGGTCAATGTTCGTATGAATTGGTAGTAACGAACTGCCAAAAAGCTATGTATTGGCTGTGCAACTAGGTCTTTTACGCATAACATCTAACTTCACGTATGTGTTATCCAAGGGATCAGAAAGTTGCACTTTCGGTAAGTTGTTATTTTATATCTGTGTATTTTTGTGGTTAGGTTTTATGTGTAAAACGCTTGTTCGCACAGCAAATAAATGGATATTTTATCCGAGAATTGGCCCCTTAAACTTATCCAGCCATCAGTATAATGATATAATTATAAAGCTCATGTCAATATTTTACAAATTTAATCTAATTTAATTAACTATTTTATTATTTATTTTTTAATTTATTTACTATATAATTAAGCAACATCCAAAACATTTCATAGAAACTAATAGTTCTGATTAGCTGTTAAAAAAGACAGCAGAATTCAACAAATTTGTGAATTTTGAGAAACGACTGCAATAATTAGACTAACTGAACTGAACATGTGGAATATTATTTCACATTTTAAAATTGGAGCATTATTTTATGCAGAATGCAGTAAAATGTAGTTTAAATCGATAACTACCGCTTCTTATTAAATTTTTATTGAAATTTATCAAGTAAGTGTGAACGAGATCAAAATATTCAGGTATGAGGTTCAAAAAGCAAGTTGATTGAAATCTGGGAAAAAACAATTTTGATTGCTAGTAAATGAAAAAAGCAGATTTCAATATATTTGTGTATTATATATTTATTATACATTTGTATTAAATATTATATATTTGTGAGAAAGGATAGTAATCATTGGACTAACTGAACTGAACATGTGAAATGTTATTTAAACATTTAAGAATTGAATTTTGTGCAGTATGCGGTAAAATGCAGTTCGAATGCAAAAACTCATTAAAACTACTTTATATTAAATTTCTATTAAAATTTATTAAATAAGTTTGGACAAAATCAAACGATTCAGGAATTAAATTCAAAATATAAGTTGATTGGAATCAACAACAAAAAAATCAGGGAAAAATAGTTCTAATTGCTTTTTAATCAATAAAAAAACAAAAATTTAAGACGATCTCATAGATAGACTGATCCACTGGCAATGCTACAACATAATTATTTATTACAATGAGCTCGAAAGTTTCAAAAGTTCGGAATAATTATAAAATACCTCTTCGATCAGTCTATCAATTTGAAGATAAAATTGATAGCAAATATATAAACCATCGCGGCACATCAATTTCAACGCCACTTTCTCAACGTAAGAGATGGCGCATACAATTTTGCCAGCGAAATCGACGTTGCAAATATTCCGCCAACGTGAAAATTAACTCATGGATGAACTAATATACAAAGAATGACGAATGCTAATGCGATGACGACATTTTTTAACTGTAAAGCTAAAAATGGTAAAGGAACATATACATAAAATATATAGCATTTATACTAGCATATGCAGATAAACGAAATATCAAAAGCCGTTAACTTTTTTGTGAAAAAGTAAAAACTATGGTATAAAAGTTTCAAGTAACGTATTAAGTACGTATTTGTCACATATGTTCATACAACATTATTTTCAAAGTTAATCATTCTATTCTAAAAGTTTTTGATTCTCAAATATTGCTAGAATTATCTTTCTAAAACCTTAAATCATTTATTAAAAGTTTCACGAATCGTGTGAAAGTTTAATAATAATAAATCGTTTATTAAAAGTTTTGTATAGAATCTATGCAACGTGCTAAATACGTATTTGTTTCATCTTATTCATATTCATTCATCGTCATTTTTAAAGCTAATTATTCTTTATTCCTAATTATTGTTCGAATTAGCTTTAAAACCTGTTTCAATCAATTTAAGACAGACTTATATAAAATATAATAACTAGCATATGATATATCGTTTATGCAGATGAACGATATATCAAAAGCCGTTAACTTTTTTAAGAAAAAGTAAAAATTGTGGTATAAGTTTGAAGTAACGTATGCAACGTATTAAGTACGTATTTGTTTCATATATTCATTATTTTCAACGTTAATTATTCTTTTCTAAAAGTCGTTGATTCTCAAATATTGTTTTCAAATTAGCTTATCATGTAATAAAAGTTTCAGGAAAATATTTAAAAATAACAAGTCATTTATCAAAAGTTTGATCTACGCAACGTATTAAATACGTATTTGTTTCATATATTCATACATCTTTATTGCCATAGATGATTAACGTTTTCTATAAAATGCTTGATTCTCAAATATTGCTAGAATAAGCTTAAAACCTTCTTAAAATCATTTATTAAAAGTTTCCTAATAAGCTTCAAAAGTATTCAAAATCATTTACTAAAAGTGTGATGGAATCTATGCAACGTGTTAAATACGTTATTGTTTCATGTATTTATTTATCACTATTTTCAAAGATATTTATTTTTTGCTATATGTTCTTGATTCTCAAATATTGCTAGAATTAGCTTCAAAACCTTCTTAAATCATTTACTAAAACTTTCATGAGAAGTTTCAAAAATAATAAATTATTTATTAGAAGTTCGATGGAATCTATGCAACGTATTGAACACGTGTTTGTTTCATATAATCTTTTATTACTATTTTCAAAGCTAATTATTCTCTGCTAAATGTTTCTGTTTCTAAATATTACTTGAATTAGCTTTTGCTTTTTCAAATTCACAAAAAACCTTTTGTAGAAAAATTACGGTTTCTGTCAGGTACAAAATCAATTGCAAATATAATGTCAAATAAATTTTAGAAGTAGGTAAACGATAAATTTTTAAAACACGTAGGAGAAGCTAGGGGCTTGTTGTAACAGATTCATCAAAATATATTGAGATCCACTGATTATATTTCTATGATAAATGCTGTAATTATTCCTCTAACAAATCAAGCAAAAACAAATCCATAACTGTGGTTCATTATTTCACAAATAATTATTTTCTAGAAAAAGTGCGTTGTTATAACTTACTCTAATGGGTGGAAACTGGTGGAATTTTGTTAAAAGGCTAGATCACTAACTACTCACGAAGAAGTGAGCTTTTCTTTATGAAATAAATTTCCTTCTCTTAGTATTTGTTAATAAACGATGTCTAAATATTGGGTAATTATTAGGGCGAGATGTCAGATGTCTTTCCATTCCCATCTCGGTTAGTATTTTTCTTCTGTCTATTAAATATCTGTCCAGCCCTCGACCTGTTATTTTCCTCTGTCATCTGGCACGTCAGACAAGGCTAAATTAATTTAGCCTTAATAATACTAATAGCACTCATTGTCCACAGTCAGTGCTGTACAATTTGCATACGCAATTATTTCATAGCGTGCTAGAATGTTTAAATGTCCGCTTTGCGAATTTAATTCTAATGAAAATTAAACAAATGATTCGTCATCATCCATTTATTCTGGGCTTGTTATGCAACTACTGGAAAACGGTTCGAGTGCAGTTGTGTAAATCCCTGAACGGTACTATATTCGTAACAAACTAAAGCAATTCAAAACTAAACGGTCTCTTAATTTAGATAATGACCATTCAAATGACCAGTCGATGATTATATAATAAAGGCAAAAACAAGATAATTATAGCAATCAATTTGCGGTTGATGTTCAGCGCTCTGAATTCTTGTCTAAAATTCAATTGGATTCTTATAATTCACTAACCAAACAAAAAAGCCAATTCTCGGATAAAATAGAAATGTTATATTACGGGTTTATAATCTTATGAGTTGGTAGTCACGAGTTGCCAAAAAATTAAATCTTTGCTGTGCGATCAAGATTTTATTTTAAGAAGCTGATACTGCCGTGAAATAGGGCAATGTTACGTAAAAGCTATGTTACGTAGAGGCTATGTTACGTAGCGCTTCTCATACAAAATGGTACTAAATACTGTCAAAATGTCATCTATTTGCTGTACGATCAGGCGTTTTACACGTAAAATGCAACTTCACTCATATGTTATTAAGCCAGATCACAAAGATTAACAGTTATGATGACATTGCTAACTTCCCATAGGGTGAGTTATTGCAATCGTCAAAAAAAAACGAAATTAAATTTTTTTGTATATCTTCACGTTTTGAAGGTTTCTGAATCTTTTGGCATACCTTAGAAAAAATGAATGTGTGTGTATGTATGTATATATGGATACAATTTTTTGTCCACGTTTTCGGGCGCACGGATCAACCGATTTGAATGGTTCAAAAAATCGATGACTATTTTTAATCGAGAGATGTGCTGATTAGTTTTTGGCAAAGGCAGGTCCAGCCGTTTCGGAGATACAGAGCAAAGAGTGCAGAAAATAGAAATCGTGTTTTTGAGAAAACTGAGCATCCGATTTGAATAATCCAAAAAATATTAATTCGTAATGATGGAGAGAAGTGGTGATTAGATTTTGGCAAAGGCAGGTCTAGGAGAAACGGTTTGGAGAAACGGAGCTAAATATGCAAAAAATCGCAGTTTTTGAGAGAACTAAGCATCCGATTTGAATGACTCAAAAAACTTTTTGCTTGTGTTGATAAAACGATTAACTTCGGGGAAAGAAATTTTTCTTTCATTTTTTTTTTTATTTCCAAAAAATATTTTTTTTACTAAATTTTATTCTTCGAATATTTCATTATGGTACGTTCTAGCAATTTGCCTTAAGGCACTATGCCATTCACTCCTATTTTTTTTTTTTAATTTGTGCGGTTCATAGTTTAGGTTCTCTATTTAAAACGCCTTACTGCACAACAACCACATGGCATATTAAACGTATTTAGTACCATTTTGTATTGGTACTCGTTCACATATAAATCAATAATAACTTTCATTAATCATAGTAAATTTATTTATAAAATTATCTTTAGACCTATTATTATTATCTATAATATCTATTTCCATAGAATTTAGATTTTAAAAATCTAAAAGACTTGACTTCTCTCTACTGTTTCAAATAACTTTAAATCGTTTCCTAGATGTATTATTATGTATTGTACCTACAGTATTCTATTCTCTTACTTAAATGCAGGTACAATTTCCCCGAGGAAAAAAACATTTCTCTGTTTCCACAAACCCATTCATTAGTGGGTGAAAATAAAAAGACAAAAAATTCTAAGAACTAGAGCACAATTACCAATACGCAATTTTATTTCTTTACGGCTTTCGATCATTACTAGGAATTACCCTACATATCGAACGAATGCGAACACAATCGTAAATCGTACACAATTGAAAATGTAACGTTCAAATGTAATAAATGATTTTCAGTCGCGGATTCAGGTACAAAAAATTTATCAAGACATAGAAAAATCGAAATTGATTTTTATTTTGTCCATAGAGATTTCATTTATTGTTCTGTATTACATAATATAGGTTTTTCAAACCCGACTATACAACATTTTGAAGAAAATTTATACAAAAACGTATTTGTGAAGCATCTTTTATAACAATTTATAACAATAGAGTAATGAATAAACGCAATGACCTCAACTTGCTGGGCGATTCAAATACCTGGATTCCAAATTTCTTATAAATCAAATACAAAATATGCAAACAATTCACAAGTAGTTTCACACATATTAAAATCTTGTTAAAAAACATTTTTGTTAAAAATTCTATGTTCATTATGTCTCGAGCTAGTTTACAGATAACACATATACTCCTTTGTGAAAATTGTTATGTTATTAGAATTGTGAAACATTGTTATAATGTGACTTATCAGTAATAAGTATTATGTATAACTTATTACATAGTTACATAAAATTTAATGTTTATATTACATAGTCCAGAGTACTATATACTTTACATAATTTTTAAAACTTAATAGTTTTCAAATTTAATTGTAGTTTTTTGCGGTAGATACCACAGTCTTATAGATCATACTAAAATATTACGTCCCTATGACTACTCCGTTTACTTTAAAAATTCGTCAAAGTTTGCAAAAATTAGTATCGTTTTTTGGCTTTTGTCACAATTAGACCTTTGATCGACGTTTTCTCAAAAACGCCTGAACCGATTTCAGAAATTTAAAAGCCATTTGATGTATCTCAATGAGGACTATCGTTTGTCAGTTTTGTGCGACAATCTGCCGAGCCGTTTCTTTGTAATTTAGAAAAAAGTGTTAAACTTTTCATCCACATTTAAGCTTATACTACCGAATTGATTTTGAAAAATCGAAAACTGTTCGAGAGATATATTAGTTGGGAATAAAACTGATTAGTTTTAGGTGAAAATCTACCGAGCCGTTTTCTTGTAATTAACTGTTGAAAAAAAAAATTAAGCCGGTTTTTATGTAACTTTTTTTGGCGATATATATCATGGTCTTATAGAACTTACTGAAATATTACGGCCTTACGACAAGTAGTTTAATTTTAAAAATTCATCAAAGTTTGAGAAAATGAATAGTTTTTTTGGCGTTTGTTCAAATTAAAATTAGACTATTTACTTGGTATAACGATAGAGTACTTCGAATAAACATACTAAACTATTAAAGTCCTACGGAAACTAGTTCAATTATAAAAATAATTGATTATTGAAAATTTGCCTTTAGAAAATACTCCGAGCTACGTGTTCGTTCGTTTTCAATTATGTGTAATAAAACCACTAGGAATACTTCTAATCACTCATAAATTAATTCATTTTTTATTGATTAAGTCGATTATTTACACATTTCTGGAAGTTCATGTAACTTGCCCCAAGGCAAAATACCAATACCAACTAGTTTTTTTAAATGCGTGTTAAAAATTACATGCATTCTAATCAAACTGCTTATTTATCGTTCTTCGAAAGGTCTGTCAATCGATCAGTCAATGTGTAAAATGCCTGATCGCACAGCAAATACATAGCTTTTTGACAGTTTGTTACTACCAATTCATATGAAGATAGACCCGTAACATAGCGTTGCCATAACACATCTATTATATCCGAGATTTGGTCCTCAAGACAAAAGAAAGTTACCAGAATAAATCATTAGAATAAAAAATAAAATCCTCTTGACTTAAAATATAAACTTTAAATATTCCTTTTATTTTATCAAAAATTCGCTACTGTTCATCTTCCTCCTATGCACGCCGAGCCAGCACATTGCAAATATTAGCAATCATTATTTGCCATGACTCGAAGGAACCGGCAATTTTTCTGCTTGCGTCACCTCTATACGAGTATACTTTTGCTTAACGTAAAACTGAGTCAATTTTTTTCTCCGTGAGAGTTTATAGACCTCTTGTCACAATTCTTAATAAAATATTGATCCGGCGTAAAAGCGGTAGCCTTACCGAAATGAGTCGATGTTAATAAATGTAACACATTAACAGTTAAGATTTCGCGCTTGTTGAGGTACAAAGGAAATACGTTATGTTTGCGCGCTCCGGTGCGTTTACTGTGATTATGGCTTATTAAATTTATTCATATAATTATAATTGAATCGAATTTAGTATACAATCTATTAACTATAGACGTATTTTAAATTAATTAATAGCGTTCTATAAGTAACTGCATGTTATAACCTTACATCAAGTTCGATTTCAGTTAGTATTTTGTTAATTGCCTATATTTAGACAAATTGACTACATATATTTTTAGAATACATAAATTAATAGGAAAGCTAGAGGCTTATTGTAAAAGGGGTAAGTAGTAACAGACGCTTTCAACTTCCCGAAGAAGAAGTTTATGTTGCAGTTTTGTGCGACGATCGGCCAAACCGTTTCTTAATAAATAGCAAAAAAGTGTAAAATTTTTCGTCCACGTTTTAGCCCGCAATTCTGAATCGATTTTGAAAATTCAAAACCGTTCGAAATTGGTAACGTTTCGAAACCGTGCTGATTAGTTTTTGATAGAGATCGGCCGGGCCATTTTCTTGTAATAAAGCGTTAAAAAAAATTTTCGACGATTATTATTATTATTTTTTTGGCGGTAGATACCATAGTCTTATAGATCCTACTAAAATATTACGGCCCTACAACAACTCGTTTAACTTTAAAAATTCGTCAAAGTTTGCAAAAATTGGTATCATTTTTATGGCATTTGTCAAAATTAGACCTTCCATCGACGTTTGCTCAAGAACGCCTGAACCGATTTCAGAAATTTAGAAGCCATTTTATGTATCCAAATGATGACTAGTTTTGTCAGACAATCTGTCAAGCCGTTACTTTGTAATTTGGAAAAAAGTGTTAAACTTTTCGTCCACATTTAAGCTCATACTACCGAATAGATTTAAAAAAATCGAAAATCTACCGAGCCGTTTTCTTGTAATTAACTGTTGAAAAAAAAGTCGATTTTTATGTAATATTTTTTGACGATGTATATTATGGTCTTATAGAACTTACTGAAATATTACGACAAATAGTTTAATTTTTAAAATTCATCAAAGTTTAAAAAAATGAGTAGTTTTTTTGACGTTTGTTTAAATTAAAATTAGACGATTTACTTGGTATAACGATGGAGTACTTGGTCTTAATGAACATACTAAACCATTAAAGTCCTACGGAAACTGGTTCAATTATAAAAATTATTGATTTGTAAAAATTTAAATGTAACTTGCCTCAAGGCCAAATATCAATACCAACTAGTTCTTTTTTTAGTGCTTAAAATTCTCTTCAAAATAATAATGAAAAATATCGTTTTTGAACATGAAGCAGCACATTATGCTGTAATTAAAATTTTTAAATATTCTTACAACGAAAAAATGAATAATTTCCATTGAAATAAAAACTGTTCTTAAAATAAAGTATCATTTTCACAGCCTATAAAAATGTATATAATTATGCTAATAGATTCATATATCAGATCTTGAAGTAATTTAAGTCATAAAATATTCGTAAAGTTAAAATTAAGTATGTAGACCCTAAGGATACAAATGATTCTCATGCGTGTATACAAATAATTAATCATTGTATTTGAAATTCTTTTACATGTTTATTAAAACAAAATAATTGATAATTTGGGAAGCACTGACAACCAAAAAATATGATAGTTTTAGGACTAATATTTTACAAATTTGAACAATAATCAAAAAAATTACATGTTATTGCACGTGAGTGATGCTTTTTACCATCCCCCTGAAGCCATACTACAGGTTAATCTACTTTTTTATTTTTCCGCGAACTCTGCAAAACTAGTCACAATAAAACAGGGATTTGAATTTGCATTTTATTTAATCGAATTCATTTAGTTCTTTCGCATTCCCGTTAGCGACTAAGTAATCGACTTTAGAATCCCTAATTTATTTTCACCGAATCTTAATTTGAATCGGCGAGTAATAAAATTATAATTCAATTTATCTCCACAAAGCAAAATATCATAATCCCGTTATTATGCGTCGTAATTGTTAGGAATTTGCATACAATGCGCACACCTTAAACTAACCTGACTCATAACCAGAAAGCTGATAAAAAAATTCTAATTCTTTTCAAATCAAACTGATAACCATTACTGATTTTATACAGTTTCGTAAAAGATAGATGAATAATATTAGTAAAACATTATATTTATTGAATGCATTAACGGTGCGATTTGGTAATTGATTTTTGAGTGTTTGAGGCTAATTCAATGTCTATAATCAATTTCAAATTTATTTATTTTTATAAAAATTTGATAAAACAGATATATTCATTTAACTAGTGGGGTCCATGGCATCGTTCCTTAAGGCAAATTGCTGGAACTTCCCGTACCGTAATTAAAAATCTTGGTACGGAACCCAAAAAAAATTACACAAAATGTGTACACATAATTAAAATCTCTATGAAATATCTTATAATTTGATGTAGATATGTTCAATAAACATTTTTGATCGCCAGATGAAATTTTTTTAACTTATTTTTATTGAGAGTCCATAGCCGCTGGACCTGCCTTACTAAAAATTTAATCCGTTCTTCATCTTGTCAATACAAGTAAAATGTTTTTTTAATTATTAAAATTAGACACTCCGTTCTCTTCAAAACTGAGTTACCGTTTTTGACAATTTTGCCCCGTATCTTCGGAACGGCTAGACCCGCCTTCGCCAAAAACTAATCAGCACGTCTCCTTATCAATACGAATCGAATGTTTTTTGAATTATTAAAATCGGTTGATCCGTGTTCCCAAAATCGTCGATAAAAATTTGTATCCGCACATACACACACGCATACACACATACACACACACGCACATACATCCATTTTTTAAAGGTATGCCAAAATGTTCAGAAACCTCTGAAACGTAAAGATATATAAAAAACTTCATTTTCGACTTTTTTGCGATTACTATAACTTGCCCTACAGGAAGTTAAAAATAAATCCTAATCAATATTTATCTTTTTTTCAACATCGATCAGAACCACATTTTGATGGTGTTTACTATTGAGCATCCTAACCTAGTATTTTTTCTCTAGATTGCAACCCATTGGTCAGCCATTCTTGCTTTTATATGTAGATCATATAAATTAGAAATGCATATAAAATAGTGTTGGCGTGAATGTGTTGCAGCAATGCCCCCGAAAGGCAATTTTTGCTAAAGATCATATGTGAGAACTATAATCTTAAGTAGACTGCTTGATATCGAGTTGGCTGGGATTGGGATCAAACACAAAATCTTTTCCACTAGTTCATTTTTTAACAATTACATCACGGTGGGTTCTATCAAAAATTTAAATTTTTGATATCGATATCATAAACGTAAACCTGAGCTTAATATTAAATACATATATTGTTCCGAGAATGTATAAAAAGCCAGGATAATCTTCAAATCTGAATGTAAACTAGAGAATATCGGGCATTTTACTATTTTTTTAAAATCTTTTTGAAAAACCTTAAACCAAAACAAAATCAAGTTCTGAACCAATGGAAAAATAGAAATTGTAAAAAATTACTACAAATATTGACTATGAGTCAAACCCATACCAGTTCAATAAATTTTCCACCAGCTATCCATCTAAAATAGTCACGTTGATATTTTATTTGTGCTCTACAATATGTATCGACGACCACCGTGGTCGGTTATTTGTATGGAAATTAGAATTTCATGAGATGGCAAAAATTCAAGGCATATCTTATGCGACTGATGTATGCCTATCTATAGTAGTAGGATGTTATAAATTAGGTTTGAGCCAACGTTGTCCAAACGACAAGCTTTTATCACCAACGATAGTATCAGAGTAATATATTCGACATGTCAAAACTGAAATGCATTTGCAACAAATTATCGGAATGATGTTAATAATTTAAATTAGAGGTAGAGGTGTATGCAGTTAGCGGATATCTGAAGATATAAATCAAATTTGCTGCATGCTCACTTTTCCTTGGGAGAAAATGGTGATAGTGTTATATTTGGATGGAGTCATAAATATTATTCAGAACAATTGCATAAAAAGTACTCATTGTAGGACAATCGGTTTTCACTTGAAAATATAGATAGCAAAATGTTTGTAAGCAAAAATAGCCCTTCCCAGGCACTTCTGCATCGAATTAAAAATAATCAAAATTAAAGAAATTCCACTGACATAAATATATCAAATAAAGCTATGCTAACTGTTGGGATGCCTTCTAAAAAGTGAATTCACGTAGATAAAAATATCATCACAATAGCCCATAGGACTCAAGTTATGAGTGCTTGTTCTAATGTTCAATTACATAAAAAATCGTGTAAAAAGTTATTAGGAAATCATTCTAGAAAAATTACCAGAAAAAGCAGAAGTGACCTAAATAAAAAGATGAATCAAGAAATCGACAATGATCGAAAGAAAATCAGGAAATAGGGAATACAAAGGAAATACAAGTGCAAAAACAAGGCTTGAATTAACAAAGGCAAGACAAGTACTATAAACTATGAAAATAAAAATGATGTGATTAAAAATACAAAAATACACAAAATAAACGACGAAATGAAACTAGACGAAATAAAAATATAGAACAAAAAATAATTTATAAAAAAAAATAATAATAAGTAACAGAAAACCCTATCAAACAGTTGGTTAAACCAATAAACCAAAATAATATTATAAAGGAAATTATAATAATAAAACGGAAAAAAATATTGATAATAAAAAACTAATAACAAAACAGCTAGTTAATAACAATCACTTTAATAAACACTTTGTCACCATTATTTAATTAAGTGGGTTGATGGCACCTATGTAACGGCCTTTCTTAGGTGCTCAAAAGAATAATACAATCAATAATAAAGATGATTAATATTCTGGACCTACATATTGCATCCTATTCATTAGAATGCATAGTCATAAATATCGTAAATACATGTTTTGTTTATAATTTAAAAATTTAATGAATGAGTAAACTTTAGAAATAGTGTTTAATTTCCACAACGCCTGCTCATAAAAAGGCAACAATAATAAAAAAAATTATAAAAATACTTATTGTTGAGTTTATTCTTATGTTAGGTTTAAAACTTATTACTTAAAATAATGTCCAAGTTTGTGTTAAAATTGTTAAAATTCAATATATAAAAAATTTAAAGATGTATGTATTTACTTAGAATAAATACAATTTTATTATTACTGAGCTAAATTCTGTTTTTCAATATAAATTAAATAATAATTTTGAATTTAGGGTAAGTACTTTTTATTTATATTGAGCTCATATTGGTTTTGAATATTGGGTAAATATTGCTTTTCTATATTGAGCCCATATTGGTTTTGAATGGGGGTTTACAATTGTTTACCAATACTGGGCGAATATGGGGTTCATATTAATTTCTTATGAAAAAAAAAGATTGCGCGTAAGGTTCACACGCGATCGAAGTAAAACTTATTTGATACTGTATAAGATGGCATTTAAGTAAAAATAAATACCTCATATAACACTTGTGAAAAATGTTTATTAGTAATATGGTAACACTCGTGATGCACATATTTATTAGTGTCAACCATTATGCACATTTATATAGTTATAAATTATAAATTATATATTTATAATAACATTAAAAATATGTATAATATTTAAAAACAATAATGTAATTAAAGTCATACTTCAAATATGACATGATCGGTTTGTCATTGTAATTAGCATTTAGAAATGAACCTTCATCAGAGAAATGAAGTAATTGCTTTAGAAATTCTATAATATTCATTCACACAGTGGATTATGTTAAACAGCGCCTAAACAAGTATTGTTTTCGCAACTTCACTCATCAGGTAATTGTGTTTGAAGAACTTTATGTAATTAAAATTAACATACATTCATTGACTGCTTGCATTTTTTTCACTTTTTCGCTGGCGATATAATCTCATTCTTTGAACAGTTGTAATATCTGTCTTGTCTAAAAAATATTTTCCATTTTAATAACTTCATTTTATTTGTGTAACCAAATAAATAAATACATAAACTGTTGATTATTTTAAATTATTTATTATTTGAAAGGACTAAAGTTTTTATAGTCTGTCAATTATCTAAATTATTTAGTGAACAACTAATTACAATTCGACACGTTCACCTACTATCCTAAATCCTATTCGGAACACCTCTAAGTGAGTTTTCGATGTCGTCGCCTCCAATAATGACTATTCGAGTCCTTCAATTTCGTTCGACACAATGAGCTGCCAATAACAAATTTCCATTTGCATTTGCATTTAACTTATTAGCAGGCACTGTTTGTAGCAGACGCGTGTAACTTATTAATGTAGGTTAATTATGTGCATTGTGTATTATTAAGAATCATCATTAATTGCGATTCAATACGACGACAAGTCCGGATAGGATGGCTGTTCGACTTTAACATTTATGCATTTTGTATCTAAGACAATCGGGATAGTAGTAAATCAAAATTATATTGAAGTAATATAAATGATATATTAATATATTGTGGTTTTGATTAAAGAGATGGTAGTAAATATCAACGGTTATCTTAGATAGTAAAATCCAGAACATTAGTGAAATAGAGGTGCCAAGTTGGATACAAGCAGACACAATAAAATCTGTAGAAAAGAAAAACTTTCTGTATAATTTAATATATTAAATATGAAATTATTGCTAGGGTATGACCAGCCAAACTTCGTCAATTTGGCTGAGACATTTCCATAAAAAGTGCCTTAAGTACAAACTTCCATCTTTAATCCATATATAAAAAGCTGCCCTTCTCATCGCTATCAACAATTGCAACGTGCAAAAGTTCATCTTTGATATTGTTAATAATTCTAAGAAACTGCTTTAGTTATTCATGTTGTCCTATATAACAACAATCAAACAATAAGCTGTATCAAAACCTATTGATGTCTAAACAATGCCACCAACCAGTGCTAATGAAGGAATGGAAATCTATTCAGAGCGATTTTTATTCGATAAGGACGCTTTTATTAGACTTTGATATAACGACCTGTTTTAATTGCCATCGTATGTAATTTATCGATGGCAAAGAGAAAATTAGAAAATATCTTATTATCGCATACAGTAATTTATTTAGAAAATTATCATTTAATTATCCGACATAAAAGACTTGATTGCAAATAAACAGTTTCGTTTTATGAACAATGATAGTGTGAATGCCCATAACTAAAACAAATCTGCCATAAAAGGTTAATTGGAACATGTTTTAGATAAAAGCAAAATTAATTCAGGTGGATACATATAAACAAAAATGGAGAAAGTTTCACCTGGTAGTATAATTTGAAACCATAAAATAAAAGTCAAAGATCTATCAAAATTTTATATAGAGTTATATCCTTTTATTTTGAAAATTGTGTTACCTGAAATCATTATTACCTTTCTGAAGTAGTTTATGTTTTCATCAAAAAATCCGATTCGCTAATTTTATGTTTTCTCGACGTTTCAAGCCATTCTGAATCGAATGAGACCAAATTTAGAAAAAAAAAATGTGTGTGTGTGTCAACAGATTTTTTGCCTAAATCGACGTTTTCTCAAAAACGGCTAGACCGATTACAAAAATTTAAAAGCCTATTGAGGATGAGGACTATTGTTTGGGCGACAATCGGCCGATCCCTTTCTTTGTAATTTGGAAAAAAGTGTCTAACTTTACGTCCACATTTAAGCTCATACTACCGAACCGATTTTAAAAAATCAAAAACTATTCGAAAGATATTAGTTGGGAATGATACTGATTGGTTTTAGGTGAAAATCTACCGAGCCGATTTCTTGTAATTAACTGTTGAAAAAAAATTTAACCGACTTTTATGGAACTTATTTTGGCGATATATATATCATGGTCTTATAGATCTTACTGAAATATTACGGCCTTACGATAAGTAGTTTAATTTTAAAAATTCATCAAAGTTTGAGAAAATGAATAGTTTTTTGACGTTTGTTAAAATTAAAATTAGACGATTTACTTGGTATAACGATAGAGTACTTGGTCTTAATGAACATACTAAAATATTGAAGTCCTGCGGAATCTGGTTCAATTATAAAAATTATTGATTTTTGAAAATTTGCTTTTAGAAAATACTGCGAGTTAACGTGTTCGTTCGTTTTCAAATATGTGTAATAAATCCACTCGGAATACTTTCAATCACTTATAAATTAATTTATTCTTTATTGATTAAGTCGATTATTTTCACATATCGGGAAGTTCATGTAACTTGCCTCAAGGCAAAATACCAATACCAACAAGTTAAATTTTAGACCTATTTCTTAAATTCACATGAATACAATAAAAAGTTATAATATAAATACTCGATTCGCATCTTGGAGGTACTCAGATCAAATCCCGACACTGTGTAAAAAAAGTTGATATATGTACTTGAAAATTGCATTAGTAATATTAGAGAATATAAAATTACAATGCCAACAAAAACATATGAATTTGGTGTGTAATATAATTACATAGGTTAATATAATACATAAATTTTTTCATAAAAACTTGTATAATTTTTTTCCTCGATCGCAAATCTTCTATCCGATTGCGTCAACGAAACCAAGCAAAAACAAGAGCATTTAACCGTAACATCAGAAATCAGTGAAAGCATTAATTATCCAACGGAACATCATGTCGTGCCCGATTCTGTACCGAAATAAAATTTTATTGTAGTTCCCAGATAGAAAAAAAATGTCAGCCAGCAAAAACAATAAACCCGATGATCCAAAGTGAAAGTAATTTATATTCGATCGGTTCGTAGCAAGCAAAATGGGTTTCTCAAATGCGGATAGCAAATCTGTTCTAAAGGAGGCCTTCCTGTATGACGCACTTTTTAGATTTACTTCTTGTATTATATTATGCATAATTATCTATATCAGCTGGAAGGAAACGGCGCTTTTGTTTTTATGCACCTGCGGCATAAATATTAAAAGGAAAACTGAAATTAATTTTTTGTCATCGAATGATTATCTAGTTTATGTTTAAATTGGCACTGCAGTAATAATAATAAGGAATATTTGTTATTAATAATGTTACACATAATATGTAGTAGTTTTGATTATCTTTTGCATGTAAAGCATATCTTACAGCGGATTATAAATTACAGTGATACAAAACGCTTCAAAACATTAAAAAACTTCAGTCAGCCCATTTATTTATATACCCATTGTATGTTGTTCACTGTCTGGTCAAACCAATATCAACATTTTGCAAAAGTCACAAAAAAAAATTATTAAAAAAATACTATAGATGCCCAAGTATGTCTCAAATTGGCTGATCCACCAGGATTCCAGTATGTTCATGGCAGCAGAAGAAATCAGAAGACATGCTTCTAAGTACAAAACCAGACTAGAAGATCATTCGAACCAACTTACCAAAGACTTGCTCTCATCATATATACCTAGAAGACTCAAAACAAACTAACCATCTAGATTTAGCAAATAACATTTGATGTAAAGTTATTGAAGTAAAACTTCTTTAGGCGCGACTAAGGTGTAAATCCGTACAAATGCAACGGAAATAGCGTTACGCCCGAACTGTACGTCATTCGCTTTCGATGAAATAATTTCTATGCGATTCGATTGTGATTAGTCGTCGTGTATGTGAATAGAGATCTGACGTTGTATGCGTGCCGGCATCAACGTTGTATGCATACCGATATCAACAAGGAAATCGGCATAGATAAACACATTAAAGTTACATCGTAGTACAAATCTTGATTTAATGAAAAATGTCTGAATTCGAAGAATATTTTACCCTGTTCCTTGAAAGTAATACAACAATTTAAACATTTGTGCCGTGTACTAAACGTAAGTTTGTTGATTTGAAATTATTTCTATATTATTCGTAGTTTCTATAAATCATTAAAGTTATTAAAATGGAAAATAGTTTTTAGGCAAGACAGATATTACAGTTGTTCAAAGAATGAGATTATATCGCCAGCAAAAAAGTAAAAAAAAAAAAATACAAGCGGTCAAAAAATGTATGTTAATTTTATTCACATAAAGTTCTTCAAACATAATTACATGATGAGTCAAGTTGCAAAAACAATACTTGTTTAGGCGTTGTTTAACATAATCCACTATGTGAACAAATATTATCGAATTTATTAATGAGCAATTACTTCATTTCTCCAATAAAGGTTTATTTCTAAATGCTAATTACAATGACAAACCGATCATGTCATATTTGAAGTATGACTTTAATTACATTATTATTTTTAAATATTATACAAATTTTTAATGCTATTATAAATGTATAATTTATGCTTTATCATTATATAAATGTGTATAATGGTTGACACTAATAAATGTGTGCATCACGAGTGTTACCATATTACTAATAAACATTATTCAAAATTGTTATATGATGTGTTTATTTTTACTTAAACGCCATCTTGTACAGTAGCAAATAAGTTTTACTCCAATTGCGTGTGAACCTTACGAGCACTCTTTTATTACTGTTCTGTAACTTTATCTCATCAATTTTCAAAACTAAAATTACTACCACTAGATAGCATTTTAAAATCATATATTTACACATTTGTCACCAAAATTACTGAATGCCTTACCAGGCAGATTGTATTTATATGAAAATACAAAATAATGTTCACAGTATACAAAAGAACAAACCATATATAATATTTCTGATATTAAATAATTGTGATTTGTGTGTGTAATTGTAATTGTGCCCAAAATTAAAAAAAAGGATTACATTTATCTCTCAGATTTTTATTTATCTTTTACAGAATTACTAAATTATGTTCCGTGCATCTAAACTTTCTTCTGATCTTATTTACTCACGTATAATAGCATTGTTTAATTCTAATTATACAGTAGCCGATATAATAATAATACTAAAGGATCTACCTTCATTGACTAGATAATTAGTACATTGCAAATTGAAAATATTTCCTTTACCACTCAATGAAAACATTCTCTTTCAGCAACAATGTTGGAAGGCTATAATTAAGGATATATCGAACAAGGAGTACGGGCTTCCGATAATAAAGTATCCGTTCTGGATTAATTGATTACATGGAAGTGGTTCATCATTACTAATTATTTGGCATGAGTAAGTAAGATAAAATAAGTAATTGAAATAGAGTCAGTTGTTTAAAGTTTTAATAATAGTTACTTAAATCGTAATGATTTTTTTTAATATCTAAAAAACTGCTCATGACGACGATATTCGAGATAAAACAAAATAAAGAGCATTGAAAGTCGAGACACAAGAAGTAGAAGTATAGAAGCAAATTTTTCAAAAGCACATAGAACTATTGGTGCATGGCATAGTGCCTTAAGCCAAATTACTGGAACTTCCTATACCAAAAACTAAATTTTCTAACGCACACACATACATCTATTTTTCTAAGGTGCGCCAAGATGTTCAAAAACCTCTGAAACGTAAAGACATATAAAAAAAAAATTCATTTTTGTTTTTTTTTGCGATTACTATAACCTACCCTATGAAAAGTTAAATATTAATTATATAAATATATTTACATCTCTAAAGTAGAAAATAGTGCTCTTTCACCATCATGAACCTACGTGCCAGCTGATGAACACTTATAATAATAAATACTACCTAGAAAATTAAATTAACTGGGAATTTCAAATTAAATACATTACACAATTAATAGATTTGATATGTTTTATATGAGCTCCAAATCACTCATGAAATAAGAAAAAAGTCACATTAATTGCTAAACCACTAGACTTCTCTCAATAAAGTGAACTGTAAATTAATATTTTTTCTTCTATTCGAACTCTTTTCCCTATTGTTTATGTAACAATAGCTTATAAGATTTCATTGTATTTTATTGCTATTTTTAATAAAATAAAAAATAAAAAAAAGAATAACTGCTGAGCTTATATCGGTTCATCATATTATTAGTATTACAAAAAATCAGTATAAGGTAAAGCAGAAAATAATCAGAAAAATACTAAATCAGAAATAGATTTAGCACAAGGCGTAAGTGTAAATATTATAATAAGTATTAAAACGAAATACAATAAAAGTGATATTTCCAATATATTAATATAACTTGCTAATTTTCGAAAGCTGATAGCCATAAACTCAATATATTGCCGTTTAATGAAATTTATAAATATAGTGATGAGATCATATGATTTCGTTTCACATATAATATAGTAGAATAAATATTCTAATTTAACTGATCTAATGAAAATTGCTAGCTGTTGAAAAAATCTAATCAATGTAATAGATTCCTCATACCCTATAAAATATTAGGCAATAAACATCATTGTTATATTTAAAATCGATTTTAGATAATATATATAATAAAAAACATTCGATTCGTATTGATAAGGAGACGTGCTGATTAGTTTTTGGCGGAGGCAGGTCTAGCCGTTCCGAAGATACGGGGCAAAAAGTGCCGAAAACGGTAACTCAGTCTTTAGAAGAACGGAGCATCCGATTTTAAATTCAAAAAACATTTTACTTGTATTGACAAGATGAAAAACTGATTAAATTTTTGGGATGGCAGGTCCAGCGGTTATGGACTCTCAATAAAAAATGTTATTTGGCGGTCAAAAATGTTTATTGGACTTACGTACATCAACTTATCAGATATTTTATAGAAATTTTCATAATGTGTACACATTTTGTGTAATTTTTTTTGGGTTCCGTACCAAGATTTTTAATTAAGGTATGGGAAGTTCCAGCAATTTGCCTTAAGGCACGATGCCATGCACCCCACTAGTTTCTATATATTCTATATCATTTTTATATATTCTACACTATCTTGCATATACATATATTCTATACTATCTTTTTTTATTTATATCCTACTCTATCTGATTCTTCTAATTTGATCTGGTTCTTCTAACTGATTTCTTCATTCTTCTTTTTTTATTCTAAATCTGATCTTAAATTCTAATCTTTGTCCTTTTTACTTCTAATTTTTTATTCAAAATTTAACTCAACTTAATTCTGATCTTCTTCAATTCTAATCTTTATTCTAATTCTAGTCGGGCACGCTACTGATGAGCTATTCCCGCCTCAAGATAAAGTTAAATTTATGAAAAATTTGATTTGGCTTTACTCAAGTGCAACAACCGGTTTGTAAAATTTTGATCTAGCAATTTTGGTACTGAAACTGCACCACATGTTGAAGGTCAAAGTAAAGTCTCCAATTGTCAAAGCAAAGTCACAAATCCTAACTGGTTTTCTAAATTCCTCTTCTACTGGGTTGAAAAAACAAAATACCAAATTACCAATTGGTTGGTAACAAACAATATTAAATTAGTATGTTATAATTATTGTTTGAACATTTAAATTTAACTAGTTGGTACTGATATTTTGCCTTGAGGCAAGTTACATGAACTTCCAAAAATGTGTAAATAATCGACTTAATCAATGAAAAATAAATTAATTCATGAGTGATTAACAGTATTCCGAGTGGATTTATTACACATAATTGAAAACAAACAGACATGTTAACTGGGAGTATTTTCTAAAAGCAAATTTTCAAAAATCAACAATTTTTATAATTAATCCAGTTTGCGTAGAACTTTAATGGTTTAGTATTTTCATTAAGACCAAATACTCTGTCATTATACCAAATAAATCGTCTAATTTTAATTATAACAAACGCCAAAAAAACTACTCATTTTCTCAAACTTTGATGAAACTACTTATCGTAAGGCAGTAATATTTCAGTAAGTTCTATAAGACCATGATATATATTTATATCTCCAAAAAAGTTACATAATTATCGGCTTAAATTTTACAATTTCACAATTTGCATAAACTCAGAAGTCTTTCAAATCTGTGGGAAAACAAATAATAGAAGATATGTACAAGTAAGGTCATAAGAATTTGATTCATATTTGCCTTATATCCCCTTTAAAAATCTATTTCTTAATCGTTAGCCTGCCTTCAAGTATACAATTTATTATACTAACGAGTATGATTTTGAATGCAAAATCCTAGGAAACATGTTCATAACTTGAAATAGAGAAATATTAGTTATGCAGGTGTAAACATATGTTTGCGTTGTGGTTTGTTTCATAACGCCTATTGACATTCACATTACTAAGCAAATGACTCACGAACTTTGCATACATTGCTCATAAATAGAAATTTGTAGCATGGAATGGTAAAGGTTGAAACTCTATAAATTTCCGAAATTAAAAAAAAAAACTAACCTGCTAATTTTCCGGTAAAATAAAAATGTTACGGTTCGTGCTTCATATAAATTGGTAGTAAAAACTGTCAAAATGCTATGTATTTGCTGTGCGATCAGGCGTTTTGCACATAAAACCTAACTTGATGTATGTGCTATCAATGACATATTAGAATGATGCAATTATGATAATATTGTTCTTTTGACGTTGAGGTTAGGTTTTATATCTAAAACGCCTGACTGCTCAGCAAATGCATAGCATCTTGACAGTTTTTACTACCAATTTATATAAAGATTGGAACGTAACACGTCGTTGCCATAACAAAGCCATTTTTTTTCTTTTCTTCATAGAAGAATTGACCTCTAATTCTTGAATTTGATCATAAGTTTTTTGAATAAGAGTAGGTACATTTTTTGTACATGAAAAATTAAACAGAACAATTTTCCAAATTGATTTATATACATTAAATATAGTTTTCAATGATTCAAAATCAGAACAAAACCCACTGGATATTTTTATAAATATCACTTCACCATAGGCACTAAATCTTGTAAATCGCTACATACAGGCGTGTCCATTTGGTGGTAAACAAGACCAACTCTATATATGGACTCAGAAATGGAATTAATTTTATTATGTGCTCCATAAAATCACTTACAACTTCTATTTATATCAACTGCCCTCAAAAACATATCATAGAATAATAAATAAATTGGACTAATAAAATGGATTTGCTAAAAATGGATCTAAAGTTTGTGTCTATCAATGCAAAATTTATGTACTATAAGATTTAGGGAAAAATCAGAATTGGAAGAACTAAATGGTGATGATACTTTTGCCAACATATGGTGGTAGTTTTATTATAGTTGCAAAATGTTAACCAAAATATAAACCATGTTTGCACTATCAATTCATTACACCTTCAACAAACAAAAATCTCTACTAAAAGCAATGTAATTTATACCAACACTTTTTGTAAATTATCCTTCAAAGTTAGTGATAAGTATCATTGTTTTCGTAACGCGTAATTGCCTGTAATTGTGTTGCGCGGCGATTTAGAAAAAATTACAACGCAATACGAAAAAGGTGTGGTTTATCTAATATTTCTTTGTAATAGCAGACATTCCTCACAATGTGTAACAGAGGTGTCAAACACTCGGTTGGAAACATAGATACAAGATACATTTCATCTGAATATTTGAAGTAAAACTTCTTTAGGCGCGACTAGAGTGTAAATCTGTACAAAACTACAAATGCAACGGAAGTGAGTTACAGCAGATAAGATAAGAGTCGAGTGCCAACGATTCGTTATTCGCTCTCGATGATATACTAGAGTGTAAATCCGTACAAGTGCAACGGAAGTGAGTTACGGCTGATAAGATAAGAGTCGAGTGCCAATGATTCGTCATTCGCTTCTATACAGGTCGATTCTGATTGGTCGTCGTATTTGTGCGAGGCTTCTTTGTATGCGTGACTTTATACGTGCGTACGTCACCGAAAGCGTGAAGAATATTGTTCATTTTTCGGTGTTTGATGTCATTACATTTTATGGTTGAATATTAGTACAAATTTTGAGTTAATAAAAAATGTCTGGATAGAAAGAATATTTTATACCGTCCCCCATAAATAATTATAGTACAAATAATAGAGCAAATGAAAAACATGCGCCGTTTATTGAAGTAATTTGTATTATTCGAGGTTACTATATATTTTTGAGGTTATTCAAATGAAAATTACAAGACAGATACTACAACTGTTCAAAGAATGAAACTGTATCGCCACCGAAAAACTAAAAAAGAAACAAGCAATTAATGATTGTATGTTAATTTTAATTACATGAAGTTCTTCAAACACAATTGCATGACAAGTGAAATTGTGAAAACTTATATTTATTCATTATATTTATACTTATATTTATTTACATATAGTAGGGTGTACGCAACATATGTAGGTTTTGAGACAACTTTTAGGTGTCAATATACAAATATTCACAGATTTGCAGCTGGGTATCTCGAATTCCGAGGTGAACTTACTATAATGACTGGACTACTAGAGGTTGTCTAATAACCAACCTGTATGAAAACGCAGTTATTATTTTATAAAAGTCTTTTGAAATAAATTTAAACATTAGAATTGATCTATCCTACTATCGGATACAAATCTACAGTCAAAGTCTAAAAAAAATTGTATGAAATACATATTTTTATGATTATGATCAACCAGAAATCATACTGACTATAGTGTCATTAGTGGTCTGTTTGATTTTTGTCGTTTTGTCAAATTGGACCTTTGTACCTCGCCCTATCCTATGTTTTATCTTAATTCAAAATACAGACATTTTTTTCATTTTTGTAATACAATTAATCTCAGAGTCAAAAGCAATAAAATTGTACATCCATCCATAACCCATCGTCCAGGAATGTTTTGAATAAATCTTTCATTTATTTAATTATCTAAAGATAATTAAACGCCATTAATTGAATGCGATAGATAAATTTTAACAATGCATTTATTGAAACGAGCCTTATCAGCACTTATGTAAAATATTATGCTATGCAGTTGGTTTCGCGATAAGCAATAATTGATTTTGCTGTTGAAGCAAATATATTGCTTGAATTATTGGCTGCCACATGGAATGAATAATACGATACATAAAAATTTAAAATGCAAACAAGTCGAATAAATAACAGAAATTGAAAATACTTTGCATGTGGTACAAAAGTAATAAATGATATTTATGTGGAAGAATAAAAATGTGCAATAAACTTAGTTTTCGAGTAATAAAATGATGAAATTACTGGCTGGTAAAATTTATTAAAATAGTTTCTTTTAAAAGTAATTGAGACATGTCTGAAAAAGGAATCAAGTCGATTAATTGAAAAACTAGTGGTGCACAGCACCGTGCCAAAAGGCAAATAGCTGGAACTTACCCGTACCGTAATTAAAAATCTTGGTACGGAACCCAAAAAAAATTACAAAAAATGTGTACACATTATTAAAATCTCTATTAAATATCTGATAATTCAATGTACATATGTCCAATGAACATTTTTGACCGCCAAATGACATTCTTTTAACTTATTTTCGAGAGAGTCTATAACCGCTGGACCTGCTTTCTCAGAAATTTAACCAGTTTTTCATCTTGTCAATATAAATAAAATGTTTTTGAATTAATAAAATCGGACGCTCCGTTCTTCTAAAAACTGAGCTACCGTTTGTGTCACTTTTTGCCCCGTATCTTCGAAACGGCTAGATCTGCCTATGCCAAAAACTAATTAGCACGTCTCCTTATCAACAGCAATCGAATGTTTTTTTTTAATAATTGAAATCGGTTGAACCGTGTTTCCGAAATCGTCGAGAAAATTTGTATCCGCACACACACACACACATACATACACACACATACATACATTTTTTCTAAGGTATGCCAAAATGTTCAGAAACCTCTGAAACGTAAAGATATAAAAAAAAATTCATTTTCGCGTTATTTTTATTTTGATTTATAGTAATTTTTGCAATTACTATAACTTACCATACGCGAAGTTAATAAAATTAGCAAGTGAAGTTAAATATTAGTTATATTTATTGTCCAGAATAAATTTATATTTGTTTACAACAAATTTAACAAATTCACATATTCTTTACATTACACATGATTTATCCATGTAATTTGTAATTAAGCAATTATTGTTATATTTATGACAATAATTGTGACATAATATGTCATAAAGCACTAATTTATTACAATTTAATATTACTGAGAATAGATAAAGAAAATCTAGAAAATAATCAAGATCGATACGATAATATCAATTTCCTCGATTGATTTTCTTATAACCATTTGATTGAACATAATAATCTCAGGGTGCGACAATAAATTGTAGTAATTATGCCATTCTCGTAATGCATTTTGTGTCCTTGTAAAGCATTATGCAGAAAATAAAATACGTAATTTCATATTAGATTCAATGATTCTGTTCTATGAATCAATAAATTATTTAATGATATATAGTTATGACCGAGCTAAATCGACGTAGCTAAAAGCGGTGGTGTTTTTCCACTAGCATAACCCACTTAAACCGACTGTACTATTTATAGTTTAGCAACTTAAATAAATAATCCTGATAGCTAATAACCCATTTATATATCTGTGGCAATTCCAATCAGCCTGGGTTATATATCATGAAAATATGTTGTTATCATTTTTATAAATGATCAGATTTTAATACAGTTTTATAATTTTCTGAAACGTCCACATTGGTGGCCCCGACTAAAATTTCCACATTGGTGACCCCGACGTGGGGAGTAATGTGGCAATTCGATCCAGCATCGATAGAAAATCATAAAAACAAAAGATAATCATGACATGTTGACATTTGTAACTATCATAACTATCATATTTTAATACAGTTCTATATATTTTTATAAAGTCCAATCAACAAATTTTGACGAAATTTCAGGAGCAAATATTTCTTCTCCAAGAATTTCTTGGAATGATTATAATTTGCAACATTTTGCTCGAGCGTGCACTTTTAACAAAATCATTACTAAGTTATTTTTCATTTAGAGACATTTATATTTACAGTGTTTTGAAAGCTGTTCGGATAAAATCACTAATATCAATCAATGTCCATTTTTGAGACTTTCTGTTCGCTCAATAGTCGATTGACAGATTTAGAGACATGCAAATGTTGTTGACAGTAAAAATATTACTACAGTAAATATATTCTCAGAAATTTCTCATAATGAACTGTATCACATTGATAAGTAGGCACTTATAAAAACATTTTAATAAGACGTCAACTACATTGAAGCATTATTAAAAAAGTGAAAATGCAGTAAATTGTTTATTTATAAGTGAAATTTTACATATGTAGCGTAATTATAAAATTTAGTTATTTCTCTCAGGGTGCGAGTAAAACCAGTTTCGAGAAGAAATATATAAATATGTACATTGAAAGCAAGTTGTGCATTTTAATGTCATTCTACAATAAAGGTTGGTAGTTTACTTTGGAGAGTTTTAAAATAAACATAGGTAATTACAGATAAATAAAGAGCTGATACACGATTTTAAACTCCACGCAACTATAAATTCATATGAAGAGAACAATAAATTTGCAATAAAGACAATCAGAATAAAAATTCATTGTGTAAATTCGCAGACGAATAAAAGGACCAGAAAAAGTTGAATTGAATTTAACCTTGTAAAGAATTTGCAGAAATCCAAATGAGAATAATAATAAAGAATTAGTTCATAATTATAAGGTGTCGTCAATTAATTCATGATTAATAAAATAAAATATATGGAGTGTTATTTTTGGCACTTTTTGCCCCGTATCTTGGGAACGGCTGGACCTGCCGTTGCCAAAAACTAACCAGCACGTCTTCTTATCAATAGGAAACGAATGTTTTTTGAATCATTCAAATCGGTTAATCCGTGTTCTCGAAATCGATGACAAAAAATTGTATCCGTACATACACAAACACACACACTCACACACACATCCATTTTTTCTGAGGTATGTCAAAATGTTCAAAAACTTTCAAAACGTGAAGACATGTAAAAATTTTCATTTTCGATTTTCGGCCCTACGGGAAGTTAAATAATATCCTCTATGACGGGTTATAATCATTCAGCATTATAAATTCTCAGTTAATAGTTGTAAATTACCAATTAATAGTAGACACTACAAACAATAAATGGCACTTACGCAGATGTAACCGTAATTCTATAGTAACTTTAAAAATGATTAGAATCAATCATTTTTAATTTACCATTAAAAAATTTCCATATCCACATTGTTCATTTTCTCCATCGATAGAAATCGTTTAAGTGCGAACACGTCCTACGTGATTTAATGCTTTTCTGTTGACACTTTTAATAAGGTCCCGGTGCATTGTAGATCCGATGAAAGTACCTATTCTAGAACAAATTTAATTAGCACTCCTACAAAGGAAAGTAACCGCTAAAATATGTAGGTACGACAAAATGATAATGGATCGATTTCAACAAAATTGTACATTAAGTTATAATGAACTAATAAAATATGAATAAGGTTGCTCTAGATATTATTATGATAAGTTCATTAGACGATGGCCGGTGCAATAACCATATTTTACTTTTATTAGCACTATAAAAAATTTCTTTCATATTATTTGAAATAAAGCTTCTTTAGGCGCGATGCAACGGAAGATAAGATAAGAATCTAGTGCCAATGATTCGTCATTCGCTCTTGATGATATAATTTTTATACGGGTCGATTGTGATTAGTCGTCGCGTATGTGAATAGAGAGACATAGATAAATAAACATTTTAAAGTTACATAAAATTATTAGCTTCTATAAATCTTTGAAATTATTAAAATGGAAAATATTTTTTAGGCAAGACAGATTTTATAGCTGCTCAAAGAATGAGATTATATCGCCATCGAAAACGTATAAAAATACAACCAGTCAATGAATGTATATTAATTTTAATTACATGAAGTTCTTCAAACACAATTATTACATGATGAGTGAAATTGTTAAAACAATATTTCTTTAGGCGTTGTTTTACATAATCCACTGTGTGAACAAATATTACAAAATTTATTAATCAGCAATTATCTCATTTCTCTAATGAAGGTCCTAAATGCTAATTGCAATGACAAACCGATCATTTCACATTTGAAGTCTGACTTTAATTACATTATTGTTTTCAAATATTATAAATATTTTTAATGCTACTATAAATATATAATTTATAATTTATTATTATATAAATGTGTATGGTGGTTGACACTAATAAATGTGTGCATCACAAGTGTTACCATATTACTAATTAACATTTTGCTTTTGTCAATATTTAGTATGGAAAGTTCTTCCTGCCATAACATTGGTCTGTTGTACGGGAGAATCGGTCCATAAATCTGAGCATAAAATCTTATATAGATCTACATCCAAATTCCATGGCTCTTTGGCTAGTTTTAAAATTTATGATCTTATATTAGAATTCTGATTTTTATTTCAATAAATAAAATCTCTATTTGAGATTATAACAGTAGATATATAAATTAGTTACAAGTATATACAAAAGAAAATTATATTGACGTAAAAAAAAATATTTACAAGATTTTTACAAGATTTTTTTTATTTGTGTATAAAAATATTATTCCTCGTCGACTAACAGCAAACAGCATAAAACCGTAAAAAATACAATCAACAGTAAAATTAATAGCAACAGTAAAACAAATGGCAAGCTCCGGCTCCGGCTCCGGCTCCGTCTCCGTCTGACTATGGACGCGTGCTTAATTACGAAACGGTACAGAAAAATAACACACGTCGTATTAATTTGACCGTGTAATTAGTAATTCGATACTAAAGGTTTGATACATAATCGTACATTACATTACATTAGTTTTATGCAATTCAAAATTACCAACGATATATCATTAGGATGTCGAAACTGAAACATGAAGAAATAGAAATTCTATTTTTTGTCAAGTTGATACAGATTTGATAATTTTAAAATTATAGACACATGATAAATTAAAATATTGTACTCCAAATTAGAAATAATTAAACATTGACTTTTCATCAGACTTGCCACAGAATCAGATTTTCCACTTGAGGTTTGAGTTTTCGAATATAATCTCATGCCAACATCATTAGATAAACATAGAGAAATAAAGAATCTATTTTTTGTTAAGTTATAACAGACTTAATAATTGCTAAATTGAAATATTTTACTCCAAATTAAAAATAATTAAAGAGTGACTTTTCATCAGACTTGCCATAGAAGTACGATATCAGATTTTTCACTTAAGGTTATAGTTTTCAGATATAATCTCAAGTTAAAATGGCCATTCGTAACAGACGCAACTACCTTTTCAACAAACAAAACGACCTCAACGACCATAAAAACCGTTGTAAAAGATTTATATTTTTCGTGGAAAAAACTGTTTCAACAATGTGGCATTTTGCTGGTATGTAATTGCGATACAACCCTTAGTTCCATTTTTACACAAATTAAATCTAAGTTTAATTCTGAACCTTATGAAATTGCGATCAACCCTTAGTTCCATTTTTTACACAAATTAAATCTAAGTTTAATTCTGACCGCCTTAGGAACTTAGATTAATTGCTTTAATTGCAAACTTTTTTATATCGAAGAAACTAGCCATACCTGAGTAAACGCCTTCATCAACATAAAAATAATCAAAAAATCCCAAACAATTCAAAACCATGTTAACCGAGCATATAAATAATTTAAATCATAATATAGATTTTTTTAACCAAAAATTTTACATTTTGAAGAGAACGTAATTAAAAGAAGATTCGCTGAGAGGTTGTCTTTGCAATTGCATAACGACAGGGTCATAAACAAACGATTCGACAATACGGCCCTGCAAGAAAAAAACAAAGTAAAGTCCAAATACAAAATAGCATGAAAAAGTAAAACCAAAAATTAATCGACGGAAGCTCTCAACTATTCGAATTTAACATAATATAATTTGAACCCAATTCACTGAAAATAATACTAAAATTCGTTATAACAGTTAACAGTTAATATTCAAAATTCTTAATAACATAATAAAACTTATTATTTTACATATACGACCAACTATCTATTATTATGAGAAGTGCAAATAGGAATTTCTTAAAGAATTATTCATCAAATGCAATTAGCAATAGCGGAATCAATTTTACCATATCGCACGCAAAAACAATAATCTCGGTAAATAAAAACTGTTGCAAAATTTCATAAACATTCTAATTAGACATCATATCTTAATTAAACTTGCAAAAACCTACGTGCTCGTAAGCACATCATCAAACCGTTACCAATTTATAATTTCCATCTGATGTTGTTGAGCAATTAGAAATCATAGCGATCCAATGAATAACTCGTTAAAATAAATTGCAAAACAAAATAATACAATAATAATTACTAAATGAACTTGAGAATTTATTCCGTTTTTGACACGATAATAAGGTGATAACTGATATTAATCACGCTAATAATGAAATGAAACAAAAATTAATTCAGGATTTTGATTTATGTTTGTAATTTAGATGCGAGGTGCTACTAATGAACGTTCGATGCGTGATAGAACTAATAAAAGACTTTCATCTCGGTGTAGAAACGATAAGAAATCATTAAAATCAATGCATTTTGATTTATTTACGGCGCATAATAACACGTGTCGATAATAGATTAGAATTTTATCGATAAACACATTTATAACAGTCGATAAGCAGAACAGAACAAAAATTGGTTTTGGAGCAGAATCAGGCAAACTTCTATTCAAAAAAAAAAAAAAAAATTATAAAAAAAATCGAAAATGAAACTTTTTGATGGGACGATGTGCTGACTAATTTTTAGCTAAGAATGGTCCATAGCGTTTCACAGATATGAAGCAAAAAGTGCAAAAAATAGCAGTTGTTGAGAAACGGAGCATCCGATTAGAATGATTCAAAAAACAATTCGATTCGTATCGACAAACAGATCCAGCCGTTCTAGAGATACAGAGCCAGAAGTGTAAAAATTGCAGTTTTTGAGAGAACCGATCCGATTAGAATGATTCAAAAACAATTCGATTCGTATTGACGGGGAAACCTACTGATTAGTTTTTGGCAAAAGCAGATCCAGCCGTTCTGCAGATACAGAGCAAGAAGAGCAAAAATTGCAGTTCTGAAATGATGAAAAACATATGGCTTGTGTTGATGATGTGAAATATGAGATAAGGACAAAGTGAATCTATAAAATACGAATCATAAAGTTTCCAGTATTTATATTAAATATTTAATAATATTTATAGCAAAGTTATAAATATGAAAAAAAGTTTTAACAGTTTTCTCAATGTTAATTTTTACCAATGTAGGAAATTTATGAAACAAATTGGACCTTAGTTAAATTAGAACTATCAAAACGGTATATAATCAATTAATTACTTAATTGAAAGTGTGCCAATGCAATTTTTTTGAAAATTTTCCTTTTCCCCAAAAACAACCTTTCAAATCCACACTGTTTGGTAATTGCACAATATAGCTCTGAAACTTACAATAAAATTTTCATAATTCATATTTTAATATTAATAATTTGTGTATATATTCTTAGTTATTCAATATTTATTCATTACTGTCTATTATAGAACATGGTTGAATTATGATTATTTATTATCATTCCCGTTTTGAACTATTACAATAGAAAATTATAATCATAATCGCGGTGCCAGATTTTTTTTTCACGAAAAAATATGCAAATCTGCAAATGTTCTTGGCTTCTCAACCGTTATCATGTCGTAAATTTCATTGCTCGTAAATTTGTGGGTAATTGCTCTTGTAATTTTGGATGTTGAAGAAAAAATACCGCTCCTTTAAATATATTCATACCGGAACGGATACACAAAAAAATAATTCAGCACCTATGCGAAATTGTAGATAATATGATTAAAGTTTCTCAAACCATGGGTCGGTGGAGATATAATTTTGTTTTGAAACAGATCAAATTTATACCAGAAAATACTAGGCATATGAATTAAAAAAAAGCAATTAACGACAACTTGGGCCTTATTTAAATTTATCCGTTGCATCCGTTAATTTGCATATTATGAAATTGAAACCAAAAATACCAAAACAATATATTTCAATTTCATTTAATTGGTCCATGGCCATTACAAAATATTAGCCAAATATGAAACAATAGTTCAGTGATTAAATAACATAATTTCTTTTACTAGATCATTTTTCTCTATGATGCTAGATAATAAAATAAAATGACTACGTAATCACAAAGTTTGAGAAATTGTGAAAAAGTCTTTACGATATAATGGCGTGATTAAAACGATTTTATCAGGTTAATTATCATTTGATTAGTAAAACCGTTTAATGTTCCTTGCACACGACTATATAGTGAGTTCGTGTTGAATTGGAGATTTTATTATAACAGAGCGATTTCTTAATTTTCTTCACTAATCAAACAAAAATATCTTGGAAATGGCCTAACTTAAAAAATGAGTCGTAATATAAATAATAGCCATTATTTATTGTCCTATTTGCTCAGCACGAAAATTTTAATTACAACTTCAAATTTTTCAACAATAAATATTTTCACTAATCTAACATCAGAAAATAAATATTTTCACTTATCTGACATTATAGGTATCATAAATGTAGTAGCCATAGCAGATTTCAAACTTACCTGAAAAGAAAAAAATAAATTAATATAACATATTATAAATATATGTATTTATTTATATAAAGAATTATTTCACAATTAGTTCAAATAAGAACGGCACCAAGCATATAATGAATGATAATTCCAGAATATAATAGTGAATGCAACTCATTAATTGTAATTAAATTTAAAAACATTAGCTTAAATAATGATAAACAGAGTTATCATATATGAATTGAATATACATATTGTGACTTGAGTTTTTTTTTTTAAAAAAAATCTTATACATTAATACACAGAATTCAAAATTTATTGAAAACATATAAGCATATTGCTAGAATATCGAAAACAAATTTTACAGTTTTATGTAAAATAATTTTTTTCGAAGCAACTTCTATATAAGTCTTATGTTGTAAAAAAAAGACCCTGCTTATTGTCAAAACGTATAGGATATTCAAATTTTAAACTATCTATCCCCAATCCCGATCCCTAGACCATCCACACATATTGAAACAAACTTATCCATACGCAAACTACAGACAACACAGAACAAGGCACTAAGACTAGCACTAGACATATTGAAAGATTCGCTGACAAGTAACTACTAAGTAACAAAATACGATCCTGATCGACCCAAAACGGAAATAAAAACTTTATTTTTGCAATTCTTGTTTTATTATAATTACTATGTACTTTATTCACCTTTTTTAAATATTGTTGCATGATTATTTTTCAGAAAAAGACAAACCTTTTCTATTTTTCATCACATGTACAATAAGATACTATTTTTCTATATTATATATAAATTGAATGATATGATTGAATGATAACTATTCAACATGTAATGAAAAAGTATAATACCCAAGGGTAGACAACTTATGTACCAATCCAAATTATATAATAAAACATATATTTTTAAACTTGAACTTCAACCGTCTTAATAATTTTGTTAAAGATAAACCAAACGATAAAAATTAGAATTAGAATCAAAATCAGAACCTTAATGAGGCGTCCTGATACTAAAAAATGCTCTTCGATGGAAGTCAATAAAAAAATCTTATAAATAAATTAATCACCATTAAACAAAAATCGTAATTAACCAGCATTAATATTATAATGAAGACATTACCCGTCATATAAAATGTGAGAATTCCAACAATACATTCGTAGCCGTAATGAAATGAAGGCAGTGGGTTTATTTGCCGCATTGTTACGATAAGAAGATAACGCAACAGCAACAACAGGAACAGCAACAGCAACCATCTGCCTGTTGGACTTGAACTACTCATGATAAAACAATGAATGAATGGCATACGAGTAATTGGCATTAATTATGATTAAAAAAATCACACGTTTTTCTCTATGCTCAATTAAAAAATTAGCGTACACTAATGGATTAATTATTTAGTTCAGATGAGGATGAATTAAATAGATTACTTAGTTAGTCATTCAAAATGAACGTTGATGGTGATCAAGAGTTAGCTAATCTTCACAGGAAAATGATTGATCAAATTAAAAAGCTTGCATAGTAATAAGTAATTAGTCACTCTGGTTTAAGAAGTGATAGTATAATTTTAGTTTTATAATTTAAAAAAATCTTAAATCTGAATACTCTGTCAGAAGACAGGTCAAGGAGCATATTCAACAGGAATGAGACAACATGGTGTGAGTGATTTTTATTGACACCTCTAAAAAAAGTTTCTGACTGTAACCAGTACTAAAAAACAAAGCCAATCATAAAACAACTGAAAATCCTAGTAGAATTGATTTATTTTTACAATGAGTGACATTATCTTCCATATTAAATCAAAAAAAAAAAACAACAACCGTATAACCGTACAACCGTAAAAAACCGTATGCCTATATTATTTGTGCCAAACTGTAAACCCTTTTAAATGGTTGTTTGTTTTTTTAACACTAATAAGAATTAAGAGTTCTATGAGCTGCTGTAATGATACTTCTCTATACATGGGGCTTTTAGATGGCAACCCAATATTTGACCTTTCAATTGAGCCAAGTGTCTTGTTTTTCCTAATAGTAATGATAATATATTTTAACTGATTGCAGCAATGCACAAAACATCTAATTTTTATTTGAAAAATGAATATCATTAATGCTTGATATGAGGTTGTCCGAAACGGAGATTTTATCCAGAAACTGATACTGACAAAACCTGGTAAACTATATAAAGATCTCTATTTTTAATATTTTTTGAAGATATATTGTAATAAATATATGTCTGAACTATTAACTTTGTATCGAACTACTATCGACCTATAATTTTCGATCAATTTATTTTATTTAATAAAACAGATGGTCGTAATTATATAAAGCAATTTAGAATGATTTTCGATGACTGCAAAAGGTAAGAAGCACGTAATCGGGTAAGATCAAACGGTCTATATAATCTAATTAAAAGCATAAAAATCTAAGGCACGTGATTTAATTTCAAGAAACTTATTGAACATACATTAAACATCACATATAGAAACAGCACCTGCGCTTGGTGAATAGTCGGAGAGCTGGTGTGGTAAAAGGTGAAAAGTAAGTTAACCCTTTCCACTCGCGAATCGCGGCATCCGAGTGGAAAGGGTTAGAATAAATCAAAGAGATAATAGCAAAGAAAATTTTTGAGAATTGGAGTAAAACTAGAATTGTATATAATATGTAATTTATAATTTTCCATCAAGTCAGTTTGGTAAGGCAATGTTAACAGGAGGCAAATCAATATCATCAAAATAAAGAATGTAATTCAGTCATTAAAGTTTAAAAAAAAAGTTGAATGTTATGTGATGTAAATCGTGAAACTAAGTCAATGATGTTATAGAATAAATAATTTATAGGTTTTATATATCATTAGTTATATCAAGCATATATCTGAACTTTTCAGGTGAGACCACCTACATTTAAAAACTGGTGGTTTATCGCAAATAGAATAAGAAGTGCAATAAAAATATAAAAAAAAATCTAATAAACTGATACTTTATTCTGACTAAGAATTAGCAACAAAAATTATTACAACAATTATAGGTTAGTGGTTAGAGATCTAGAATGTAAATCAGAAGTTCCAGGTTTGATACTCTTGGTCAACTTGATAGAATTTAAATCAGAATATCCGGGTTTGATACCAATTTCGGACAACCTGATGTCAAGCAGTAGTGACATTGGTTCTTACTTAAAAATATAGTGCTTACAAAGTTTTTTCAATTCCAAAGTTTCCATGTGGAAATAGCCATTACCCGTCAATTGCTGTGGCAATAAGTTCACCAGTTTTACAGAAATTGTAATAATAAATTTATCGCACAGAGATAGGACAACCATTCGGGTTGCCAGGTATAAAAAACTCACTTTGCAAGAACTCATTACAACACAATTATCACATTATCAGTACAAGAGTTCTTAAGACTCTTCAAAATAGGGTGTCCCAGAACTCGAGCCGATCGTAACTTAATAAGAAAAAATAAGAAAAAAATATTTCACATGTAATAATGTTTCTCATGTAGTTTGTAAATTATGAATTTAAAAGTGCAACCTAGAGCTTTGGGCAAACTGTGACCATTTTTCGGTTATTTTGGTTATTATTTTTGATTATTTCAACTTTGGAACCGTAACCGTAAATAACGTTTCTAGAACCATAGTAAAAAATAATGGCACAATTGCCTCGAGCTTTCAAGAAATAAGACTTTTTGTGGAACTATAAATTTAAAAGTTCTAAAATAGCTCCCCCCTTTAAAAAAATGCACTAAAGTGTGTTGGCAAGTTTCACCAAAAGTTGGAGCATTTAATTAGGATTGTAAAATGGTAAAATACTCGGTAGAGTATCATTATTGAAAAATTTAGAGATGACCAACAACCTAAAAATAATATTGGAAATATGGCAATACTGGCAATAGGGATCACTTAAACACTTGATAATTTAAAAACGAGGTAAAACATTATTTAATAGTTTCATAATCAAAAAAAGTAGTTAAAAAAAAGTAAAAATGAGATATTGTAATAATTGTTTAAAAAAACGAACACTCTACCCGAAGATATTACTTATATAGTTAATTAGTTACTAACAAAGTCTGAAATATTATTATTAGTAAGATGATATGAATAATGTCCCATGTCTTATGGTGTTCTCTCGTAGGATATTACAGTAGCAATATAGATAGAATACACGTACATATAACATAATAAAAAACAAATTCATAGCATAGTATGAATCTACTACTCGTATATATAGTAACGGTGTTGGATGTGTTCACGCTCTACAAATCGTCTTACGGACGCGCGCCCATTACTCTGTCACACCGTGTGTAAATACGTTACCTTTATTGTCTATATTAACTGGTCCACCTGGCTCACATTCTATTCAATTACTTTTATAAGTGAAACACAAGGAAAATATTACATGATGTAGACGAAAATTAGATGAAATTACATTGTATAAAGGAAATAAATATGAACTAGTTGTAGGTGGCATTTTGCCTTAAGATAAAAGTTACATGGAGTTCCCGACATGTGTAAATAATCGATTTGATCAATAAAAACTAAATTAATTTATGAGTGATTAAAAGTATTCCGAGTGGATTTATTACACATAATTGAAAACGAACGAACACGATAACTCGGAGTATTTTCTAAAAGCAAATTTTCACAAATCAATAATTTTTACAACTGAACCAGTTTAATGGTTTAGTATGTTCAATAAGACCAAGTGCTCTATCATTATACCAAGTAAATTGTCTAATTTTAATTTCAACAAACGTCAAAAAACTACTCTTTTTCTCAAACTTTAATGAATTTTTAAAATTAAACTACTTATCATAAGCCATTAATATTTCAGTAGGATCTATATTACCATGGTATATATCGCCAAAAAAAGTTCTATAAAAATTGGCTCAATTTTTTTGTTCAACTGTTAATTACAAGAAAACGACTCGAAAGATTTTGACCTAAAACTAATCAGTTTTATTATATCTTTTTTGAACAGTTTTTGATTTTTTAAAATCGATTCGGTAGTAGGAGCTTGAATGTGGACGAAAAGTTTAACACTTTTTACCAAATTACAAAGAAACGGCTTAGCCAATCGTTGCAAAAAGCTGACAAACAACAGTCCTCATCGAGATACATCGAATGGCTTTTAAATTTTTGAAATTGGTTCAGGCTTTTTTGAGCAAATGTCGATGAAAGTTCTAATTTTGAAAAACGCCAAAAGAAAACGATACTAATTTTTGCAAATTTTGACGAATTTTTTAAATTAAACGACTTGTCGTAGAGCCGTAATATTTTAGTAGGATCTAGAAGACCATGATATCTATCGTCAAAAAAATTCCATCGAACAAAATTTTTTCAACAGTTATTTACAAGAACTTGTGCCAGCGAACCTTTATCAAAAACTAATCAGGTCGATTCTCAACTAATATCTTTCAAACGGTTTTTGAATTTTCAAAATCGATTCAGGATTGTGAACTAATACATGGACGCAAAGTTTCACACTTTTTGTTGTTAAATACAAAGAAACGGCTTGGCCGATTGTCGCGCAAAACTGATCGACGCTGGTCCTCATCGAGATACATCGAATGGCTTTTAATTGTTTGAAATCGGTTGAGCCATTTTTGAGAAAGGTCGACGACAGGTAAAAAATCGGCTCAGATGCACATACATACACATAATTTTTCCAAATTTAGTCTCATTCGATTCAGAATGACATGAAACGTCGAGAAAACATAAAATTAGTCAATCGCATTTCGTCGCGAAAACATGAACTTCTGCTTCGACAAGTTAATAAATACTAATAATAATAATGTAATGTTAAAAAAAAAGACTAACTTACAAGAACAACAGACTGTACAAAAGAAAGCCTTACGACTAGTACTCAACAAATCAATAAACATTGTTAGATAATTGATGTTTAATTACATACTGTAATTCAATCTATTCAACGGAATACATGTTTTTAAATCTTAAAAAAATCAGAATGCTATGTATTTGCTGTGCGATCAGGCGTTTTACATAATTGTGTATTAATTGTCATTCAAGTGTGTATTGTACTTGAATAAACTTTTGATTGACAAAAAAAATGTGTATTGTTATTTGGAGAACTTTCAAGAATTTCAGCATCCACGACTAATTTTATTTGTGAAGAATTAAAAAAAAAATGAAGGCGACAAATAGAGGGCCAAACAACAACAACAAGCGAAGATACTGAAACTACTTCCTCGCGGTATTAGTATTAAATTTAATTATAAAAATCAAGATCAATTCCCAAAGTCGATGATCCAAATACATAACGAAAAGCAAAGCAAAATGCTCCGTTATATTTATAAATGATTGTGGTTTCGTAATTGTATACATTTCGGTAGCTGTATTTCGCGCGTGCCATGCCCGGAACAAGTTTTTTCATTGTTTTTATACGTGGACGGTGGTAATAAGCGAACAAACGCGTGCGAGATACAAGGAAAAGATATCAGATTCGACGATTATTATATACATAGGTCGTTTCTTTTCCATTACACAGAGTTACATGTTTACATTTGTACATACTTGCTTCGGTATTTTTTATTTAAACATATTTAGTTGTATGTCCGCAATTTTTGTTATTATTAACTGCACGAAGGAGACGTTTGTGTTGTTGCTAGAAAATCTGATCTGGTAAATTTGGACGTGTTAATTCATTAACGTGCAAAATACTAACTATGAGCACTCTAACTTAAATTATCATACACTGATCTCAAAAATTTATTTTTTATATTTATAAATTTTTCGCGATAATTGGAGAAAATATTCCCTAAAAATTAACGATTATTCGAAACAGCATTTGTCAACGTTTGTGTACAAAATCCTAAAAAAATTTTGAAAATTCAAAAAACCGCAAAAGATTAGTTAGAAATCGTGGTAAAAACTGTAAAGAAAAATTTTATTTATCTTAACTCTTTCCACTCTCGAATTCCGAGATTTATATGAATTTTCGAGGATATGGCATCCGAGTAGAAAGGGTTATAATCAGTATCAGTAAAACATAAAAAACATCATTCTTTATAACTATTACCTTTAAGTTTTATAATAATAAAAATAATACTAATTATTATAATTATTGTTATTTAATTTTATTAGCTCTTTTATTAGTTATTCTCATATTTTCCAATTACTGCTGTTACTCATAACTACTACATTGTTCTCCCCATTATTATTATTATTTTTAATTATTATGTGTTCTGATTTTACATTTTTCATACATTTTAATTTGTAGCTTGTATTAAATTGTCATCATACGGATGGTGTTTGATTGGAAATATTATCTTTTATTTTCTAAAAAAAGCAATGATGCTAAATAGTTTTTGTTAAATATTAGCAATTAATTTATGTTAAACTTGTAAGACATTTGTACATTTTCATTCACATTTATTTAAAATCTCCTAATTAATTGAGTAAAACAACTCCATGGTTGTTTACTCATAACTACTACATTGTTTTCCCCATTATTATTATTATTATTTTTAATTATTATGTGTTCTGATTTTACATTTTTCATACATTTTAATTTGTAGCGTGTTTGATTGGAAATACTATCTTTTATTTTCTAAAAAAGTAATCATGGCAAATAGTTTTTGGTAAAGATTAGCCAAGTAAAGACATTTGTACATTTTCATTCACATTTATTTAAATTTTCCTGAGAAATTCAGTAAAACTACTTCATGGTGATTAAAGTTTAAAAAAAATGTGATAGTTTTAAAAATGCAAGACTTATTAATAAACTGAATTTCAAATCTCAGGTATTTCGTGCATCTTGTCTGAATTTGAGGTGGAATTTTATCCACCTTCATTTAATAATGAATAAATATGGTCTTATATAAATATATAATCATTATAAACAAATATTATTAAAAAAGTATAAAATAATCACACTATTCTCCGCAAACCTCAATACCATTCATGCTTGAAAAATTATGTTTGTAATTTACAAGTTTATAAGTACTATGGTTACAATATATTTAAAATATATTACATTTTTTACAGAAATCAATATTAAAATCACGTACTGAATACATTATTATCCTACAATCTTATTAAATAATTATTAAAAGTATATAATAATATAGCACTAAATACTTAATTAGCAAATGATGAAAAATACAAATTTTATATGACTAACAAGATTTGTTTCAAATGTAACAAATTTTGTTCGCAAAATATTTGCAATAAAATAATAATTATAAATATTTTTGTAATACTTAATTATTCAAACATAAAAATAAATTTAAAAAAATATGTGCTGAAAAGGGGACTGAACTCTATCCATTGTAACTCTGTTATTTATGAATCTGAATGCAAAAAGTTTTGGTTGTTTTTATAAGATTTTTATTACATTTAATATGAAAAAAAAAATACATTCTATAAATTTACAACATGAATATCTATCTTCAATAAATGCAAAAAGTAGGATCAAGCGCCTAAAGTAATAGAGCTTAAAAACTGCAATTAATTTTTATAATTAAAGCACTTTTCATAGGCCTATAATATTTGAAGGTGTTCAGTTTGATTATCAACTCTATCACCATGTAAAGTTTTATCAAAATCCAGGAAGAGTGAACCTGAAGTTCTCCTTGTAGGGATAACAGTTCATTCAGAAGAACTTTTTTGTGAAGTGCTTGAAGAAATTTATAGATTAACTATATACTAATTAAATAGTTTAAATTTGATCTGACAAAATCTATTTATTAATTATTTCTGGTCCTCAAAACTTTGTTGAAAATAATTTCATAGAACTATTCTGCTAAAATATTGTGAAATGAAATTGTTGATGTTTTTGTTCATTGACCAAGTCTTTTTGCACCTATTATTCAACATGATTGATGATTGCTTGGTCAGCACCAACATTCACGATTTATTTATTTAAATTGAGAGTCCAATGTACTTTGTTCTCTAAATACATAACATTAAAATTAAAATAATAAAAACAGAAAGTAAAAGGAAAAAAATGCAAATAGTCTTCTTCAATCTTTGGGCATCAAAGTTCAACCGCTCATACGCAACGTTTAATTATACCTTCTTCAATAGCATCTTAATGATGTTGCGCCAATATTTTCACAATACACAAAACATTTTTAAGATTTCTATACGAAGATAATAACAAACCGGAGACTTATTCGCATTCAATTCACAAAACAAAATTTCTCAGACAACTCAGTTGTGATATTTTCTATTTTCCATGTCACGGTTTACGAAGCCCTTTTATGGAACTCGAACAATGAAGAAGCAAAAAAATAACAAAAAAAACTATCATTGACAAATATTGTCAAACATCGCGTGAAAGTAAAAGGACTTTTTCTCTACTTTTATAATTCGACTGCGCCCAAGCGAACTAAAGGCGATTAAGGTCAAAAAGGTAATTTATAAGAATTTTAACGACGCGTTTTGTGTAAAACACACAGAAAATGATACGACATACATCTTTCGTTAATGACGAAACCTAAATGTGGTTTAACAGAAAAAATTGTTTGTCTCTTGTTCATGTAATAATAGTATGCTTTATTATCTATCGAGTAGGCTGCTGTGGAAATATTTCTGTCTTTAAATGATAAAATACCAATTTATTAATGGGGATACATTCATTAGGAAAAGTACTGTGTAGTCGTTTTTTAGAACGACCTTTTAGATTTGCTATTATTATTAGAAATTTATTTATAGACAGTGCAAAGTATAATTAAATAATAACATAGGTCTACAAAATAAAAAAGTTGTCTGCTTTGGGTGTGCGATGTTTTCCAATGTACATTTTAACGCTGAACACGAAATGATCTTAAGACAAAATTGGGGGTCAAATTGCAAAAAAAACGAAGAAAAAAAACAAAATCTTGGATTTTGTTAATTCTTCTGCAGTGTGGTAGATATTAAAGCAAAATTAGTCAAACTAGATGTCATCTATAAGCAACATTATTCCATACAAATCATCACGCAGATGTCGTCCATAAACGACGCTCGAAGCGAAAATGATAACAGCAAAAAAAATAAGCCAAATTGTAATCCGATCTCATCTTAATAATATTCTGAACACACTAATAACTAAACAAAATATAAGTATGCCGAAGAAAATCTATTGCAAAAATATAAAAAAAAGTTTAGTTTAGTCTAAAGTCTAAATTGGGGGTCAAACTGCAGACAAAAAGGAGAAAAAGACAAAACCTCCGATTTAGTAATTCTTTTGCAGTGTAATAAGTATTAAAGCAGATTGAGTCACACTGGATGTCGTCTATAGGCGACATTTGTTCATACAGGTCATCATGCAGATGTAGTCTATAAACGACGCTCGTAGGGAAAGTGATAATAGCAAAAAGGAAATATTATTTTGAAGCAAGTTGTATTCAATGATGCCAAATTGTAGTTCTATTTTAGCTCAATAATATTTAGAACACACTAATAACTAAATTAACTAAACAAAATATAAGTATGCCGAAGAAAATCTATTGCCAAAAATTTCAAAGTATAAAAAAGAAGTTTATCCCAGTAATGTTTTTATAACAATAAGCACTTCTCGTTAACAAATTTGTAATTTGGGCACATTATGTAGAATTATAATTATAAAACAACTGTTAATGTTTTGACATATTATTTTTGTTAATGTTTATTTTTTATGTTTGTCATTTACAAAACATTTAAATAATCCTATGCATAGTAAATATCTTATATTAATATATGAAAATAAAATTACAAGTTCAGTAAAATTCCCTATTAATTTCTAATTTTAAAAACGTGATTTTTCACTGTATTTACAAAATTTGTCATTTGTCCCTTTTTACCCCGTAAATTGGGACGGCCAGGGGGCAAATAGATCCAATGTATAATTTCGAATTTTAAAAAGATTTTACAAAATAATAGCTACGATATTCAATCAGTTCAAAATATAAATTCTATGGGCAAATTTTTCACAAAGATAACACTGTATATAACCTTGATCTGGTATTTCATCAGCAGAGTTGGAATAACTATCAATTTAATTTATTTCTTGTAAAATTGCTTTTTAATCTCATTTTACATTTTTATACACTACTGTCTTATTGCTCACACCTTCGCTAGTGAAAAGGTTTAGGTGGTCCTTTTTACCCCAACAATAATACAAAAATAAATAAACCATTCATTACATCAGCCTTCCACATACTTCTAACATTGAGTTATTATGATGAAATTGATTTTCGTGATTATTTTCCAATTTTTCTCGAGTGACAAAACCTCTGAATTACTTAAAATCTTAACTTTCACTATTTGTGCCGCATTCGAAGCAAATGACATAAAAAAAATAATTGTCAACGAACGCGACGATTGAGCCGTGACGGAGCTTTCGTTCGATCGATAGGATTTATGAAAGTGAATCGATTATAAATGATACAAACTTGCGAAATAATTTTTGTAAGGATAGTAGTAATCGAATGTGGAATCTGCATCAGTTAACATTTTTTAAAATTTCAATGTTAATAATCAGAAAATAATATGTTAGTGGTACTCCAGTCAACGGAGGAGTGTTTGAGGTCTGAATTTTTTTACTGTGCTCCAATTTGCATGAAAGTTATTAGTCAAAAACGATATTGCTTTTTCATATCTAACTTAATATTATTCCTAGAACACTTTATAAAATACCGTTTTATTAAGATTTTAATTGACATAATTTTATTTATTACACGATTTTCGTTAAAATGTATATTTTTAGAGATATTTACAAAAAAAAAAACTATAAAAAACGCGAAAAGAAACGAATTTTTAGTAGCCAGTAACTTGAAAAGTGTTGGCTTTTTGAAAAACTTTATGAAACATTTTTTTCTTATATTTGGTTCTTCTACCAACATCAGACGTTATTTTGAAAAAAGTAAAATTACAGCACTGAGAAGGGGTGTCATTCTCCGAGGGGTAGTTGCGAAGTGCAAATTGTTTTCACTTTTAAACTAAGGATAAGATTAGTCTATTTCCAAAAGTTCATGCAAATGGGAGCACAGTAAAAAATTCAGAGGTTACACCATTTTTTCCTCTCTATTTACTGCATTATAAGGAGTTTTACTGAACATAGTCAGATATATCTGATAACTATATTTGTTTGTTAAATATGTGGTATTTGTTGTGATGTAATTGGTTTGGTTTTCAAAATTGCTCGAAATCAAATTGAATCTTAATGCCCCGCCCTATCCTACCATAGATATATTTCACTTCGGTTTTATTAACAACAGTAATAAATAGCAACATAAGAGGAAACTAATTGCAAGACAAAATACCATACTAATTTTATTCTAGCCTATCATCTACCAAGAAATTAAATACAAATACAAGTCCACTAATTTGGTACAATTCCATTTAATTGCATATTTCCTCGAGCCTCACTTTATTATTGAAAATAAGCATAAAAACAGGTGGCAATAAATGCAATAACAGGTACACATTCAGAGCTTTGAACAAGAAATAGTCATATAAATTGATAATGTGCTCGAAGAGAAGATTTATAATAGTGGCAACAAATCGTCAATGAAATTACCGAGATCAGTTTTGCTTCCGCGATGTTATGAGCGACAGATATCGTGATTGACAACTTGGGATCAGATTTTCTCAGGATGCATTAAAGGTAATAAAATTTTATACTATATATTTCTATTATATGGGACGTGTGCTCATTGAAGAAAATAAAATATTCATACAATAATTGATAGTAGTAACAAAAATATTATTTTTAACCTATTTATTATATTTGTACATAGAAATTAAAGAGGGCACAGATGTTCAATTTTACTTTCAGTTATTATACTATCTAAACTATATCACAACACATAAAAAATATCAAACAAACAACTATCAAACTATGTTCAGTAAAATTTATTATAAACTACTAATGTAAACCGAGAGCAAGTGAATGAGAACAAAACTTTACATAATACAATATACAATTACCACAACACAATATCGGTTACAAAATGATCTACTTGAAACATTCGTACTATTATAAATATGTTATAATAGTTTTAGTAGTTTCAAAGTGACTGTCGATTTTGTTCCGAATCGATTATAACATGGGCCGGAACGGGCGACGGCGGGTACAGCCTTGAATCCTCGTTGCCGGATTGAAATAAACTTCGAAAACACGACATTCACATTACATCGACTCGTGACCTTTTATACGTCAAAAGGTTTTCAAAACGATTATTCACCTGATCATCAACCGTCATCACAAACGTTGAATAAATGCAATCGCATTCGCAGATCGGAAACGGAAACTAGGAAAGCGGAATTAAATAAAAATGTAAAGAAAAAGACCGAATTGAATGCAGTGAATGTGTTAATGAACCAAAAATGTAAAAATATATAAGAGAAAAAAAGTACTAGAGACTGCACTATTTTAAATCGCACAAGAGTAAAGAAATATAAATTAGCAAACAAAATAAAATAAGGAAAAAATAAGAAGAAAGACGAATATAAAAACAAATAGACTTTGGGAAAAAAAAATTATAAAAAGCAAAAAAGATTTAATGTAATATAAAAAGTCTAAAAAAATAATTATAAAGAAAAAGCAGAGAATAATAGAAAAAACGTAAAAAGAACTATAAAATTATGAAAAATATACAAACTAGACTAGAGAGAACAAGAAGTATAAAAGAATAGAAAGAAAGAACAGGGGATAAGAGAAAAAACAAAAAAGAACTCTAAAATTACAAAAAAATATATAAACTAGGTAAGCGAAACAGGAAGTCTGAAAAATAGAAAGAACGAACAGTGGATAAGAGAAAAAATGAAAAAGAACTATAAAATTACAAAAAAATATACAAACTATGTGTTAACGCGTCATTGCCAACCCTGGTATAATAATTATATTTTATTATCTCCATGCAGGATAGCGACAATAAACCCTCATTCATCCCTTTCATTGTTACGCGTCCTGTCGCAAAATCAGTAATCCATTTTTCCTAGAATTTTTATCACCTGTCCCTGACTACATCATACAATCATCCTTATATTTCCAAGAAATTCGCACTACCTGTATCCAGTCTAAATTCTTCGTATCATGCAATTTATCAACCAATACCTGTTCGGTTGATAAATGTAATAACCACTGATTGGTTCCAAAATTGTAATGGGGTGTCCTTAACTCCACAAAATGGGCCAATCAGAAAAATATATAAAATTATAAAATCTACATAATTTAGTATCAACTTAAATTTCATACAGTTAAGATCAGTCGTAAATCAACACTCAAAACTATAACATGTAATTCAAACATCAACTATCTAATCATCTATAAGTCTTAATATTCTTTAAATATATAATAATCAAACAGTTATTCATCATCTTTTATTCATATTATCTTTTCAAACGGTCTGATATAGCCAACAGCTAAGTATATCTGGTCCTTCGGCAAAGTGCAAGTGTTCAATAGAGTTCGGCAGCATCCAGATAGATCACGAACTTCTTAAACACTTTGAACCTATCTAAACAAATACTTTTTTGGCCATCAAAACCGAATGGTCATTTAATAAACATTTTTTGGTCCTATTCGAACCGGATTAACCAGTGAAAGTGAAAGAAACAATCTAAACCTTTATCTAAAATCTAAAATCTAAAACTTAGTGCACAGTGTATTATTTAAATCTTCATCTTCTAGTGTAATACATTGCATCGCATATTAAGTTAAAAACCTTTATCTAAAATCTAAAATCTAAAACTTAGTGCACAGTGTATTATTTAAATCTTCATCTTCTAGTGTAATACATTGCATCGCATATTAAGTTAAAAACCTTTATCTAAAATCTAAAATCTAAAACTTAGTGCACAGTGTATTATTTAAATCTTCATCTTCTAGTGTAATACATTGCATCGCATATTAAGTTAAAAACCTTTATCTAAAATCTAAAATCTAAAACTTAGTGCACAGTGTATTATTTAAATCTTCATCTTCTAGTGTAATACATTGCATCGCATATTAAGTTAAAAACCTTTATCTAAAATCTAAAATCTAAAACTCATAGTGCACAGTGTAATTAGTTAAATCATCTTTTAACATAATGCACTGCATCGCATGAATATTAATCCAAAATCTAAAATCTAAAACTTATAGTGCACAGTGTAATTAGTTAAATCATCTTTTAACATAATGCATTGCATCGCATGAATATTAATCTAAAATCTAAAACTTATAGTGCACAGTGAAATTAGTTAAATCATCTTTTAACATAATACATTGCATCGCATGAACATTAATCTAAAATCTAAAACTTATAGTGCACAGTGTAATTAGTTAAATCATCTTTTAACATAATACATTGCATCGCATGAACGTGAATCTAAAATCAAATTTAAACAACGATTATATCAACAACAATTCAAACAATTAAATCAAACTAACATCAACATTAACAATAAATCTCAGTGTAAGTACATTGTGTATTATCGTGAAACAACAAGAAGCAGCATAATTATAGCACAATAAAGCTGCAGCACATTATCAAGGAAACAACAGCTGAATCCAAATCAGCTCATGAGGAACAATTGCGGACACATGACGCGACAACACAAAGGTCAGTCTAATTTAAGCACTCCTTTTTCTTAATCCTTCCTATTCATTATCTTTACCTATCGTTATTTGAATTTTGCGTAGTAGATCTGTGTTAATATGGATTCTTTAGAAAATTTAAATATCAAAAAAGAGTTTATGAAATTTCGTTTGACGCAAATCCATAGCTTTTGTAAAAATAAGAGAAAATGAGAGTAGCAAGTTAGATATATCAGAGCTTAAACAAATATTAGAAATACTAAAACCTTCTTTAGATACTTTTCAAGAAATATTAATTCAAATTGCAAATCATTTTGATGACGAAGAGTACATTGACTTTTTGATAGATACAGAATTTTACGATTTCAATGATACTTATACTAAATGCTGTGTAATTTTAATAACAATTATTAAAACATTTAAAACAGATCCTAGCTCAAATAGTAGCCTTGGTGACAAATCATATCAAACAAACAATAATAAATTTGCTGTAATTAATTTACCTCATTTCGACGGTACAGATATTAACTGGTTACAGTTCTATAATTCATTCTATTCAATTCATATTGACCCAAATATTAGCAATTCTCAAAAATATTCTTACCTAAAATCTTGCTTGAAAGGCGAAGCAGGTAACATAATCGATTCTCTACCTGCTACCGCGGACAACTATATAAGTGTTTGGGAATTGCTAAAATCGCGGTACGAAAGTAAAACTATTATAGTAAACAATCATACAAAACATTAAACAACTATATTTCGATTCCATCTGAATCAATAACTCTCAATGAATCTAATAATAATAAATCTAAAAACGTTGCGCATCTTGAAACTATAAACGTCATTAAATCACATACGGCAAAAAGAGGAACTACCTCGGTACTATTATTAGATTCTAATAATCAAATAACAAATCAATTAACAAATGAGAATATTACTCAATATCAAAAAAGCAATGTTATTAAAAACGTCTTCTGTAATCATAACTTATCAACTAAAGCTAATACGACAGAAGAACTAGTTTTAAATAAACAAAATCTAACAATTAACTTAAATCAAGCTAATTATAACGCTGAACATCTTGAACCTAAAAACAACATTAAATCAAATACGGTAATAAGAGACACTACCTCAGCACCATTATTAAAATTCAATAATCAAATAAAACAAGTAACAAATAAGAATCTTACTCAAAATCCAAAAAGCGATATTATTAAAAACATCTTCTGTGACGTTGACTTATCAAATAAAGTCAATGCAACAGAAAAACTTATTTTAAATAAACAAAATCTAACTACTAAACATAATCAAGCAAAGTACAACGTAAATTATTCTAATGCTAACTATCAAAATCTTTTAAACAATCAGAATACTTGGCTTAATATCGGCGATAAAACAATTACAACTTTAGCCAAGTCAGGGTTTGAATTTAATTCTAAAAATATCACTATAAATCAAACAATTAACAAAAAATCAATCTTAGCTGCAACAGTGCAAATATTCAATCTTATGATATTAAGAGATCGCCATAGCTTTGTCCATAAAAAGTATAAAGCATATACATATTGGTTCGTGTGTTTTGTCACCAAAGCTATCGACATCGAAGTAATATACGATTTGATCGCGGAATCTTTTATATCAGCTTTAAAACAATTTACCGCAAACTCTAGCAAATCTCGCGAATCATTAACACAGATTGAAACAATATTAAATTTTAGACTATTATCTTTACAAGGTTCCAATCCAAATAATTACAATCCTTCAAACCCATATCATTTCCTAATTGACAAACCACCAACATCAATCCTAAATCCATGCGTGCTTGAAATCTCTGACAATATGCTATCAACTTCATCAGAGAACAAGGCAACATCATCAGAAGCGGTTGTGCAAGAAAACGCACAAAAATGCATCAAAACTTATTGTAAGCTAAATTCGGTAGTATGGTACTACTCCTCGATTAAATTCTAAAACCACTACGACCGCGATTAGGCATTATCACAAATCTGCACCCTAAGGACGGCATCATCATTCGAGTGGTAAAAGCAAAATTAAACAAAGACATTGTAAAATCTAATAACTAACTTTTGTGTGATTACATTGTGAAACAGTGAAAATGATCAATATTAAACATAAAAAACAATTTGTGTATTACCGAATAATCAAAAACTATCTGAAACATTAAATAATTATAGTGTGGTGAAGTGTCAATTATCAATAATCATGCGAAACATTTAGGCATTTTAACGACTCTAGTGAAGTGTCAGTACAATCATTTTGAACATTTGGACAATTTTAAAGACTCTAGTAAAGTGTCCGTGAATAATCTAACATTATATCCATTATCATTATCATTAATCAATCTATTATCAATATTATCATCACATGTCATGTGATATCTATAAACTTTCAAAACATTAACATTGTTATAAGCAATGGCATAAAACTATGATTAAGCAACGTTAAAAAATATTCATAATTAATTCCTCATAATTTTTTAAGTCCGGGGGCATGTTAACGCGTCATTGCCAACCCTGGTATAATAATTATATTTTATTATCTCCATGCAGGATAGCGACAATAAACCCTCATTCATCCCTTTCATTGTTACGCGTCCTGTCGCAAAATCAGTAATCCATTTTTCCTAGAATTTTTATCACCTGTCCCTGACTACATCATACAATCATCCTTATATTTCCAAGAAATTCGCACTACCTGTATCCAGTCTAAATTCTTCGTATCATGCAATTTATCAACCAATACCTGTTCGGTTGATAAATGTAATAACCACTGATTGGTTCCAAAATTGTAATGGGGTGTCCTTAACTCCACAAAATGGGCCAATCAGAAAAATATATAAAATTATAAAATCTACATAATTTAGTATCAACTTAAATTTCATACAGTTAAGATCAGTCGTAAATCAACACTCAAAACTATAACATGTAATTCAAACATCAACTATCTAATCATCTATAAGTCTTAATATTCTTTAAATATATAATAATCAAACAGTTATTCATCATCTTTTATTCATATTATCTTTTCAAACGGTCTGATATAGCCAACAGCTAAGTATATCTGGTCCTTCGGCAAAGTGCAAGTGTTCAATAGAGTTCGGCAGCATCCAGATAGATCACGAACTTCTTAAACACTTTGAACCTATCTAAACAAATACTTTTTTGGCCATCAAAACCGAATGGTCATTTTACTAAACACTATGTAAGAGAAACAGAAAGTCTAAAAAAATATAAAGAAAGAGCAGAGGATAAGAGGAAAAACGAAAAAGAACTATAAAATAACAAAAAAATATACAAACTAGATGATAAGAAAAGCAGGAAATAAAAAAAATAGAAAGAAAAACATGGGATTAGAACAAAATAACAAAAAAGAACTATAGAAATACAAAAAATATATAAATTAAGAAGAGAAACAGGAAGCGAAAAAATGGAGAAAGAAAATAGGGGATAAGAGAAAAACGAAAGAGAACTATGAAATTACAAAAAAATATACAAACTAGTTCAGAGAAACCTGAAATATATAAAAATAGAAAGAAAGAACAGGGGATAAGAGAAAAAACAAAAAACAAACTATGGAATAACGAAAGAGATATAAACTGGAAAAGATAAACAGTGAGTATAAAAAAATCGAAAGAAACACCAGGAGATAAGAGCAAAAACGAAAAAAAATTAAATATCACCATTTATTACCAAGGGGAGGGGAAGTCCAAAAATCCTTAAAAACTCGCTTACGTGATTAATAGACGCTCTCTTAACAACTTTAAAAAGTAGGTTTATTGAATTTTCAACAAAATATGATTAGGTCCCAAATTCTTCAGCAAATATATTCCATATGAGCCATTATACGCAATCTTGATATAAAAAATGCATTTCATTTTTATTTTGAAATATAATCGTACCGTGATTATTGGTAAGATTAGCGCAAACGAAAGTAATATTTATCGTGGTGAACGCTTGTCGAAGAATGTAAAAAGTTGACACGAAATTGGTTTTATTTTAATCTGTTATCCAAACGAGATGAAATCGATGATAAATCCAGAATTATTCCGAGGTGTGATGTATAATTTATTGAAGGTGTTTTATCGATAAGTAATTTACAAATTATACAAAACGAAAATAAAATGAAAGTAGTAAAAATATAACCTAAAAACATATTTTGCGTTAAATAAGCCAGATCCAATATATTGATTAGGATATACATAAAATAAATGATTATTTTCGGAGATATTCTGTACAGAAAATAACAATTAGTAGATTGGCACAAAATTGATAGCTCTTGTTAATATAATTACAATTATTCATCCTAATCACAACTGTACTATCATTTTTTTCATAAAGTCATTTTTACATCTGTCCTATATAATAATAGTGTCAAAATTATTATATGATAAAAAAAAGAAAATTTTAATTTCAATTGTGATTAGGCTGAATAATTTCCATTTATATTATAAAAAAATAAGAATCACCATTAGATCAATCACAATTAGAAAACATTTATTTCTCATATAGTTTGAAGATTTTAAACCAGAAAAAATACTTTTTGTATAATACCTTCCTTATATATGAAGGGGTAATTCTGAAACTGATAAATAGGAAATTAACTAAATTTACAAATGCAATTAAAAAATTTCCTGGCTAAATAATCAGAAAACTTTCCAAAATCATCAGTTTGTGACAATGATTATAACCTTCCACACTTAATTTTTTTTTTAAAAAAAGGTTCCGAATTCGAGGTTGCTCAAAATAAATTCTGTACAGAGGAATAGTCTCATTTATTAAATTTTGAAATCTTAATTGTTGCAAATTTCTTTACTATGATAAATTTTGATAAGATAACCTGAAGAAGTCTACCATATTATACGATTTATGCTCCATTAAATTGTCCTATTTAATTTCAAATAACTATATATTAATCTTCACCAATCAGAGATACTAGTCGCAAATAAAATTTATATGAAATTTTTCCCTTATAAAGTACTTAATATGTATTATTATTGGTTCAAGTCATTATAGAGAAAAGTTTCGATAAAAACTTTCTAAAGGAATAAGAAAATAGGAAATGAACACTTATAAAGAAAAGTCAGGGTTTAAAGTGACAAGTTGAAATTGCTCGTCATTTTAAATAATTTTATATATGACTAGCAAATCTAGGTTCGGTAATAATTGTGGAGTGATCTAATTGCAGGAAATGTTGATTGGAGTAAAATAAATTGTAAAGAAAATATTAAACATTTTAGTATTATACTATTATATAGAATAGATCGAGGCTTGAAGGTCCACGGTAAAAAAGTTTCGGAATTTTTGTAACAACAATATTTGAAAGTAGAGGGCAAAAGATGTGTAACCAGTCATCGTTTTAAATCACGTCTCAATCAGGAGATAAAATACCTTGTTTAGAAACCCAAAAAAGAAGTATTTTCTTTTGTTTTTAGTTTTTTCAGTTGCCCGAAAATGTACTATTTTTAGTTGGAAACATATTTTTGATCTATATTTTCAAGCATATTATCAATGGACGTCGCTACTGCACGATATCAAGTTGTCCAAAGCAGGGTTCAAACCCCATTCACACGAGCCAGATTTTGAAAATTGGCATATGGTAATGTAACATGATTTTTTTCCTAGTTTGCCTGGTAGTGTTTTGGCGTAGTTCACCGGTAACTGGGTTTGGATGATCCTCGAGGAGGCTTTTGTAATTGTGTGCATGTGTTCGTATTTTATCGTTCATGTGTTCATGTCAGCTTGTCTTCATGGATTATCTAATTCGGTAACTTGGCCATTTAATTTTTTTTATTTCTTTGTATCTTGAAATTTTATCATGTTTCATTTGAAAGATAAATCCTCATAGTTGTATAAATATGAACATACAAAGTTTAATTGTCTTCCTTTTTTTATTAAATTAAATATTACATTTCAAAATATTTGATTAAAGATTTTTTTTTACAAAAATGATCTAGTAATTTGTTTATATCACATTTGCTCTCACAATTTTACTTTCTTCATTTTATACTTTCCAACAGATTATCCAATCACACTTTTCACCATAAGGGCAATTAATTGAAAAATATCGGTCTGATTCATCGTAATGTGAAACTAGCAAAACAAGTCAGCAAAATTAATCTTAACTAATTATAAATAATGATGTTTGTTTTAAAATCGCTTTTACCAACGTAAACAACACATGCGTAGTTCCAAATAGGATAACAAGACAGTTTTGATATTCCGTCCGTGTATAAACGCTTTTATTTTAAATCGTAATTTATTCGTGTTTTTATACGGGGTATAGTGCAACATATGTAAGAACATATGTAATAACACTTTCTAGAAAGTAGATGGTTTGATTAATAAACTCAGATTAAAGCAACAACTCGGCGGGATAAATAAAAATGTATGCATCACCTACGATATTAAGAGTATAAACATATCATTTTAGTACAGAAGTCGAATCTCGTAACTGATTTCTTGCAAGTAATAAATTTTACGCAAAATCTAATAATATAGATAATATATTGATCTGCATGTATGGTAGTGTATATTTGAATCTGATAAGATTGCACCAGATGAAGTTCTGTAAGTACCTAATAATGAAAGGAACACTTGCTTTAACTTGAAGTAGTTAAAATTAATCCTTTTCTGCTTAGCAACTACTTGTTTTTGCAACTATTTTTTTATAGAGACATCTGTGGTGGAGCTTTTTCCACGCGGACCTTTAAGCGCCGATCTACCCTACTTACAATTATATATTTCAATCCACGTATCTCGAATAAATAATCAACCTACAATGATTTACGATAAATTTATTTCTGTCGCAAATAAAAGTCTCTGATGCCTCATTACGATTCATTATGCATATAATATCATGTGCTCGCAATCAATATGCAATAATATATTCAAAAGCGCTGTCCATTGTTTCTTAGACGAGGCCTTTATAATGTAATACGCTTTATCCATAATGCAACATGACTTCTCATAAAACATGAGCCGAGAGAGAAAAATGCCAATTATTACGCTAGAACACGCCGGAACATTTTTCATGATCACGTTAATAAATCTCCCTTTTATAAAATCGAATTAAACGTCATTATGCTGTTTTCTGTATATTTTCTTTGATTATATTCTGTAAGATAAATTTTTGACATGCAGATATGTGTATGCAGATATGTATGCAGAAGTTTTATCAAAATCCTAGAAGAGTACGCCTGAGGTTCTACATTTAGAGCTCGATTCTGCCGCATAACAGAAAAATGTTATGGCAAGGCCATGTTACGCTCCAACTTCCATACATTATGCTATTGAATCATACTGAATACTGTCAAAATGTCATGTATTTGCTGTGCATTCAGGCGTTTTACACATAAACTGCAATGTCACTCGTATGTTATGAAGCTGTGTCAGAAAGACCCTGTTATCTAAGATCGTTCTTTTTATATTTGTGTGGTTTCTAGGTTAGGTTTTCTACCTGACTACTTCAATAATTTCGACGATAAATAACAAAAATTATCAAAACTTTTTGACTGCTGCCTGGCATATGTGCTTTTTTTTCAGGATAAAAATATAAAATAATATAAAAAGATTTTTATTAAAAGTTTACAAGCGAATAAAACATTCAAAAATATGAGTCACTTTTTTAATCGAGGCAATAGTCTGCCCACGGCGTGCGTTAAGGGGGTATTTTAGTGTAGAGAATAGATATATAAATCATTTTTAAATCATCGTAAAAAAGGCAATTAATTTTTTTACTATTATTTTATTATAATTTATTTATCAACGTTACAAAAGTACAGAAAAAAACAATAAAATGTTATTAATTTTAAAAATTAGCTGTTGTTGAAATGGGAGGTCACAAAAAATTGGCACGTCACCATGATTGCAATCCTCCTAGTAGTCGAAAATGAAAGAAAATCAAATTTTTAATCTAGAGTACCGTCACAAATACTAGTATTAAGTTGAATTTTTTTTTGACAAAAGGGCGACTATTTGAAAAATAAGTCCATTTTCTTACTACTTTTTTGGATACTCGAATTTTTAAAACTAGTAAAGGTAGAAATTTGGGAATGAGGTATACTAGAGAGCAGATTCACTGAAACTTTCAAGTGAATCGGCCCAGTAGAACTCGAAAAATCGTCGACAGTTTTAAGAAAAACGCGTCTCAAGTTTCGTAAAAGAAAGGAAACAGAAGAGGATTTATCATGGTCAAATAGCTGTATCTCCAAAAATAATTTAATTGTTGAAAAATCCTGTCGTACATATATTCTTGAATAATTGAGCTATGAAAATATGTAAAAAGATAAAAAAAAATATTTTTTTTTGAATTTCTACACTAGAATGCACCTTTAAAACACCGATGGGGTCTGCTGGACCCCATGTGTATGCCACGGTACTGGTTAATACTAGCAAATTAATTTCGGAAAACAAATCTTACAGATTTCTATTTTCAAACTGGTCGAAAAATTGATTATTATTTTGAGTACCGACTCCATCAGCCACAGCTTTATTTCCGTCGGTAAAAGTTCCTTCAGGGAACAAAGTGGACAGTCAAAGTAGCCTGAACTGACATGCCGGTACCGGGCACAATAATTGGGTTGTGTTCAGTATTCATCAAACAGACACGTCGAGAGTTGAGTCGACTCGAGCGTTCGTTATACTCGGAAATGAGCGATAGATGAATGGCGAAATCATATTTTGCAATTTCATATATAATATATAATACGAGTCTTTTGCCTGCGTGTATTATTATTGAATTATTTTGCCATAGATGAATATTGCGCAATCGCTATCTAATTCAAATAATAAGAATTACACGTAACTATGGACAGATCTCAGTAATAACATCCGAAACAAATTTAAGAAAGTAACTGATTTATGTAATAGGTCGCGAGCAACAAGGTGATTAAGTTATTGATTAATTAATTAAAAAACTAATTACAAGAAAAACTAATTTATAAATTGAACATGTTCGCAAAGGTGAGAAAATTGCGCAAATTCAAGATATTGCAAATTGCTTAAGACTTCATGCAATCGCAGTATGTTCAAGTTCGTAATTTTTTAACATTTAAATGATTTGAATGAATTTTATGAAAGGTTTACCTACTGCAACGCATACAACATATAAATGTTCATGGAGCATTTTGATAGTCATTGCAAGTGCCAGTCTAATCTGATTTCATTTAAATTGAACTAAATTGGCATATTTGGAGATTCACTCATTTTAAATTATTTTGTGGCATGTCTAGCGAATCGGGTCAGATTTAACCCTTTCCACTCGAATGCCGCCGCTCTGGCAGAAAAATTTCGGAATTAGATAGTGGAAAGGGTTAAAAAAACTCCGAGGAGAGAAATACAGTTTTGCCATAGGTTCTTATGGTATTCAGTTATCTCTCAAAACTGTTATATCTTCAGATTCTGATATTCATTTTTTTTCAATTACCCATTATACAAAATTAAACAAAAAAATGGTCCTATAATTTAAAAAAATGTGTAAGGCGCGGTCAACTCTTAATTAAAAATAAGTCTTTTGAAGTTCTACAAGTTTGAGAAAGTTAAAATTCAGGAAAAAATATTCATTGACTGAAAGTTGCATAAAAAATTATTTCTATTATTCATGCTAAAATGACTATCACGAAATAGGGGTTTGTGTTACGAGAGTGAAAATTTAGGGCTGATGGGCTTTTAATTACTAATTATATAAATATAAAGTCGTAAGGGTAAAGATAAAGGTAAAGGCCTAGATAAAAGTAGAGGTAGAGTACGGGTAAAAGTAAAGGCCTAGATAAAGGTAGAGGTGGAGTAAAGAACCAGGTAGAGGTAGTTATTATTTAAATTTGTAGTTCTTTCATAAGTGTTCCAGAAAACTAATGGCATGTATTATATATTATAAATGGGTTGTTTATTGCCAGAAGAATGTAACACCAAAAATGGTCAAAAAAATAAAAATAACACAATAAGCAAAAATAATAAATAAAACATAATAAATAGATATTCAAATAAAATAAAAATTAAGATAATAGATATTATATTTGAAAATTTCATTAAAAAAATGCATGACATAAAAAACGCTTTGTATGCATATTTATTATTATTATTTATTTACTTATTTCTCTACGGAAAAATATGATTAAATTTTTTATATGATAAAATCTTTAAATTTCAATCGCAATACTGATGAATGTCAAACTTGTGCTTGATATCGATACAAATAAATAAATTAAGAACTGTATACGAATGCGTATCGTATCCCAGATTAATAAATCATATATCTCCACCATCGATTTAATAAAACAACCATACACTTCCTATGAAAGTTATATTGTAACCATACAATTTGAAGCATGTCTACAAAAATTATGAAGCTGAATTATTGCTTGCAATTCATTACAATCTATTATTTAAAAGCGATCGCAGCCAAATGTAGGTTTGCACAGTCATCAATAATTCTACAATAATAGTAAGTACTCGGATTAGCTCTACGCAATACATAATGTACTTACATTCGATATTTATTATCAAATGAAATATCACATAGATAAATTATACGAGAGATAAGGAGGAAAATAATTTAAATGTTACATATCGAAAATGTGAGTGCGTACTTGAAATAATTTAGATAGCCAATTCAAATTTGAATAGATCGAGAAAATAATATAATTGCTGATAATAATTTAATCACATTTTTACAGTAAAATTATGATTAAGTAAATTTCAAAATCAAATATTTTTGCGATTAAAATTCATTATCTATAATCACATGAAAATTAACCATTTTGTAAATATAATGCAGTAATAAAAAGTTATTTCATATGTAGAGTGCATATGGAAATATGGATAATGGATTATATTATCTGTAAATTAAGTATGCAAAAGTAAAAACCATACGAAACAAATAATAATCGTTTTCTAAATGTAATTAAATAAGAATCATCGAAAATAAATATATCCAATAGTTTATTAGAAGAATTTAAAAAAAATATACAACTTTCGGCTAAACATCTATTAAGTTTGGTTGAGTATGGAGGTGTCATTTCTTTTATTGATGCTGTTTTTATGAATAATAATAAAACAGGATTCAACAAATCGTCGTTGAATTATATTTGTCTTCGTGATAGAGTATAAGTGGATTCTAAAAGTTCAGTTCCTAGGAAAAAAAGTGGAAACAAATAAAAAAAATGCAAAAACAACATATCATTGTTTGACATTGAAAAGATTTTGAATAGTAGACGTTGGTACAGGGCACGTCTGTCGGGTCATCTAGTATGTAATTATATATATATATATATATATGCATTTTATTTTATAATCGTATGCATATTACATATCATCGTGCTTTTACAATAATGAAATTTGCTTTTATCGCAGAATAAGAAGCCGGTGGAGTCGCTTCGAAAAGTCGTGATTAAAATTCCTGCGGAATATTTCTGCGTACGAGGCATCAGTGGCTTTATATAGAAGTCTATGAGTACGTGTTCATCATTAATAATTATTATATAGCAGTAATATATGCACACATTGTATTTTCTGGATAATCTATAAAGACATCTGGTAAACTACACTTTTGTTCGATTGACAGGATCTAATCTCAGATAGAATGCACGTGTGGCCAGAGAAACTGATAGTTATAAGAAATAGAAATTTTACTTGAAAATATTGAAATAATTGAAATGATAGTGAATTTAACCACATGTACTGTATACGATCGACAATGAAGGTCTAAAAGATTTAATTTTCGTAAAAAAAATACATTTTGAATTGTAAATTAGACAAAAGTACTTGTTCAATACGAGATTTTTGTTCAATATCATGTGTCCGTCGATCACACTAGAATAGTAAAATATTTTAGTCTTCTTATTATTTATTTATTTTGAGTTACGTTCACATAAATTTGCTCGTATTAATATTTCTTGTCCAATGTTATTTAATGAATTGTGCATTGAATAACAATTATAATAAATATTTATAAGCCAATAACTTACTACTTTACTTGCAACCCTTCGGAAATCTTTGGAAGAATATGTAACAAGGTAACTTACCTAAAACAAAAAAAAAATATATTAATATACAAATATTATTTAAAAACATCATATTTATAAAATCCTTAAATTCTAAAAATATTTCCCAAGCTTAGTTTTGAATATATTTACTCAAAATTTTAAATTAACCATTTGCAAAATTTAAAAATATTGCCTTATTAATTAAATAAACTAATTCTTGACTATTGTAATATTGAATAATTTTACAATAATAAAAATTTTGTCATATGTAAGAATAAAACTAAATTTATTATAAGAAAATAAATATACTTTGTCTTTAAAATAAGTTGAAATAACTATTTATTTAATTCATATCTTGTAAAATTGCCTTTTTTATACTTTATTATTTACTGTTTATGTTGTAACTAAATGAAACAAATTTATAAAACAAAGAGAAGAAATGCTAGACAAAACTATGATGATAAAAGTACAATAAAACCAATGGGATGAAAATGCATAATTAGAAATAAAAAAAACTATAAAATATTACACAAATTTATAATAGAATCTAAAATAGTTTTATAATTTTAAGTTAGTGATAAAACAAATTGTATATATTTTTCTTGTTTATGTACATTTATAGAGTGTGCATATGACCAAAAGTTTGTATAACAAAGTCAAATAAATTTGAATTTTTTTTTAAAAATTACTGTTTACACATAGCCAAAAGTTCAGTTGAACCTTTTTACCCCACCCAAATGAAAGCTTTTGTAGAAGTCATATAAAAAACACTGTTGAATCTAATACATCTTGTAAAACAATTGAATAATGTATACTTCAAAAATATATTAAAGTCTCGCAAACTAAACAACAGTGCTCATAGCCAAAAAAACTGAAAACAAAAAAAATACTTTTGTTATGGATTTTGAAACATTGCCGTTTATCGCTTCACCGACGTAAGAATCCAGGTGATGGCTTTTGCCCTCTACTTTCAAATATTGTTGTTAAAAAAATCCTAACTGTGTATATTCTTGAGATATCGGTGGTGGACCTTTTTACCCGCGGATCTTTAAGCTGTACCCTATACATATAGTACTGATTACTGTTAAGATAAATGAAGAAACAAACATATTTACTATAAAATAAAGACCAATAGTAAGTCTTATGACAAACAAATCAAAAAAATCAACTCAGGCATAGTAAATTGAACTTTCTTTACTTCACAACAATTTAATCAGAACTTTTGAAGATGACCGACCGAATGCAAAATATTAAAAAACATGACATTATCTCAAACAATAGCTAGATGGAGACTTATAGGCATAAAATCTGAATACCGTTAAAACAATAACCGTTCGAGGAGTCTATATAGACAAATGTCTTCTGACAGGAGGACAATTCGTCTTGCGATTCACAACAATGGACCTTCGCCGAACAATAATTAACTAATTCTATTGTTAATTTTCTTTTATTTTTTCTTAATATCACGAAGTCGATTGTCCGCATGTGTGTAGTGTAAAACAATGAAAAGATTCGTCTCGGCACACACAAAGACAATAGCAGAGCAAATAGATATTATAAAATTTATAATTATTTCCATTTCCTCATAACAATATGCGCCCAGAATTTTAATTATAGGATACGTTTGGTACGTGTACGACGGAACACGAATTTGTTCTCGTCAACGAAATAATGTTTCATGAAGTCCTTGGTTTGATAAATTACACAAACCGGCAATCCCACTGTCGTAAACAGAACTATTGTTTTTAAAATCCATGTCGACATAAACGAGATCAGTTGTAATTAGAATTAGAAAATGGAAAGAAAAACAAACATTTAGTTACTTAATTGCAACTTGCTAATATTTTCCTAAATTTTTCCCCAACTAGCAAACATTTTCAAATCCAACTCAAAAACATGTTGAAAGCACAGTTCATAAAATACAATAGTCAACTACCACACTTAGATTATAAATTTAGCAAATTGTACTTAAATAGAAATAAGAAGTAAAATTTAAAATAGTTAATTTGAAATTAAATAAAATTCCAATTGTTAAGTTGTATTTGAATAAAAATTAGAAGTAAGAAAACAGCAAGATTAGAATTGAAGAAGATCAGATTTAGGAGAAAACAAGTCCCCAAATATGTAATAATAATAGTAATAATTTGGAAACCAATTATGGAAAATATAATGAGAGAAACCGAATTAATTATGAAAGAACTGACTGAATGTCAGTTGATACAGCAATTTTGAAATCGAATTTCCAATATTTGGATGAATAATCAAATCTGATCAGAAATATCAAATTTCCAGCATTTGGAAACCAATGGTGATGGATACCAAATAAATGGTAAACAAAAATAAATGTCAGTTGATCCAGCAATTTTGATATAGTATGTCCCATATTTGAAAGTCAATTGAGTAGCTGAAGATATTGATGGAAACCCAATAATTATCAGATGAGGTCCGAATGAAGTTAAACCTATCGCGACAACTCTTGATGACCACTCAAAAATCAAGTTATAAAAAATCACATAATTTTCAGAACAACCCAATAAATTAATTGTTAATTCACCATTCATGTAAATATAGAACAAGAAAATTTCTATAAGCATCTATTTTGTGGTTCAATCAGATGACTGATTTGTTCTAAAGCCTTACGTCTAGTTATAGTTTAGTGTTTCCCCTGTTTTGCTAATGTTATAGTTGAGAGCACCTATTCCCAACAAGAGTAAATAATACCTACTAGGTTATTCATTTTTACTACAAAGCCTTCACATTTAACTAACACAATAATGAATTAAAAAGAAAAAATCGAAACCACGCGATTGTACAGCCTCACACCATACCTATTATACTTTCAATCATAATTTATCAATGCATGAATAGCAGTGCCGATCAATTTTTTTCACCGTCTACAACTTATGCATAACATAATAAAAAAAATAATTACGATATTGGATATTTTAATACCTTATACAATATAATGAATGCAGTAAATAGAGAACGCCGGTTTGATTCCAGATGATTATTATGAAACCTTGAACTAAATAATAAATGTGTAATAGAAAAAGATAAGTGATCTTGTCGGAAATAAAGGAATTGGATTTATTATATATGAAAAAATAAATACAAAATATTAGCAGAACAGTAGTGCAAATGACTTCTAAATATTTCATCACTATGATAACTGATTGAACCTTTTACAACATTTTTTATATTTTCTATGACTATTTTAAATAAAGATTTTAAATAATTTATAGCCCACATTTTAGACTAATATTTTTACTCTACAACTTCTACCGATTAAAAATAAATGATTGAATAAATAAACTGACAGAAATTGTTTCAAAAACGAGGTATTTCATAATTAATAATAAATTCTATCACTACAATAAAATCATTCTATACAGAAGTATATTGAAAATAGAGTTTTAAGATAAAATTTTGAATTAATGAACCAAAAAAATTTTGTTCCTAGTGATAGATCCTAATTGAACTAGTGATTATAGAAAAGATAATTCTTCTATCAATTTTACTTTGCAATTTCAAGCTTATAGATAATAATATATTCCAAACTCAACGCTTTCGTATTACCAAATAATTCCTGCAATATTAACCCTTTCGGTAAGGGTACGTGAGCTCTAAAAGAAGGAAAGGGGTTTGATAAAAAATCACAAAATAACACAAAAGGAGGAGGCTCTAGGGATCAAAATATTACGTGTATTTATTTTCCAACTGAATTGAAACAAAATTCAGAACTCTTCAAAAAAAAAAAAAAAAAAATTTTACGAATTTTTCAAGATACTAGAAATACACGAGATAAATATCACATAAATATCAGGGGGTTCCAAAAACCTGATTAATGGAGACACTGCTATACGAGTCAGCAACCGCCCAAAAACTTGCTAGACAAAATATATTAAGATTTAAAATTATAATCAATAAAACGTATTAAAAAATAAATAGCATATTAAAGCACGAAGTTCATACAACGATATATTGATATAAGCGCAAATGCTGTGTAACGATGCAAAATTACAATCAATTAAAAAGAGTTAAAATAACGACACAAACAGAAACCAAAACTAAATTACTATATGTTTACCCAAAACAAAAACTTTCATCAAACATAAAAGTTTCTCCCTCTAGCAGTCGATCAATTTGCGTTAGAGGTTTTCTGGAAAATCAATACAGTTGCGTGTCGGCCGAAGTGAAAAATAATATACAAGCACTTCGTCGTTTACGCTTTGCGTGTTACAAAAGTATGAGATTATGATCTATTAAGTAGATTTTTTAGTTGAATCCACAGACACGTTTCGTGTTTGATGAGTATAATAGACAAAAAATATATTGAAGATTTGTGAGTCGACTTAAAATCAGTGGCAAATAGTTGTTGAAATGAATTAGAATCAAGTTTTTATGACACGCCTAAATATCACATGGTGCGATGACAACAAATGTATATCTTGAGTCATTATAATGTGGAAAATCTCAGAATGCTTTTTATAATTAAATTATGCCTTGCCAGAATCGCATGATTAATAAATATTGATATTTTTGAAGTTGTCCGTGAAAACGTATAAAAATATCATTAATTCGTAATGTTCTTTTTATTTATTATATATACGTGAAAATAAATAAGATTTATATAAGATTTTTAAATAGTTTTAAATATATTATAGTTGCATCAGAATATAATTTTTGTTATAGGCAACTGGCATGTTTTTGACTGACACCAATAAGTAGTCAGTGGATAAACAAAGTTCAGATATTCATTTCATTCTAGTCAAAATCTTTTTTATTACTCGATATGTTCGAGAATATTGCCAACCAAAATTTATTACAAAAAAGGGAAATCAAAGAAAACATATTCATGCTCATGTATTTATTTCTTGATTTTAACTTAATTTATAAAAAATGTGGAAGTGAGCACTAACAATTATTATTTATTAAATAATAAAATTATTAGGTTATAAATAAACTGGAATTTAAAAATATGGGTCGTAGTTTACGCACCAATATAATAAATACGAACGTTATTAATTTTGTGCAAAAATATACATTTCAAATAATGTTTATTTATATTGAGCCTATATTGGTTTTGAATTGGGACAATATATCGTTTATCAATATTGGGCTCATATTGGGTCCACATTGAATTCAATATTGGTTTCATGTGGGAAAATATTACCTGTACAATATTGGAGAAATATTAATAAACTATATAGGGCTCACATAAAAGACAATATTGCACCACAATTAATTTCTGCTGGGGAATTACCACAAACAATTTATTCTTTTTTTATAATTATGACTGTGATTTACGAAAAAACTTGATTTTACTAGAATAAGTAATAAGAATTTGGACGAACTGATCGTATATAGATTTGTGTTGAACTTATCATCAAAAATCTTCAATTTGTAACTTAAAATTTCGGTAAAAAATATTTTTGATAGGATTCAAAACCCAACCCCGTGGATTGGTAATTAAAACTATGTGCTCCCAATCAGAAGTTCCAGATTCAATGCCCGCTTCGGACAACCTTATATCAAGCAGCATTGACATCGGTTTACACTTACAATTAGAAATATAAGTAGCATTTGTGATTAAAACAATGTGCTTCCAATCAGAAGTTCCAAGTTGAATGCTCGCTCAGAAAAACCTTATATCAAGCAGTAGTGACATCGGTTTGCACTTAGAAATATAATTAGCATGATGTTTCTGAATGGTCCTTATATAATTAGCATGATAAAAAATTTATCAGAATCGCAACAATTCTTATAATAAAATGGGAATAGAACAACCGTTTGGGTTACCATTTATTAAAAAAGTCATATCGTTTAAGAAGTCACCACAGTATCTTATAGGACTCGTCAAGTTCTGATTGCAGTTGAAAAAAAGATAAATAAATTTTTAATGTTTCTAACATAACCAATTAATTATTGAATATTATTTAAAAATCAAAACAGCCATTTAACAACTAAGTTTATTATATTGCTGGAATGGCATAAAACACATATCAATGAAGAAAAATCCGTTCCATTGATCATTTATTTCCGCATTCAAGTATTCAAAAATCGGTCTTTCCAAACAGTACGAGTTCAAAACCATCCTCCTCCTCCATCAATTACATCTGTTGGTTCAATTTGTTCAGTTGCTCTTCCCTATATGTACGATGAGATTAGATATATAAATGATGATTGATGAAGATGAGATGCGGTTTATCGAGCGAGGAGTACTTGGGCTACGATTGTTAACGGGGAGTCGTCGTCCACGAGGCGCTGCATAGTGGATAGTACTAGTAGGTGCCAGTTCATGCACCTATCCTTAGTACTCGCACTTAACATGACAAAGCACGTTAACTCTTGGACAAATGAGAATAATATATCCATAGGTGCATCGAATGAAGGTAGATAGAAGGAGTTTTAGATATTCTATGTAGAACAGGGCTGGACAGACGCAGGTCATGGTGCAAAGACGGAAGCAGAAGTATTTCGAGAAATATTGTGAATGAAATTGACGCTTGATGGAAAACTTATGCAACTTCTTAATGGGAATCCAAATAATGTATACTATATTTTATTATATATTTTTACATATTAATCGGCCAATTCTGCCGTAAAATAGACCAATGTTATGACAAGGCTATGTTATGTAGTAGTTTCCATATAAAATGCTACTAAATACTGTCAAAATGCCATTTATTTGCTGTGCGATCAGGCGTTCTATACATAAAATGCAACTTCACTCATATGTTATCAAGCCATATCCCAAAGATCCAGTTATGATACTGACTTTTTTTTTACTATTGTGCGGTTATCTATCCAAAACATCTTCTGCACAGCAACCACACAGAATTTTGACAGTTTTTAGTACCACTTTATATGGAAAGTACTACATAACATAGTCTTGCCATAACATTGGTCTATTTTACCCTTTCGACTCAGAAGCCGCCGCTCCGGCGACAAAATTCATATAAATCTCGCAACTCGCGAGTGGAAAGGGTTAATATTTCCAAATCAAATTATCACTTGATACCAGCTACTAAATACTCTCTGGCAATGGTCAACTACTCTAGTACTCTCTGACAATAGCAAGAAGATTTTGTAATCTAGAAGCTATTTTTTAATCCTATAATTTAACTTTAGTACAGGTGTAAAAATTATTATATAATGGTAATAAGCTAATAATAATAAGCTCTAAACGGATTAGAGACAAAGCCGTTCTGAAACCTCTGCAGAATAGTTATGTTTGAGTTACTGACCGCACCCCATAGTTGTAGACCGTAGGACCATATTGGTTTAATTAATTGGTCTTGTATATTAGGAGTTTATTTTCCATTCAGACTTGTAATTAAAGGTAATAGTATAGTAATGAAAATAAAGAACAAGGAAGGGAAAGAAAATCATTGATTTGTGGTGCTCTCATACCATGGACTTGCCTTCGGGCAGACTACCATTTATTATTATTAATACGTATTGGTTGAGAGTCCAATAAAATGACATAAAGAATGAACTTACTATCAAAAAATTGATAATTAACATTGAAAAATTATAAACAGCGAGCTAATTACAATTTGTCTCAAAATCCAAAAAGAATAATGTAATAATTTGTCAGAAATCAGGATTTCCTAATAAGAATAATATAATCTAAAATATGTAGTATCTAAAGAATGCTCCATTGTGGGCGGTGTCACCAATTCCCAATAACAAAAGTTTTCTTTTTATATAAACAAAAAAATAAAGTAGTGGCATTGACTATGATAAGTATGATGGATCGTGTTCGTTATCCATATTATAATATCAATTCAAAAAAATTATAAATTCTACAATTGATTGTTCAGTATATGTGCGAGAATAGACAAAAATATTTCTTCAATTGAAGAAACAGACAAAGACACAAAGAAGGTTATTTCAAGATTTTATTGTGGTGAACTTTAGCAAGCTCATATAAAAAATTTGAAAATTACATTGAAAAATGCATGACGATAGAAGACTTTAATTAGTAGTATCAAAAGAAATAGTTATTTTCTATGAATCATGAAACACAAGGTTTTAATTAATTAGCAATTTGTTATAAATCATTATAAAACCACATTTTCAATTTACTCGTAAATTACCACCATCAAAGTTCCGATTTGCAATTAGTCGGTCTATTAAAACATTTTTTAAACTAAAACCTATGTATGTCAAAACATTTGCAAAAGTGTATAGTTTTCGCAAGATTTTATGCAAGTGTCGAGTACTTTTTTTAAAGTCACGTAGTAAACTATTAAATACCATAAGAACATTATAAAATTATACAGCTACGGTCCTTTCTAAACACGTCAGTTTTTATGCACGAATTTAGTCTATATTCTCCATGAATCGAAAGTCTACCGCCAAGGTCGCAAATTTTTGCGAGAAAAAAACACATCGTGAAGACAAAAGTGTCATTACACAACCAGGAGAATTTTTAAATGCAAGAAATAATAAACAAGTATCAAATGTATGCATGAAAGCAGAGTCTGTAGAGTTGAATTCTTGCACGTCTAAGCAAATAGATATCATACCGAGTATTTAATTCTGCAGAGGAATGCAGATTAGAAATACGGCGAGCGATAAAAATGGTAATTGACTTATTGAATAGGTTTCGAGATAAAATAATGGATTTTAGTGACATCAAAAAGATATAGAATATGAATCGACGTTTTGTGCATACCAATGCAAGGTCAAGATGAGCACAAGTAAAACAAAGTTTTAACCTAAACCTCGGTGCAAAAGATGACTTTTGTCAACGAAATAGAAGTTTGTAGTAGGAAGGTGAAAATTTAGGGTTGTCTGTGTTTTTTGACTATGAATTGAAAATAATGCCATAAAATGGTTCAAAGACTGGTAATTAACTTATTGAATACGTTGATAAATAAAATAATAGTATATAAAAAAATTTAGTGACATCAATTTTAAATAAAAAGATATATAAAGTGAAAAGAGGTTTTGTGCATACCAACGCCAAGTCCCAGTAACGAGTAAAAAATTTTATCTCAAACAATATGTAAACTATGGAAAAAACGTAATATTGGAAAAAAAGTATTTTTATCTCTAATTACATCCCAAGCTACTAAATTTCCTTGGCAACACCGCATTAGGAAAATATGAAAAATTCTTATACACAAACTGACCCAATTCTCTCCACAATATCGATTCACCTTATACGATTCAAATATTTACTTTATCTATTCAAACAGTCCATAAATAGCCTGTTTATTTTCTATAGCAAAGGAAATTAATACTAAATTAATGCTTCTACATACAACAGAAAAACCTTGTACTGGCTACCGTTAAAGAAACAGAAATACTCTGACCTGATATTATAATATAAAAGAAAGTAATTTACAACTAACAATAATACACAAAAACATAAACATAGACCTATAAAAATTAATTCCGACCATAATGAGTCTAAACAACTTAATTAAAAGTTATAATAACAGCTATTAATGTCAGAATAACATTACAAGAAAAAAATATTCATAATAATAATATATTCAATTAGAATATCGAAAACTAAACCGTAACTAAAATTTAAATATTCATGTTGAATGAAGCACGACTTTCTACGTACATTCAGAAATATTTTTTTTAGTGATAATGTATTCGATAAATCGAATAAACAAAAAATGTGTATCTATGACAAATGAGTTTTGGTACGATGTTTGTATAATGAAAGCGTATCTAAAAAATAAGTGAGATAAAATAATGTTTACATTTGATGATATCTCATAGGAATAATAAATAAGCTAATACTATATTTGGTAAATGTTGAGATAACAATTATATATGTTGAAGAACTCTATTGACAAATTAGTAATAAAAATAAGACATAAAACTTACCATAAGTTTTTTTCAGAATGAATCACTTTAAAAAAATATAACTTAAATAATAATTAAATTATAAAATATGATGTATTGCCAAATAACGTAAATTTGAAAAGCAATAAATAAAAAAAAATATTATGGATATAGTGATAAATCTTAAAGCAAGACCTACACAAAATATGTCGTCCATGGACGACATTCGTAGCGAAAGCTTTAAAATCCCAGTTGTATGCATACTATTTTTTCGGTCTAAGCAAGAATTGTGAGTTCATAATAATTTGCAAATTTACTAATTTTTTTTTTTTGAAATTGTCTGAAACGTCTAATTTTAAATTCAAATTCGAGATGAATATTAGATTTTTGCTGGTTACAATTTTTAACTTCCCGTAGAATCATAATAGTCGAAAAATCGAAAATGAATTTTTTTACATATCTTCACGTTTCAGAGATTCTGAACATGTTGGCATACCTCAGAAAAAATTGATGTGTGTGTGTATGTGTGGATAGAATTTTTCGTCGACGATTTCGAGCGTATGGATTCAAAACCAACCGATTTGTATTGATAGGGAGATGTGCTGATTAGTTTTTGGTAAAAGCAGGTCCAGCAGTTTCGGGGATACGGAGCAAAGAGTGCAGAAAATAGAAATTGAGTTTTTGAGAGAATTAAGCATCCGATTTTGAATGATTCAAAAGAGTGGTTGCACTTTGAATAAATTAATGACCAGATAGTGTATTAAAAGTTATGTATCGTTGAGTTAAATTATTTGCATGCTAAACACTATTTCATCTGATGACAATATATTCATAACCATACCCCCGATTATGTTTTTCAACAACAAATGCTAGGTTACATTATCCTTTTATGAGCTTTAGATGCTCGTATGTCATATTATCGAATAATTTTCACATTTTTATTATATTATCTCACGTTCACCTATTGGAATTACAAGAAAATTCTCTATGACATGCATACATCATTTGTAGAACGAGTTTCGATCATACTCGATCACAGGCTGCGCATTAATTAGCACGACCGTGTACAATAATTTAATCCCGATCGAAGACGATTCGGAATCGGCCAGGTGCATCGATATTTCTAATCACATCTGGTTTAATAAACGAGATTCTCGATTTAATAAAAGGAAAAAACTGGTATAGTGGCCTTTTAATTCCATACGTATTATATCACTTAGATTTCTTAAGTCGTGCGATTCGGCGTAGGTACTTCTTACTCGCGTATCAAATACAAAGTGCTCGCGTATCAAAGCGTAATTCCGATTACGCGTGTCGCGGTTGAAAATTGCCTACTTGGGTAAAAGTCATTGCACAATATCTTGGAAACCACTGGTATTTGAGGAAAATACTCTTCGAACAAAAGATTTTTTTAAAAACATTTTTTTCCCACATTTTTTCCTGAAAATTGAACCATTGGGTACTATTTGCTACTCAAATTTTCATTTTTTTTTCAAGTAAAACTTCTTTAGGCGCGACTAGGGTGTAAATCCGTACAAATGCAACGGAAGTGGGTTACGGCCGAGTCGAGTGCCAATGATTCGTCATTCGCTCTCGATGATATAATTTCTATACGGGTCGATTGTGATTGATTGTCGTATCATGTACGGGACTTTTTGTATGCGTGACTTTGTACCTGCGTACGTCACCGAAAGCTTGAAGCATATTGTTCATTTTTCGGTGTTCGATGTCATTACATTTTAAGGTTAAATAGTAGTACAAATCTTGAGTTAATAAAAAATATCTGGATCGGAAGAATAGTTATTGTTGAAAGTAATTCGTATTATTCGAGGTTTTCGAGGTTTTCGAGATTACTATATACCTTTGAGGTTATTACTAAAATGGAAAATAATTTTATAGACAGACACTACAGCTGTTCAAAGAATAAGATTATATCGCCAGCAAAAAAGTAAAAAAATACCATCAGTCAATGAATGTATGTTAATTTTAATTACATGAAGTTCTTCAAACACAATTCCATGATGTGTAAAGTTGCGAAAACAATATTTGTTTAGGCGTTATTTAACATAAACCACTATGTGAACGAATATTATAGAATTTATTAATCAGAAATTACTTCATTTCTCTAATGAAGATTCATTTCTGAATGCTAATTACAATGACAAACCGATCATGTCATATTTGAAGTATGACTTTTATTACATTATTGTTTTAAAATATTATACATATTTTTAATGCTATTATAAATATATAATTTATAATTCATTCTTATATAAATGTGTATAATGGTTGACACTAATAAATGTGTGCATTACGAGTGTTACCATATTACTAATAAACATTATTCGAAATTGTTATATGATGTATTTATTTTTACGCAAATGCCATCTTGTACAGTAGCAAATAAGTTTTACTTCAATCGCGTGTGAACCTTACGCGCACTCTTTTTTCCCCACATTTTTCGTGAACATTGAACCATAGGAAACTATTTTGAACTCAAATTTTCGTTTTTTTTTTTGAAAAAGTTTTGAGATTCATGAATGAGACCAAATAGGTGTGAGTCATCTATCTGAATCCGATAATGGCAATTACATTCAAATATTACTAACTACTAACTAATTTCATATTAGAATATGTAAAATAGATTTTCTGTTCTTTTAATTTAACTTTCCACTAAGTTTGACTTTTAACGAGCAACATTTTATGAAAATTCTCCCACTGAAAGTTTCCTGAATCACTTCATTCAAGTATCATTTGTTGACACAGAATATAAAAGTGTAGGCTCGGGTCTAAAATAGAAATAAAAAAATCTGATTTTGTTATGCATGAATGAAATACGTATCTTGGAAACGACTGCACCAGCTTTTATCTAAAACCAATTTGGTTTTTAACTTCCCGTAGGGCAAGTTATAGTAATCGCAAAAAAATAAAAAATGGAAATTTTTATATATCTTTACGTTTCAGAGGTTTCTGAACATTTTGGCATACCTTAGAAAAAATGGATGTATGTGTGTGTGTTTGTGTGTGTGTGTGTATGTATGTATGTATGTATGTATGTATGTATGTATGTATGTATGTGTGTGTATGTATGTGCGGATACAAATTTTCGTCGACGATTTCGGGAACACGGATCAACCGATTTGAATAATTCAAAAAACATTCGATTTGTATTGATAAGAAGACGTGCTGATTAGTTTTTGGCGAAGGCAGGTCTACGTTCCGAAGATACGGGGCAAAAAGTGCCGAAAACGGTAACTCAGTTTTAAAGAGAACGGAGCGTCCGATTTAAATAATTCAGAAAACATTTCACTTGTATTAACAAGATGAAGAATCGATAAAATTTTCATGAAAGGGTAGGTCTAGCGGTTTCGGAGATATGGAGGAAAAAGTAAAAAAATGAGCCATTTGGCGGTCAAAAATGATTATTAGACATATGCACATCAAATTATCAGATATTTTATAGAGATTTTAACAATAAGTATACATTTTGTTAACATTCCTATGGGTACCAATGCTTATGCGTTAAACAGCGACGCGGGGCTTTACGCGCTTTATATTTTGTCTATGCAGTTAAAGCAGTACGATTGCTTTAAAAAGAAAGTTCAGATCTTCCACAATATGTCAAAATAAAGAAAAAAAAATTTTTTTTCAAAAAAAAAAATTAAAAAAATTTTTTTTTTTTTTTAATTTTTTTTTTCAAAAAAAAAATTTTTTTGTCCAATTTATAGTTTCTCAAAAACATTAATCGTTTTTAAAAAAAATAATAATTTTTGGTACGGGAAGTTCCAGCAATTTGCCTTAAGGCACGATGCCTTAAGACAGAATTACACTTACAGCTAGTTATTTGAATAGATTCTGCCTTTTTTGCCTAAACGTGTCATATAACTAATTTATGGCAAAAATTTACAAAAGTCACTTTCTTACATTTACATTAAAATTACTTAATTGCTGCGTGCGGAAAGTAAATTCCGAATAAGTTTTTGATTTGATCAACTTATTACTAATAAATTATATTTCTGTTTCGACTTATAATTATTGCGACTCGTTCTAATTTGAATATTAGAAGAGTGAAAGCGAATTAACTTTTGTCAAAGCTAATTATCTCGATGCGTGCGTTTTATGATCTTAATTTGTAGTATAAAATTGTATAATTAATTAGTAGAATTAAAGATATATTTATTTCGAACTATTAAATATATAATATAGATAGATAAAATCACTATTGATTTCTTACAAACCTAAAATGAGAAATGAGATTTTTTGAGAGCACAGAGTGTTTATAATCTATACTCACGATCAGATTTTGCTGTGGTTGAATTATAAATGAGTGGAGTATAATATGACATATAATGGGACTCAAAAATGAATAGATATTCAAATAAAAACTTATACTTATATATAGGTATATTTTTTAACAATTAAAGTCTAAAGCTATTTTCCTTTAAGTTAATCTTCTCGAAACAGGTATATAATATGTACTATTCCAGCTTCCATTACAACATAGGACAAATCTTTTCAGTATCTCGTCCCGATCTGATAGAACTTGATCGTTTAATTGTACAACCGTCGAGGGCATCGATTATGCTCGTGACCATCCACTTGACTCTTATATCGAGTTTTCTATTTGTATTTTATACAATCGTCTTGTTATTACATTATACAACGAAATCACTTGTTGTTTTTAGATTAGAAAGACGTCAGAGGCGCAGTTTCGAGTGATTAGAAAACAAAGACAGTTTCAGTGTTAACCATGAAATAAAAATAAAAATTTAAAATTTTTATGGTTTAATAATTTAATATTTAATTAAATTTCAAATGAAAAATTTTTAATGAAATCATAAATATTTCAAACAGAAAAAGTCAAATATTTTTCTCCAATTCGATTATAAAATTAGACATTCCAGAACAATTCCAAAAAAAAAAATTGCAAACAGAATTTTTCCTTAATTCAAAACAATTAAATCAAATAATGAATAAAAATTTCAACTAGAAACAAAACTAATATATCCATCTGCAATTCGAATATAAAATAAGGCATTCCATACAATTTCAAACAAAAAGTTAGTGAGTTTTTTTAATTCAGAAAAATTAAATAAAATCATGAATAAAAATTCAAAAAATTCAAAGAGCAAAAATCTAACATTTCTCTTTAATTCGTTCATAAAATAAAACATTTCACCAATTTGCATTCAATTTCGCCAATTTTTTTTGCAGGAGTGACACTGCTGTACGATCCAGCGAGCCGCCCAATTATTACTCAACATATTTTAAGATTTTAAAATCAATATCGATAAATAATATATATACACCTCTAAAAAACTTAACATCACAATATAAAATTGAATTCTTAATAATTTAACGCAAATTGAAAGCAAAATTCGTCACACTAAATGTCGTCCATAGGCGACATTCGTACACGCATGTCGTCACAAATTGGGTAATATCACAATTTTTATCGATATTCCTACAATTTTTGATAATACATATGGTATGCGCTGTATATAATATTATCATATACCAATGATAGGACAATTGTTTGGGTTGCCCCGTACACACATGTCGTCAAGCGGATGTCGTCCATAGACGACGCTCGTAGCAAAAGGGTCAAACGGGGAAAATCCAGTATTAAAATCTAAACTAAATCCATATTTATTTTTTTATAAAACAAGAAGTACGTAGTAAGTCTTAAGACATCGAACGATATAGAAACACCACTAGTTATATTATTAGTAGAATTACTTTATTTCAGTCTAACAGTAGATAATATTTTAAAAAATGTGACACCAGTGTAGTCTTATAATATTGCTCAAAATAAAGCGAAGCATTTTTGGAAGTCTTCGATAATTTATTTTGGGTCAATCAATCAAATTTAATATTTAATTTAAATTGAAAATAATTTTCAATTGTTAATAAGATTTGATTCCAATGTGTTCCGATGTCAAACTATTTTATTATATTTCTGAGATTTAAAAAAAAAACACCAAAGTTTCTATAAAAACAACACTGATGCATTTTGATCCTTAGCACTTAACACCCTTCAATCAAATCGATGCTCAAGTGCTCTCTCAATCTCGAACTTTTGTCTAATCAATTATCACTTGACGATTGATTAGTCGATTCAATTTTTATTGAAATAAATAAAACAAATAGATTCCATAAGTGGCCCTATTTCCCCGAAACTATGCAACTCGCATCGATACCGTTCCTCGAAGAACAATAGTAAATTTAATGTCTTGCACACGTCAAGTCATCATAAAGACGTTGGCCCGGGTCACAAAAAATAAACATGCAAAGAATGCCGTTGATCTAAATCTATTTTAACGATTCCATTGTAAAGTCACATAGATATATTATAACAGTAAACTAGACCTTTCGGTATGAAGTAATTTTACGAGATACTTTGCTAGAATTGCCGCATATGCCAGGCTTGTACATTGAGGAATTAAATTTGGCAGAAAAAGTAAAATATCGATGTAAAGTAATTTTTAGGAAAAAAAACTAAATGATATGAACTATTTTTATTTACCTCTTCGATTACATTATTTCCTCCAAAATGTGCCTATTTATAAGACAAATTAAAATTCAAAATGATCGCCATGCCAAACTATAGCCTGATTGAGCAATAGCTGTAATTGAAACTTTCTACGTTTAGCTAAATATTATTACGTAAACTTTTTAAGAATTGTCAAATCTTTTTTTTTGTAAAAGTAAAATACCCAAGGGTAGAAAACTTATGTACCAATTCACCTTTCTATAACGAATTTTATATGTTTTTTGAAGTTGAAATTATTAAACATGATAAAGAATATTACCCAATCAATAGTGATCATCTCCCTTTAAATATTAAATATTAATTATTACTTATTTATTGTTAATTATTCCAGTATATTATGTTCACAGGTCAAAGTCCTTAAACAAAAATTGTTATCAAAAAACTTATCTTTTCGTAAAACGTTCTTGCTAAAATGCATATTTACACTTACCGAAGAAATTTCTTTGCACTCACTTTGAGGTGTTTATTTCTTCGCACTTCGTTATTTACGATATGTGAGTACTTCTTATTGCAAAAGAAATATTTAATAACAGCTTGAACGTAATGAATCATAATATTTCATTTCCACACCTGAGAAAAATCGATAAGGAAATACGAATGTTTACAAAACTTGAGAGAAATTCTTCGTGTTTCGTTATAGACCAGATTATTAGTCATACGGAGGAAATACGTAATTTGTTCGAAATATATTATGGGGCCAATTTTCGAATGAAATAGAAATGATAAGTTACGGGTCTATCTTCATATGAGTTAGTAGTAACAAAATGTCAAAAAGCTATGTATTTTCTGTGTGGTCAGGCTTTTTACACATAAAAGCTAACTTCACGTATGTGTTATCTAAGAGTGTTATCAAAAAAATGCGTTTATGATAAAATTGTTATTTAACGTTTGTACAGTTTGTAGATTAGATTTTATTTATAAAATGCCTGATCGCACAGCAAATACATTGCTTATAAATTAAATCCGTTACTGCGTTTTTGCTTTGGGAAGGAAGCGGTCGCTTTCTCGTCTCACAGGCAGTTTTCTGACCTTTTAGGTATATGAGTCAAAATAATGCCATTGTGTATTTTCCAGAAAATATAAAAAATTTACTTCAGATACAGAACAATAAAATTGTGTTCAAGTGTGAATAGCTCAAATGTATAGATTATTGAATAGTAAGGGGTCATATTTGTAACTACGACAATCTTTGGAGATGAATAACGGCAATCCTGATTACAATCCTGATATACATACCGAAAAATAAACGAAACGAAATTCAATATGGTTTTTCCATAGCCTGAAATAACAATACTATGGAGTGCAAAATTCATCAGTGATATCAATAGTATTTAAGCAGCAAAAAATATTTAGTATTTTATTATTACTTTTACACAATTATATATATATATATATATATATATATATATATATATATACATCTATATATACATTCCCGTCAGTCTTATATTTATCAAATCTTTCCTATTTGCTCTTATTGTGGTCGGTAACATGGTCGTCTTATTGTGGACTTTGACTTTGAACATAACATGGCATAAGGCGGATAAATGTCTGCACTTTATACCACTTTTGTCATTTCCTGCGATGATCCAATGCAAAGAGATCTAAAACACATGTGTAGTTACTTGGGCGATGTTGTAAACAACGTTAAATTAATGGCTTGTAATTCCCCACTATAAAATATGTTTACAAAGAAAGTTTATTTTAGTTATACACGGTTGTAATAACACTGATGGATACACGGTTAGGAAAATTTAATAATTAAACATTTATAAATTTAATTAGTTTTGAACATAGGTTCTCTAAGCGCATGTTCGAAGTTGGTAGTGTATAGTGAATTTTAAAATAAATCCCTACGCTCCTACAGTCTTGTTTGTTAACGATTAACAAAATCAATGTTGGTATGAATTAAATACATATAAGCAAATAATACTCATATAATATAATAATTTTCCAAGCATTCCATAATTTTAAATTTTTAATACAGATCTTGAATACAGTAATCTACTATCACTAATTTGTATTATCAGACATTTTTACATTGATGATTACTTCTGAAGTTCCTTATCATTTGTAAACATTCCAATGTGCTTTTTTATTACTGTATGGAGAGCATGATATTTAAATGAGAACAGTTGTAAAAAATCGGATGTGACTAAATGCAATAGATAAAGAAAGTTTCGAAATCTAAACAGACTCTAGATTTTCCTCTTGAGCCAGAAACTTCAAAAATGAGATTTACCAATAACTTAAATTATTGTGACCTCATGATGATAACATTTACTCTTGTAGTATTGTATGCTGAATGACTTATTAACCCTTTCCACTCGCGAATTGCGAAATATTATTATTAAGAATTATTTATTGCGAAGAATTACATCTAAGTTTTTTCTGACAAGGACAACTATTTCCTTCTTCCTTTGGAATTTTGATAAAACTTGGCATGATGATAATTTTGGTACCTAACTGACGTCAATGAAATATTAGAGGCCTATGAAATATATCGTAAGTTTCTGATAGACAATTACACATATATAATAAAATCAGAATAAGGTGGATATGGTAATATTTAATAGATTCAATAATGCTCCATAAATTTTTCACTTATACTGTTGATAATAATTAATTTTACCAATAATTTCGTTAACAGTATGATGTGTAAAATTTTGTTTGAATTGATTTTATTAAAATTTGTGTGGTATTTGCCACTTACACCATTTAAATACCACACAAATAAGTTAAATCAAGTATATTGACACCTTTGGCTTCTTCAATGCCAGATTAACATAGCATGTAATTAACACTTATTACAATAAAATTAATTTCAAACAATTTCACGATTTGCACATCCGTTGATTACAATAATTTTCACTGCGTTTAAAATAAATATACAAGCACTTGCAAAGGTAAATATATGTTTTCTTCTGTCAGCCTTTTAGTTATTTGCTAAAAAAATTACCACCATTATTTAAAATAAACTGCAAAATTGCATATCCTGTTCTTCTAGAGAATCAGTGTCGACATGCAAAAAAACATTCATTCACACTTGAAAATTCTTAAATGATTCGACACTGATTAATCTTGATCTATTTTAGATGCATCTCGACCGAATGAAAATGTGAGAGTAAATTCTATATATTATAGCCTTAATTAGAATATAAACTGGAGAAAATTTAATTAGAAGAAAGTACAAAATGCATAAAATCCTATAATTGAATTATTTCAGAAATCCTATTAATGTGGTTAGCTAATTCCATGTGAAACAATGCAGAAATTATATTTTAAAATGGGATCGAGAAAATTCTAAAAGATAAAACATAATTGGTAAAGGTGATAATAAATGATTGAATTGATCAGAAGTAATCACAAATGTAAAAATGTCTCATAATATTATACAAATTAGTGATAGTAGATCATTGGATTTAATATCTGTATTAAAAATTTAAAATAATAGATTGCTTGGAAAATTATTATGCTAAAAAGTAAATGTTTGCTAATAGGTAATATTCGAAATATTAGGTTTTCAAATAGTTATACTTAGGTAATTATTTTTGTATTATATTTAAAGACTTACATTTGTATTACATAAAAAAAACATAAGAATATATTTATTGAAGTAAAACTTTTTTAGGCGCGACTAGGGAGTAAATCTGTGAAAATGCAACGGAAGTTGCGTTACGCCCGAACTCTAGAGTCAATAGAGATCATAAAAATAAAATTTTATGAAATGATTTCAACAGTAGTAGTATACGATATCAAAATAAATATCGTATATTTTAACCACATTTTTTGCTATGTCAGTCATATGTGTTTGACGCTAACAAGTTCTACATGGGCCACGTCAGACATATATGACTGACATACGGAAAAAGAGGAAAAAATGTATTAATATAGGGCTATGTCAGTCACGTATGTGTGACATAATAATAGTGTTTTTTTCAGGAAATTTGTCATTGCATTGTTACATTTTGAATAAAATTATCTAATAAAGTTTAGTAACTTCGTGACCCATGTGAAACATTTTCTGATTGTGGCGATTAATGTGTTAAATAATAATTGTGAAATATAAACAAGTCTATTAATAAATTGCATACAATTTTATTAAAATAAAATAAAATCACTAATTTTATAGGACTAAGAGGCCACATAGCTCCAAGTTGAACTTTGGAGTTAGCACTCTATATTTATAAAATTTATTGCTCCAATGCGCAAATCCATAAATTAAAAACTATTAATCATCAAATACAGCCAATTAAAAAATATATAACAGAAAATATTACAAATAAATCTGTTTACCGCATACATTAATTTTTGTACACAATCAATTAATTCCAACTATTTATTTAAAACGCAAAACAAATATTTTTATGTGCAAAGAATAAAATTACAGTAATCAAATTCATATTTCGTGCTGTTTTATATTTCCTGTTGCTAATTTTGGGACCGTGAAATATTGGGCAATAAAATCATAAAATTAAATTGACTTATGATTTAAACTTGAGATAAAATTATGAACAACAATAAATTCATATTTAAATACACGCTGGTTAATCGATGCAGTCTGAAAAATTTGAGATCTAGTGAAATAATAATTTAATTCGTAATTTAGGATTTTTAAGAATGCGTTTGAGAAGGTCATATGAATAAATATAAAGCATTTTGTGTAGTATTTATATTTAAATTTGTATAGCAAAATTTAAATCATAATTCATAAGAGCATAATAGATTTTTTGCTGAAAAGAATGACTCTTGTCGGATTTGGCATTCAAAATTATATTCTACAGATTCCACTGACATTCGATCTCTTTATCTTTTAAAATCTATGAATTCATAAGTAAACTAAATCAATATGTATAGGAATTCAAGAATATAACAATACACCACTTCATAAGCAAACAGGTTTATTTATGGAAGCTGTAAAATATATTTGCTCACCAATTTAATATCTTCAACTTACGATTGTATAAAAATTTATTTTATAAATCAAATTACCAGAAAGAAATTTTTAAAATACCATGATTATTGATTTCTATATAATCGCGTGTGAATTAGGTCACAAACAAATTTCAACATTAATTTTATTGGCATTCTTATTTTTTATATATCTCATGTACTTAAAACATTATGATTTTATTTGCATTTAAACGCACATAAATAGTTGGAATATTTATTAAATTATCAATCTTTCGCTGTAATATAATCTAAGCTTTACGATCTTTAAATGATATAAAATGAGTTTATGATCTTGAGAAGAGTTTAAGTTTCGCGAAGTGAAAAATACGTGAAATTGACCATAATAGTTCTGAGATATCGTTGATTTATAGTAAAAATATAAAAATATTTGAGACTTGCGAAACAAAGCAAAATTTGAGTTACGCGATATTTAAGAGTTGTTCTGGTCCAAAAGCTTCAAGAAATATTTTTCTTAAACTTTTCCAAGTTTAACTATTCAAGAATATGTGTACAAGAAGATTTTTTAAAATTTGAATTATTTTCTATATAGTTGTTTGTCTACGATAATCCTCCTTTGTTTCCTCGATCTGCGAAAATTTAAACTCGTTTTTCTCGAAAGTGTCTTTTTCAATATGATACCCATGATTTCTCAACTTTTACTAGCCCAAATTACTTGAAATTTTTTAAGAATCTTCTTTATTGACTTCTCTTTAGAATGATCTAATCTCATCCACAATTTCCGATTTTTACTATATTTAAAAAAATCGAGAATATCAAAAAAAAGTTGTAATTTTTTATTCGGACAGTTCCTATTTTGTGATTATTCTTCACTTGCCCGTATTTCCTATAAATGCGACATTGTAGCTAAATAATTCCGTCTTATTTCGGAAATCTGAATCTGAAATCAAGGTTGCTAATTTTTTGAGAACCCTACTTCATCACTCGCTAGAATTAAAACATTGTGACTGTTTTTAATTTTCATTTTTTCTGTGTTCTTAAAATATTAAATAACAACATATAATTTTTTTCATTAATTAGGTTCATTTAAACTTTGGATCCGTAACTGTGAATAACATTTCTAGAACCACAGTCAAAAATTATGATATAATTCCAAAAAATTTCAAGAATTAAAATTTTTTGTTAAACTATGAACTTAAAATTTTCAAATTTGCTCTTGACAAGCCCTCCTTTAAAAATGTACTAAAAGTGTTTTAGCAAATTCCATCAAAAGTTGGGGCACTTAATCAAGATTGTAGAATGATAAAATACTTGATAGTTTCATAATGAAAAAAATGGAATTAAGAAATAAAAATCTAAAAACAACCAGATTTTTCTAGTGCATTTTACTCACAATTAGTTCAAATGTTTGTTGTATGCGCAAGCTCCAATGTGCAAGTCAAAAACATTTGAACTGGTTGTGAGCAAAATGCGCAGAAATCATGTTATATTTAGGTTATTTTTTTACTAAATTTTTTTAACCCAGTATAACAAATTCTGAGGTTATAAGGGAGAAAGGAACAAATAAATTTCACATTTAGTATATTAAAACAATTTATACAAGAATTATATCCATATTGCAAAAGAAAGTCGCAAGTAATTTATAATCATATTAATCATGAAAACTTTAACAGATATATGAGGTAATATATGTGACGGTTAACATAATTGTCTAACGTTTTTATTGAATTTATCAGAACTTAAAGGTTCTATTAGCTACCAAGCAGTTGTCTCATCTCAATGTGATAAATTTTATCATTACAATTTCTGTAATAGTGATAAATTTTTTATGCAACAATGGCTAAGAGTAAGGACTATTTTCTCTTGGCAAAAACATGTCACTACATACGCTGATCGAGTTGAGTATCGAATCCCATAGCTACTATTACCACTAACCCACAGCCCCCTTACAGCATAATATATAGATACCAATAATTGATTTGAAAACGAACAAACATTTTTTTTACATTTCTTCGATGCAACATGAGATTTTTATCTAATCACTTACTTAGCCAGACGTGTCCTCGTCCGATGGCGAAATCCAAACCCGCCAAATCTCTGCGCAATTGTGTACGATCCATGTCTAAAACGCACTCAGGTAACAAAAACAGCTGATCGGGGTCTTCCTCGGCCGCCAAAAGCCGTGGGCGCGAAGACAAACGCGCGGCGGTCAACATAGCTCGGTTAAAACGACGGCAAATAATACGCTACAGTTACGATAATAAAAGAAATAACAAACAGGATAATAATTATATTTGCTTGTGTTTCAGGCGCATTCTGGTGCAGGTAAAAATCAGGATGTTCTACTCTGGCATTTTTATTTCTCTCCACGAGTTGCAGTTGCAATTATCAAGCAAGATTTTTTGTCCAAACATTAAGTTCCAACTTTATGTGTCGTATGCAAAACTTAATGAACGTGGCTCTAGATTATATTACATTCAGTTTTTGTTGTTTTGTTGTTATCTTCTCACTGTTCTTAATCGGTCGACTTGGTATTGGTGGTTTTGCGAAAGGCAGGCCTTCAGGCGAAAACAAGCAGAATTCCCAACGTGAAAGAGTTATCATGCTAAAACATCTTTATGGGCGATGCACGCATTACGACATCCAAACAACACGACCAACACACTTGGTCACGGTCCTTTTCAAGGTCAGAGGGAAAAAATGTATCTAATTAAAAGATCCTTTAATAATTTCAATCTTCTAAGGTACTTCCTTGGTACAATTGTATTATAACACTGACATCTAAACACGGCACGACCAACGCACTTGGTCAGGGTCCTTTTCAAGGTCAGAAGAAAAAAAAGTATCTAATTAAAAAATCCTCTAACAATTTCAATCTTCTAAGGTACTTCCTTGGTACAATTGTATTATAACACTGACATCCAAACACGGCACGGCCAACACACTTGGTCAGGGTCCTTTTCAAGGTCAGAGGAAAAAAAAGTATCTAACTAAAAGATCCTCTAATAATTTCAATCTTCTAAGGTACTTCCTTGGTAAAAATGTATTGCAACACTGACATCCAAACACGGCACGGCCAACACACTTGGTCAGGGTCCTTTTCAAGGTCAGAGGAAAAAAAGTATCTAATCAAGACATCCACTGATAATTTGAATCTTGTAAGGTATTTCCTTGGTACAAATGTATTACAACACTGACATCCAAACACGGCACGACCAATACACTTGGTCAGGGTCCTTTTCAAGGTCAGGGGGAAAAAAGTATCTAATTAGAAGACCCTCTAATAACTTGAATCTTCTAAGGTATCTCCTTAATAAAAATGTATTAAAACACTGACATCTAAATACAGCACTACCAACACACTTGGTCAGGGTCCTTTTCAAGGTCAAAAAAAAAAGTATCTAATCAAGACATCCTCTGATAATTTGAATCTTCTTAGGTATTTCCTTGATACCACACTGGCACGAAATATTACATAACTCCAGAAGCTGTATAAAAACACAAGTCAAAAAATATGGTATCACGATTGTTGCCACTGATGTAAAAAAGCACACTTGTTTGAATCACGTTATTTAGATATATGTATTAGACTTTTATCAAGATTTATTTATTCAGCATATCGATTGAAATATCAATTGGTTTCGCAAACAGACTGTCCGTTTGCAACGGTTAAAACAACGAACAATTTGTTGTGACTGTTATGTTTGAAAAGACAAGTTGACCGCATATGCAAATCATATGATCGTAGTAAAAGAAATTCTTTACTTCTGGAACCAAGTCATCATCAATCCTTTAGGACTATATATATTTCCACTTAAGCATTTGTCTTTATGCACTATATTTTTTTGTAACTGTATATTTTGGCATAGCATAGATCACACATCCCAAAACTAATACTGTATGTATGCAGAATATTTCATGTTATGACAGAATCCAAACTATGATGATATCATCCAACGCATGTGAATCATCATTTGGCAGCTCAGAGGCATTTCCATGTTAAAAGATGAAACAAATTAAGAAAAATTATCCATGGGAGGTTGACATATGAAAACACTGATAAAATTAAAATCCACCTTGGGGGTAACAGAAATAGATTATTTGAGTTATAACACTACTTTAGGTAACAGAATTAATAAATATAACTTGATATTATATATTTTTAACAGTAAGTATTTAGATCACTAGGTATCAATAGAAGTTTGTATATTATTTTTAATTAAACAAAATTTCATTTATCATTTATATTTAATATCTTCGATCTACCACGTGGTGACCATCGAAAGGCAAAAAGTCGCGGAGCACTCGCCTGTAGCGCGTCCCGTCGTATACTGACATCGCGGTGTTGAAGTCGATCAGTTGTACTACGTTAGCGGGCTTTCTGATTTCTCTGTATGAGTACATGTTATATGAGTATATGACGAGTATGTATGCACATGGACATTATATGAATACCACTGAAAAAACTTATCACAATCAATTGGTGGGGAATTAAAGTAATGAAAATCTATATGTACTGCATTAATGATAGTTGACCAGTGTGTAGGGAAAAAGGGTATAAAAAATAACGAGTTCCTGAATATTGATAATGAAGACATGTATGAGGAGTAGAGAATATTTTTCAACCGTAATGAACAATAATCGTAGTTCAATAAATAACTTAATATGCATATAAGGGGGCGTCCATTAATCACGTGATCGATTTTTAAGGATTTTTGATACGTCCCCCCTCCCCCTTTTTGATACGTCCCCCCTCCTCCTTTTTGATACGTCATGATATTCAAAATAACCCCTTCTCCTTCACCAAACATCACGAGTATGTTTAGTTACGTAAAATTTTATGAACGAATTTTTCAAATTTATGAAAAAATATTTTTTTTTCTTTTGAAAATTTAGGCTAATCCTTCCTCCCTCCCCCTACGTACTTTTTTGTGATTTTTTATCAAACCTACCCTTCTCTTAAAAGCCCCGCGTAATTAATAGAAGTCCCCTGATAGGAGAGGCTGGGTGCAGTTGTGCTGCTTTTTTATCAGCAATAATTTTGTTAACTTACTAGTTAGCTGGAAGAAAGGTAAATTATACGGTAATGGTAAACATTTGTCTACATTTCGAAATATTGTCCTAAAATACGATGGATTAATCATGTAATCGTCATATGAATACCACTGAAAAAACTAATTAATTGGTGGGGAATTAAAGTAATAAAAATCTATACTATATTAATGCTGGACAAATGCAGGAATATAAAAGGGTATTTGAATATAACGAGTTTCCGAATATTCATAAGGGACCGTCCATTAATCACGTGATCGATTTTTTAAGATTTTTGAATTGCTTCCTACCCCTTGGTGATAATACGTGGTGATAATTAAATCCCCCCCTCCCTCACCTAGCATAACGTGTATTTTTAGTACCTAGAAAGAGCCGTAAAATTCCAGGATTTTATTCTTATATTTTGTTTTGTTTTTTAAATTCAGGTAAAATCCTAGTGGTGCATGGCATCGTGCCTTAAGGCAAATTGCTGAAACTTCCCATACCGCAAATTAAAATTTTTAAAAAAACTTGACAAGTTTTTGAAAACTGAAAAAATTAGATTTATGAGAATTTTGAAATTTTGGAAAAAGTTTTACTTCTTTAAAAAGTAGATTTTTTTATTTTTAACTTTTCTTTCAAAACAATCGCGCTGCGTGACGGTTTTAGAGATAAAATATCGAGGCGCGTAAGCGTCGCGTCGCAGTCTGACGGCTTATATGCCAAAAACAAATCAGCACGTCTCCCCATTAATACAAATCGAATCTTTTTTGAATTATTCAAATCTGTTAATTCGTGTTCCCAAAATCGTCGACAAAAAATTGTATCCGCACACACACACACGCACATACACACACATACTTAATTTTTTACTAATGTATGCCAAAATGTTCAGAAACCTTTAAAACATATTGAAGGTCATTTTCTTTTTAAATCATAATTTTGGATCTATAGCCTCAAATGAAAATTTAATATCATGCTACCTGATATCGAGCTTGGCCGAGGTTCGGATCGAACCCGCGACTAGTTTTATGTTATCCCACGTCCTTAACTATTTTTGAAATTCATTTGAAAATAAATAAATATAATTCTACAGTAAACTTATAAAATATTTTGCAATATACATAAGGATATTTACATGATTTTCAGATCCTCATGTTTTATGTAAATTCAAGTCATATAAAAATTTAGTTTTTATTACATTTAGTAATTAGTCATTTAGTAATTAAGTCTTATTATGTGTATACTAGCAATATCTGTATGGTTGTTATCGAAATATGTTTATACTAGCAATATACGTATTACAGTAATTGGAATATGTTTATGCTTACAATATATGTATTATTATGAAATGATTTGACGTATGCTAAATATTTGTATATAATAATATTATATTTCTAGGTATTTTATCTCATTTGCATTTTGTTTTTATCATATTTATTATTAGAATTGTGCTATAATTAAACATGTATTTTTTTTAATTTGATATATAAAGAATTTATTATTCCTCAATTGAACTGCTTAATATTCTCGTCATTTCCAATCTAAGATTTTAATGATTTTTCATATTAATAAATATGTCAAGTAAAATATGATGATATACGAAGAGAATATAATGAAAACATTACCATACAACATTGTATCATTAAAATTCACACATGTATAAATCACAAGGCGATGTTTTTCCCTTATTAAAATAAAACTGAATCTAATGATTCAAAATATGTTGTATAGTAATAATACAGTTAACAATTAACTACAAAGTACGATGCACCTATAAAGTCATTCGCCATAAAAGAAGATACGAGATCATGTAGATTTTATTGTACAACATCCGACAGAATTAAATATCAAGTAACTAATTATATTATAATTATTTTTTTCTGCAATCAACACGTAGTTGAAGGAGAATTATAAATGAAGTTAAATTTGTGTAAGGATATATTAATTAGTTTCAACGCAAGTTTTAAAAATGATATAAAAAATAGTGGTGCATGGCATCGTGCCTTAAGGCACATTGCTGAAACTTTCCGTGCCAAAAATTAAAATTATTAAAAAAGCTGCAAACTTTTTTCAAAATTGAAAAAATTAGAATTAGAATTTGAAATTTTTGAAATAAATGACTATTTTGAAAAATTTGAATGTTTTTATATTGTGAAATTTTTTAATCATTTTTAACCTTTTTTAAAGCAATCGTGCTGCGTAGCTATTAAAGACATCAGATTAATTAGCACGGCTCCTCATCGATAGAAATCGAATGTTTTTAACTTCCCGTAGGGCAAGTTATAGTAGTACAGTAATCCAAAACAATTGGAAATTTTAGTCATACCTTAAAAAAATTGGTGTATGTGTATGTGTATGTGTGTGCGTATGTGGGTGCGGATACAAATTTTCATCGACGATTTCGAGAATACGGATCAACCGATTTGAATATTTCAACTAGTGGTGCATGTCATCGTGCCTTAAGGCAAATTTCTGGAACTTCCCGTACCACTGGAACTTCCCTTTAAATTTGTTTGAAAACTTTGAAATAAAGAGATTTTTGAAAATATATAAATATTTTCATTTTCTGTATTTTTGCGACTACTATAACTTACCCTCTATATACTATAATTAACCCTACAAGTTAAATAAAAAGTTGATAAGATTTGTGATATGGCATTTGTCATTTTTCTCTCTTCATTATTATTCTTAAAAAACGTTATGTATTTATAAGTTTTAAAGATCATTTTACTCACCATACCCAATGCAAGAAAAGATTTACAGAGAAATTGAACTTGCTTACCTGAAACAAAATAAAAATCATTAAATACTTTATATTTTATAACGTATTTAATTTAAAACTAAAGAAAAATATCTAGTAAGACTAACAACTCTATATATCGATTTTATGCCGAACAATTTGGGGTATTGCGTGTAACATATCTGGTGACCCAATATTTCACGTAATAAATTATTAATATACATTCAGAGAAATCATTAAGAATAAAAACGTTGTAAAAATGATCGATATAAATAGATTTACATAGAAATATAAAAACATCACTTTGTGCCAAAAGTGTGTTATGGTAAGGCGGGACACAAAGATCCAACTTGACTTTGAGGAATATGTAATAAACTACAATGTAACTATGATCAGTAAAATTATCAGTTAATTCCTAAATATAGAAATGTGCTTTTACTATTTTTCTAAAATTTGTCACATGTTGCTTTTTACCCCATAGGTAGGAAAAAAAACAGTTGAAAAATATTCAATTAATGCCAAAAATGTGTTAGGGTAAAGCGGGGCACAAAGATCCAATTTGACTTTAACTAATAAGTACTAAACAAACAACCATCGTACCTATGATCAGTAAAATTCTCACTTAATTCATGATTATAGAAATGTGTTTATTTTTACTATTTTTATAAAATTTGTCACATGTTTTTTAACCATTTTTCTAAAATTTTTACCCCATAGGCAAGGAAAAAATAGACAACTAGAGGACAAACAAAATTTCGTGGGTATATTTTTTATAGATATAACACTGTATATAACCTTGATCTGGAATTTTGTTAGAAATATTTATCAGCAGAGTTTGATTAACTATTTATTTAATTTAGCTGTTGAAAAGTTGTTTTTTTATTTACTATTTTGTACTGCTTACATATTTGTCTGAGTAAAGGTTTAGTTGGACCTTTTTACTTGTTAAGATAATTAAGTGAGAATGTAGATAAAGAAATAGTACTACATTGGTACAAAATATATAATTTATAAATCCAAATATTTGTTTACTAAATTCTTTCAGGCATATTATTTATATTTACGCAGAAATATGCATAAACACCTATAAGTTTACTGTTGATTTTGCCTATATGTTTAGTGTTGAAATTTTATGCTAATATAACATTCTATATATGTTTATAAATAAATTTATAAGATTATGCGCAAAACTAACAATGACTAGGCATTATATTACATGAAACTACATTATTCGGCTTATTTTGTATTTTTATAAAATATTAACTAGTTAGAAAACGTAATTTGGGTTATTTCTCCTTGTGAAAAGTAGATCACTCAGACATTATAATTACTCCTTAATTATCAGATTATAATAACCTTTACAACCTTTTAATAACGTATCAGTTAATATATTCTCAACCTACTACATTGTAGGATTTCAACCAACAAATTCAGGTTACTATCTTCTGACATAATTTAATAGTAATTACATATTAAAAAGGCTCAACTGTGATTTATCAAGTTTCTCATTACTCAACATAAATATGAAGTTAAGAAAAATAGTAACTAATGAGTAATTTCGACCTACATGTTACTAAAGCATTTAGTAGGTAAATGAGACTACTAATGGAGTTATGTAACAAATGATGAAGAGGAAAACTTTCCATTCCGGCTAAATGGAAAACACTGATTCTCACAGTGCGGAAAGAAAATCATGATTTCATCAAATGAATCATAGGATGCAGTGAATTTCATAAGATTACCATAAAAAGGATGTCTCGTAATGGAACTACTTTGAAATAAATGGTGGAAATCCAGTTTTATAAATAGCGCTTAATGCTCCTAATATTTTTTATTCCAGTTTACACTTTACATATTCTCTCATTAAATAACTTAAATATCCAACCAATGTTTTGACTTATGAATGTCATGATGGAATTTCAAGCACATATGCACACAGTATTTTATAAATATAATTACTGACTTCAGATTTCTAAACGGTCGATAAATTTTACAAATTTCAGATACTTTATATAATTTTCTGTATTGCTTTTTTCTGTAACAGTTAAACAGTATAAATCTTGGTGCAAAACCCATAATAATGCAAACAAAATTTATACTTATTGTTAAAATCTCTATAAAATATCTGATAATTTGATGCGCATATGTCTAATGATCATTTTTGTCCGCCAAATGGCATTTTTTTACTTTTTTTATTGGATCTCTAAAACCGCTGGAACTGCTTTCCAAAAAGTTCTATCGTCTTCATTTCGTCAATACAAGTAAAATGTTGAGATTTGTATCGCGGCATCCGAGTGGAAAGGGTTAGTAATAATTATGATCTAATAAATATGATACAGTCACAATTACTGTAACCGTGTTAAATAAAATATTAACAGATTCATTCCAAATGATTGAACTTTTTAGAAAATAAATTGAACACATAGAATTTGATCTGTGTTTTCAAATTCACATTCAAAAATATTTCATTACAGCTTTCAATTTAATTATAACCATTTATAATAACTTTTAATAGTGATATTTAAAAATATTCAAAAACATTAACAAGATAATCGTCATGTCAGTTATATTTGTCTGACGCTAAGCAGTTCTACATGAACATGAAGGAGAAAAATAGTTTTAATATAAGGCCATGTCTGTCATATATGCGTGACATAAAAAATGTCTTTTTCCATGAATTTTGTCAAAAAAAATTCTTTCATACATAAGGGACCGATTCTGCCGCATAACGCACCAATGTTATGGCAAGGCCATGTTATGAAGAACTTTCCATACAAATTCGTTCTAAATATTGAAAAAAGCCATGTGGTTGTTTACAGTAAGGCGATCTTTCCGGTTGTCAGATAGAAAACCTAACCTAGAAAGGGCACAAATGTCAAAAAACTATGTTAGATAACAGGGTCTTTCTGACCCAGCTTCATAACATACGAGTGACGTTGCAGTTTATGTGTAAAACACTTGAAAACACAGCAAATACATGACATTTTGATAGTATTCAGTATGATTCAGTAGCATAATGTGTGCAAGTTAGGCCGTAACATGGCCTTGCCATAACATTTGTCTGTTATGCGGCTGTATCGGTCCCCACGTATCTATCTTCATACATTTTTTACTAAATTACCATATAAATTTACCATGGCTCACGTAAAAATGTTTCTGACATTATCGTGGCGATTAAAGATTGGAAAATAATATTCAATATAAAAGTGGAAATCAATGTAATTATTAATTTTGATCACAATAAATACCATGTTGTGTGCGAAAAAATAAAACTCTCTCAAATATTTCAATTTCAATAACAAAATCCTTATTTAAAAATCCCGCATCCTCTTTCTCGCATTGGTAAAACAAAATATAATTCCATCTGGAATCAGTGGAATCTCACATATTCCAAAACATTAACGTGTGATATAAAACTGTATGATGAATATCAAGAAAAACTAACGGATGTTTATTTATAAACTGTACCAATAATTTTAATCAAATTTCTTTCATTATGATAAACATGTAGAACAATAAAATTGCAATCAGTGTGCTCGAAATTAGATCGTATTCGTTATATTAGTAATTAATAGTGCATACAATCTTGTGTGTGTGAAATATATTAACACACATTTTGTGAAAATGATAAAAATTGAAGAATTGATTTCATATTTCACGCTCGAGAGTAATGAGATGATTTGGCATATTTTTGTAATAAACACACAAATAATGTTTGTTTGCTTTCTTCTATCAAAATAGAAGATAATTATTCGAAAATAATTATTATTTACATTAATTGATTTTTTATGTAGGTATATCGCAATTCTTCGAATGGAATTATTAAAAATAATTTAATTGTTCATGTTCTTCAATTAATAAATTTTGAACGTTGATTGAAGAAAGAGATGATGCTAACCAAGTAGCAAATAATTGAGAAAGTAAATTTCTATAATACTAACGATATCTTCTGTAATTTGCCTAAGATGCAGCAATGCCTGAGAAAAACTATCTTCACTCCAAAATAATTTTTAATAAAACATAAACAAATAAAAATAAACATGTTCAAGTAAAAACGGATTTTACTACTGCTTGATATTACGCTGGCAGAGGTGGGTATAAAATTTAGATACTTGTCGTTGCAAGGCCAAAGCTCTTACCACTGGGCAATGTCAAGTCGGAATAAATACTTAACATTGTATTGTGTATGATATCATGAGACTTTTCCAGACTTTTGTAATGTGTAAAACTAAGATATTAAAAAAATATTGAGAAATTGAGAAAATTAAAATAATTTAAGTAAAAACTTTTTTTCTGATTTTTATGCTGTTTATAAAATAAGTTTGAGTGAATATAGGGTAGAGCGGAGCACGAAAGTCCAATTTGACAATAAGTAATTATTGTGTCTTAACGAAATTTTCAGTAAAATTCTCAGTTAATTTCTAATTATGAGAATGAGTTTTTTTTACTATTTTTCTAAAAATTTGTCATCTGTCCCTTTTTACCCCACGGGGGAGGTAAACTGGGATAGCCAAGGAGCAAACAGATGCAATGTCTTAGTTTTAATTTTAAAAAGATTTTACCAAATAATAGTTACATTATTCAACCAATGCAAAATATAGATTTCATGGGTACATTTTTACGAAGATAACACTGTATATAACCTTGATCTGGTATTCCGTCAGAAATATGTATTAGCAGAGATGGAATAACTAATTTAATTTATCTCTTGTAAAATAGTGTTTTGTTGTCTCAATTTACTTTCCTGGGTAATGGTTCAACTGGTCCTTTTTACCCCACCAGCATGTAAGATTTTATGGAGGTTTTATAAAAATTGTTAAATCTGACTTAAAATGAACAATACCTGTTATAAAACAATTAAATAACGTATACTTAAAAATTATATTAAGGTCTCGTAAACTAAACAACAGTGCTCACAACCAAGAAAACTAACAACGAAAGAAAATACTTTCGTTATGGATTTTCAAACATTGCCGTTTATTTCCTGATAACGATGTCGTAAGAATCAAGGTGATGGCTGGTTATACATCTTTTGCCCTCTGCTTTCAAATATTCTTGTTAAAGAATTCTTAGCTGGACATGTTTCTGAGATATCGGTGGTGGATCATTTTACCCGCGATCCTTTAAACAGCTCTTTATATATTTGCATCAGTTTCGACGAATTTCACTAATTTTCTTCCCAAGGTAGCTTTCAAGCTGCATAAAAAAACAAAAATTTCTCTCGGCTCTAACGTTTTCAAAAAGCATTTCGCGAAACAATTTATTCAAGTAAATGAAAGAAAATAACACGCTAAGTAAGCAAAGTAATTCTTAAACGCTCATTATTATATTCATAAGATCTAATAGTTATAGTCATGCGATAATAGAGATAATATAGCCAAGAATTAACATCGATGGTCGAAGAAAATAAATTCTACGAGTATTAGATAAATTACATACATTTTCCTTAGAACGCATAGTAAAAACTCTTCCATAACGCATATTTCGCTAATGATAATGCTTAATGGAGAGCATTAGAGCGTACAACACGCACGTGCATTTTTTTGCAAATTTTTCATGAAACTTTGTAATAAATGTACACGCATATGCATGAAAATGTTCATGCATATATGCATAGGATAGGATTTGATTCGCCTTTAGAAAATAATAAATTTATTTTGATACTTGCACATTCGTGCTGGTAATCTCTATAATTGAATATTAAGCATTGTATTTAAAGTTATCTATTTTCTGAGATGTGAACAACAGACCGGTTAAAAATTTGCTATGATATTATCTACATGGGTATATAAAATGTTATTATCTTGTACAAATAAATTGAATAACTAACTTCCCGTAAGGTAAGTAATAGTAATTGCAAAAACATAAAAAATAACAATGTTTGGATATTTTTACGTTTCAAGACCTCCTGAACATTTTGTCACACCCAAAATGTATGCATGTGTATATGGGGATTTCGGAAGCACAGACTTCAAAATTTTAAATATCTTGAAAATGTTAAATTACCGTACGGGAAGTTCCAGCAATTCACGTTGAAATTGAAAATTGAAATTGAATTTTTTTGCATTTTTTCACGTTTCGAAGGTTTTTGAACATTTTGGCATACCTCAGAAAAAATGAATGTGTGTATGATGTATGGATACAATTTTTCGTCGATGTTCTGTGGGCGCACGGATCAACCGATTTGTATAGTTCAAAAAGCATTCGATTCCTATTGATAGGGAGATGTGTTGCTTAGTTTATGGTAACGGCATGTCTAGGCGTTTCGGAGATTCGAAGTAAAGAGTGCAAAAAATAGAAATCGAGTTTTTGACAGAACGGAGCATTCCGGTTATATAATTCTTATATTTATTAAAAAATGTCCTTCGTTTTAAATTCGATTGATTAAGTTTTGTTTATTTACTATTCTGTAAACATATATAAATTACAGTATTTATAATAATCTATTGGAAAACATATTACCATAATAAATATTTCTCGAATATTTCATTACGGTACGGGAAGTTCCAGCAATTTGCCTTAAAGCACGATCCCATACACTATTTTTATTCGAAATGATTTTAATATAATGAATTTTGTATGACATATTTCGGTACATACCGAAAATCCTTCCCGACTAATTAAAAAAAAGAAATGAGAAAGACAAACTGTTCCAACTCTAAAACAAAGTATTTCTGTTTGAATGTCAAATATTTATTTTAAAATTATTCCAGAAACTTTGTAACAGACGTGTAAACATGTAGGCAAAGGGAATTTTTATTTGTTCTAAAAATTAAATATTTTGTAATTTCATGTATCTGTTATTCACAGGTAATTTTAAAACAAAGTGAAACCAAAGTCTAATAAACCGTAAACATAATTCACTGTTTGCTTTATAATAGAAATGTATATGAACGAAAATTGAAAGTTTTCTTTAATGTATCTTAAAAATGTTTTACCACGTTTTATTTTGCATTTTAGTTTTTCTTGAAAATCTTTAGGAAAAAGTTTGAAGTATAATAAGAGAAATTTGAAGAAGGAGGACTCATGAATTTTATGAATCAGAAGAATATTTTACCCTGTTCCTTGAAAATAATAACACAAATTAAACATTTGTGCCGTGTACTAAACGTAAGTTTATTGATTAGAAATTATTTCTATTTTATTCGTACTTTCTAGAAATCTTTGAAGTTACTAAAATAGAAAATATTTTTCAGGCAAGACAGTTATTACAGCTGTTCAAAGCATGAGATTATATCGCCAGCGAAAAAATAAAAAAAATACAACCAGTCAATAAATGTATGTTAATTTTAGTTACACGAAGTTCTTCAAACACAATTATTATATGATGAGTGCAATTGTGAAAACGAAGAAAAATATGTATGTGATTAATCTAAAATAATATCGGTATCGTATAGATTACAAACAAGACAAAATATGTTTTTTACAAAATAGCGAGTGTCTGAAAAAAAAAAGACACTTTTTTTGACATTGTCGATTTTTTTTAAAAATAGTAAACATCGGGATTTAGAGATGAGCGTTCATACTGAAGAGTCTATAAAAACACACTCTGTTAAAATTTGAAGTATTCGATGGAGTAGATGTTGAGAAATCGTGGGTATCGTTTCGAAAAAGACAATTTAAAGTTTTGCGGAATATGGAATCAGATGAGTATTATCGTGGTCAAACAGCTATATCTCCGAAACTAACAATAAGTTAAATTTTAAAAATGATTGACTGTTTTTAAATTCTACTCCAGTATACCCTCCTAAATTTTAACACTTTTTAAGTCACACATAATTCTATAAATCAATTCAATATCACAATACGAGTATATATTATAAATTATATAATTTATTCAATATCAAAATACGATTGTAATTGGATAAATTGTAATTACTTCTCGGAAAAGCAATAAAGTATACAAATAATCCTTATATGTATATATTATTTTAATAGCTCGTGTGACACCAAAAAAACATTCCACATTATTAAGGAAACATAATTTGCGTTCGTTGGCCCCTTTGGGCAACCACAATCAAAAAAACTTCTCAAACAAAACAAATTTAATTCATTCTTCTCTGATAACAATCCGTTAGGCACGAAACTTCAGGAACTGGGTTAATCAATACCTAAATTACAAACTACATTTACGCAAGTACATAAAATTATACCCCAGAACATGAATAAATCTAAACTAGATCTAACATACCTGAGCCAAATTTCAAAAAAGCCAACAACCTTTTGATTTGAAAAAACAAAAATTTTAAAATAAACATTACTTAAAACTCAGTCCACACACAGATTTATATTGCAAAGTTAGTGAAAGCGAATGTTTATGCACATCTTGATTTTTCTTATCCAAGTCACATGTTTTACAACAATTAAAATGATTTAATTATATTTAAACAAATAACTATAACTGTAATTATTTTATCTGCAAGCGATGACCGACAAACTAAGTCTGGCGTGTATGTTGAATTTTTTAGATTTCGAAAGTTCTTTCTTTATTATTTTTTGGTTCAGCCCCTCTCTCATGCGGTCAAGCCTAATTATTTTAAAATTATTAATAGAAATGTTTTCGCTGACCATGATTTATTGCGGATAATTACATATCAAGAATAAAGAAGAATTTCAACATTCTTAGAGTTTGATCAATGTACGTAGGTAATGTGCACGAGATATTGTAGTAATGCAATTTGTATCAAATATTAAACATTATTGACCCACTTAAGGCAGACATCATGAAGGCGCCACCGCGCTTGTTTTTGCTTCGTGCGTAGTATGCTACGACGGTTTTGATTTTATGTTTATTTGCCTTATTGTAGCTAAAATGAAACAAACAAGGTTTAATTTTAACTAAGGTCTGTAAAAGACAATAATTGGACGCATGCAAATCATACAACCGACCAAGGTTCCAATTTCCATAAATTCATATTCATATATATGTACTAGATGACCCGACAGACGTTGTCCTGTACCCACGTCTACAATTCAAAAACTCCAACAATTTTTAATATCCCAACCTATACTTTATAATATCCTATTTAATGTCCTGACCTTGTGATTCATTTATAGTCCTAACATAATATATACAATTATATACTATATTTTAGTATATTATATTATACATAAAATATATAAAATATAAATCTATTATTATTAGGTTGGCAACTAAGTAAGTGCGGATTTTTGTTATAAAATCAAAGACATTTTTTTCATGGAACTAAATAACTTTATTCTGTAATGTACTGCCCATTTTGATAAATGATTTCTTGTCATCTTTAAACCAGCATCATTGTAAAATTTTCATAAAACTTCTAGATTTTACTAAAAAAAAAACTGAATCAGGAACAATTTGACACCATCATGATCAATGAATTGTCTACCATTCAAGGAGTTTTGTAAAGATCGAAACATAAAGTAATCAGAACGTGCAAGGTCAGGAGAAATCATCCTAAAGAGTATATTGTGAATGTGATGAAACATCCCAATTAAGCTTCAATAATTTTTGCCAAGTGGCAAAAGATAGATGATGTCAATAATGGAGTAAATCACCGTTTCGATTTGTCAATTTAGGCGAGTTGTTTAATGTAGGCAGAATTGATCTTTGGTTAGTGGTAAGCATAAAAATTAGACAATTCCTTAGTAATCAACTTCAACTGGACGACTAAGACGTTTTTCATCCTTGAGTGAGAAATCACCAGATCAGGCTCTTGTCAAGCTTATTCATAGTTAATATTAAAAGGATAGTAATTTTATAATAATCATAGTAGCTGCACGAATTTCGCTTCTGAAAACAAAGAGCTGAAAAAAGCGTTCGAACATTAAATACAATGTTCATCATCAAGCTCATCATATTAAAGTCTATTTGACCACCAGTCAAGCTCAAAACTCTTGCACAAGGTTGAAAGTTATACTCATTTAAAACCGTAAAAATGTTAAATGAATAAAATAGCAATAAAAAAAAAAATTTTAAAAAAAAATATGGTTGTACAGGAGATCAAATGGTCAGACTACATAGATAAAGGATAAGGATTATGCAAGAAAATAGTTATTGAAATCAAATTGAGAAAATTCAGTAATGTCATAAAAAGCTATTACTTTAAAAAGTTTAACTAGGGAAGCATGAAATTTTTTGCTGTCTAAGTTTCGGATGTTGAGTGGAAGTTTATTCATAAGCTGAATACCTAGACCGTCGATCGTATTGAAAGAGCTGGCTAATTTATATGTACGCGCCTTAATAAGTTTGTGTCTAGTGTTGTATAATTTGAGGAGGACGAAGCCATATCAAAAAGTTTCGAATTGTTTTTGATAAAAGATAATGTTACCAGCAGAAAAATGCATGGGACAGTTAGAATATTGTGTTTTTTAAATATGGGTCTGCAGGAAGCTTTAGTTTTAGCACTGCCGTTTTTTAAGGCTCCGTCATCATGAACAGCTCATAACTTTTTGTCAGCTTACGATGCCTTTTTACTTTTGCAGATGTAAAAAAGCAAAATATGACACAGACATCGATCGTCAAGTAGATGTGGCCTATAGGCACACATGGATATAAAAATCTATGAATAAATTAATTGAAAGTTATTAATTATAAATCATAATAATTTTAGAATAAAATTTTACTTTGATTTAATTACACTCTATTTTGTTTTCCACAGATTTTACTTTCCACAAAAATTTAAAATTGTAAAATTATTTGAGCAATTAACTGTATAAAAATATTTTTTTGTATTGCAGTAAGATAAGATTGATGTAGACGTCAGCTCATCTCTTATAAATAAATTAGCTTTACCAAATTCAGTTTACTTCCCCAAAATTGGTCCACCACTGCTGACTCCTCCTGTAGTGGACCAGTTCGCACCATCGCAACCTAATTATTATAGTCTTTTTTAACGTACTATATTTTCTCATGATGAGTACTAAATCGAAATTAATCTTACTTAAATTAACATGATATATTTTCATTTCGTGACACTATACATGACTTCGATTCTTCATTTGTAACTGGGTCACTTGCACAAAGTATATTTCAAACTGTTCCGAGTGTGTTCCTTTGACTGGAGCGCTCGTTTTAAAGTTTTGCTTGCATTCGGTTAGCGTGTCGTTCTTTACAATTGCAGTTTACAGTTAGCCAACTTTTATGCCCATGTATCATCTCTTTTTGCTTCTTTGCTCCACTCAAAGTGTTGTTGGTAAAACGATACTTGATATTTAGAGACTCATGATTTTTTCTCTCCTTCAGATCGATGTGACACTGGCAGAGGCATCAGAATCAATCTGGAAAATCTAGTTTTTTGTTTGATAAAGCGATTTTTATCTTTGAGTGCAAAATCACCAGATCACTACAGAATTTGGCAAACCAATTTTGACACTGCCATTTTTTTAGGCTTTATCACCATAAACAGCTCATAACTTTTTGTGAGCTTAAGATGCCTTTTTACCTGTGCAGTAATAAAAAATGAAAATGTTTCTTTTATTTGACAGTAAAATCATTCCACTAGCTGAATTATTGTGTGTTGTCATTTATGCTTGTTTGGTTTTTGGATTGAAAATTTAATTTATCATTACTTGAAGTTCGATATGTTTAGTGCACATTCATTTTCATTTTTTCTCCATTTTCTTTATGAACTAGTTACAATTTGTTCAAAATCTAACCACAAAATTTGGCAACCCAATTTTGACACTGCCCTTTTTTTAGGCTTTATTGCCATAAAACATCTCATAACTTTTTGTGAGCTTAAGATGCCTTTTTACCTGTGCAGTAATAAAAAAAGAAAATGTTTCTTTTATTTGACAGTAAAATCATGCTACTAGCTGAATTATTGTGTGTTGTCATTCATGCTTGTTTGGTTTTTGGATTGAAAATTTAATTTATCATTATTTGAAGTTCGATATGATTAGTGCACATTCATTTTCATTTTTTCTCCATTTTCTTTATGAACTAGTTACAATTTGTTCAAAATCCAACACAGGGTTATATTGTTGAAGAGATGTAATAAAGAGATAATTCACGTGTTAATTTTTTTTGCATTTTAATTGACATTTTATTCAATATATTTGGTAAAACGATTGAATAGTTATGAAGGAAACTACTCCATCTCGGTGATCTCCATCACGTCATATAAAGAGAACTCCAAAACTCTCATAGGTGTCCTAACAATCATCACAATATAAGCTTATAGAAGTTATTTTTTTCTGGATACTATTAAATATTGTTGAAAAACAAATCCCAAATCTAATTATTACAACACAAGACATATGCTTGTTAAAAGTCCCAGATTAAAACTCGCTTCCTTATTCAACACTTTAGAGATGGACCGGGTATTCATCAAATTGCCATTAAACATCACAGTATTAGGAGATAAGAAATTTTAAAAATTAATTACTGACATTTTTAAGGAACTTGTTTTTTACACTATTGAGCAAAATGTAAGTTATGACTTCTCAGACACCTTTACAGCAAAATTTTAGTCTCAAACTAAAACTTAGTATTGTCTTTTTAAAGCCAAACTTTAAATAAGGTGAATATTGAGTAAATATTTGTTCTTCAAATTATAGGCGACTTTGTATAGAATTATGTGCTACTAATATATTCTATAAATAATGAATTAGGTATTTAAATAATTATACATATATTGCAAATCATAAAAATGATGACAAAATAACAATACTTCACCTACAGCATAAATCTCTAAGATGACAAAACGAGACGTGTGCATAATAAATTCGAAAAGATCCGATGGTAAAAAACGATGGTGTTTGTATTTCTATCCGTGCAATTTATCATTATTTCTGGTATAATGCAAAATGTCCAACTCAAAGCAATAAATATACTCCAGAGCAAAAAGAGGAAGACATCAAATGATAGGTTCTCGATCCTCGGTCATTGTTCCTATATACACTCATCAAAAATGAATCATTACTCACGGAAGGAGGAAAATGAAAGTCAGACAATTACAAAAAATAGGTGGTAGGTAATGGAAATAAAAAATAAAAAGGGTAGTACTGCCCTTAGTTAGTAAAACCCATATGTCAATATTACAATTAGTCATTACATCTTCGAATATTTATGAATGTTATTAAGTCATAAAATTACAATCACACATCACAAAGCGTAATAATTTCAGACATCTAAAAATCATTCGAGAAAACTTGCTTTTACGACATATGCAATTATATAACTAATTACAATCGAGAATTGAGCAACGACAATTCAAAGGTATTTCCGCGTTATTACCGATGATGAAGAATTGAAGATATAATATATGGGTGCAGAGACAATATGGAAAATTTATACTTAAGTAAAAGATACCTCCTGATGCCAAATAATAAAATACTAATAACAAAAATAAATATATAAAATATTCCTTAAAACATCTGTTTTGAAAATTCAAAAAAAAAGTTCTGATATGTTGTAGGCATTTATCCATATGAGTTTTAAAATAAATTTAGAATCTATCA